>NC_090927.1:132369158-132684324 GCF_040938575.1 Ambystoma mexicanum
CTTCTCCATTTCCATCCATGTTGCAGGAAGAACCACAACAATCCTTATGTTTGCATGCTTGTTTAATATGGAGAACCCAAAAACATTGCATGTTGTGGTTTTTATGTAGCAAGGAGAACCCAAACAAACAAAGGTCATGTTTACAGCTCTTTATAAAGGAAAGCTTGAAAACCGGTATCAGTGGTGCAGTCCGCCATGTTGGAAAATTGCTTTGTAACTTGCCCAAATCCCCAATGAACCTTGAAGGAAGCTCGGCTCATCCAAAGTCGGCCAAAATTCAGGTGATCCGGAATGTGGGCGAGTAAGTTTGCATGGGGTTAACACTGATGAACTTTGTGTGACATATCGTCTGGAGTGGTGGTGGATTTATAAAAGGAGTGTATGGAGGAGGGCAAACCTCACGGTGGGGAGTCGGGCCAGGATTTGGTGTACTTGTCCTGTTAACCTTCTGAAATCGTCGAGTTCCATTTATTGTTTTAGTGCATAAGGCCGCTAAAGACAGAACACATTGTTCAGCTGAAAATGCCTGGATCAATTCTTGATGGGTGTAATACAGGTTGAAAGGCGTTTCAGAGTCTGGTTACAATACCAGCACACGCATCACTGATTACCACCATTTGTGCCTGGATTTTACAGGCTAGAAATTATTTAATTAAAAATCTTCTTCCAAAATAAGGATATAGTAGATGAATATGAAATAATTTGGACTGTTTTCAATGATTTGTATGTTTATAGATGATGTTACCAGAGTCTTCCTTCCCCTTTATGCTGTTGTATATATGTTCTACACCTGTCACATTATTATAATAATTACTAATGAAGTAAAATATGTTTCAAATATAGAAATTGGAACATTAACAAGAAGGCCATCATATAAACTGATAAGATAGATCACTGGGTAAACACGGGTTAACACATGAATAACCAGGCCAAGATGGAATATAACACAAGGTAGGCACCACCAAAAACGGGGTTGTATAAAAATAACCCAGGAACCAAATGAATAATTTCATAACTTGGGATAAAAAGTCCACCTTTAAAGGACTTTCCACATCCTGTATTTTCCCTCCCTGCAAGGTGTCACAGATGGCCTCAAAATTACCCATACAGCAGTAATAGTTATAAAGGTATTTATTATTAGTTTAAATAATGCAAGGGTTTGCTGGCAGCCTTCTCTGGTGGCCATACCACCTCCTGGACCCATGTGTCTATGTTCCCGAGGTTGGAGGATAAAAACAGGTAGCCCCTGGTGTCGGATATTACGGCTACTGTGAAGGCACCAAGGCAAAAAGCCTCATCTATCTCCCTCTGGGAATTTGCCATGGTTGCCCTGACCTACTCCATCCCAGGATTCCCAGTAAGAATGACTGGTTTAATGGGGCCAGTATCAGATCATCTGGTTAAGCCCGTCCCTTAGTTGCTCCCTTTCCCTCCTCTCCCTTGATCCAACTACCCCTACTCTCCCCAACAATGATTACTCTCTCCACTCTTCTTTCCTCTCCTCTCTCTAGTCTACTCTCCAAACCACACCTTTTTTTCTCACCACGCTGCTCTCTTCACAACCCTCCCCTCACTTCTCTATCTACAATCCTCTACATCTCTATGACCTAGTCTTACCACATTCTCTCTGCCTATCTCTTCCATCTACCTCCCTCCAGTTCTGCTTCGCTCCACCCTTACCACTACCACCCTGTACTCTCCCCACATCCTCCTGAGACACTCTCTTTCACCTTCACTCTCTCTCGAATGCCCCTCTACACTTCTCGCTCCCTCTTTCTCTCTCACTCGCCTTTTACACAACCACCCTCCTCACACTACATTACATACAACTGGCCCCACTCTCTCCCTGAAACAATACCTCACCTATAATCTTCTCCAAATCTGCCACCAACTCATCCGTACCACAATACACTGTCTGGTCTCCACCTGGTCTCTTGGTCTACCTCCATGCCTCCTGACCTCAACGCCACAACCCACACTCTGCACTCCATTCCCTCCCATTTTATCTTTACCTCATTCAGACTTTCCCTACAACTGGCTGCAGCACTCGCCTGACTGTAGGGACCAATCTGAAGCTCTCCTTTCTCCAGTGGGCGTGTTCTTCCCGTGTAAAGCTTTAAAAAAACCTCTCAGCCTTGCTCCTTTTCTTTTTCAATCTCTAGTTGCAGAGTAGCAGCCAGGTGTTCAGGCTGCTCGTTTCCCTGGTTTTTTTCTTCCTGTGCTGATGAGCTTTGTTGTAAATTCGGTTTGGGAGGATCTCTCTGCCTCACTGTTCCTCGGCAGTTGCTCCTCACTCCCAGTTAGATTTCTGTTGCGCCAACTTTCACATGGGGTCATTCTGGGTTGGCAGGTCGGGTGCTGGGTATCCCCTTTCTGTTTGGCAGGAAAATCCCCAATCCATTCCGTTCTTGACTCCATTCCCCTGGTTCCAGTCTGGGGTTTCTTGGTTGCTCCCTGGGGCACATTGGGAGTCGCAGTTCTGAAAAAGACAAGAAAAGAACTCTAGCCAGCTGGAGTCCTGGGAAGCATCATGCTACACATGATGGTATCGACCTTAGCATTCATGGCAGATTTAAGGACTGAGCCCCCTCACCACCTTTTGGATGGGCCTGGCTCTGGCCTGTGCCCAGGTAGCCCCCCAGTCCTAGGTCGGGATGGGTCCCTAGTGCCTCCTGATATGGTCAGGCCTCTGACCATGTCCCATGGAGTAGTGCAATCTAGTGTCGGGCATGTCTTCATGGTTTCCTTCGAATTTCATCTCTGTGTGTCTTGGGATGTCCTTCTCAGTTATCACTCTCAGGGTTCCCGTAACCTTCTCCTCTGATCATCTCTTGATCTTTTCTCCATTAACCGTATCCCCAGATCTGCAAGGGTGCTCGCACACCCTTCTAGAGCTTTTCTGAATTCTTTCATCCTCTGCTTTTCTATGGGTCTCCTCTTGCTAGTCCCCACTTGCTCTTGAGCTAATAAGATTT
The DNA here is from genome assembly GCF_040938575.1 of Ambystoma mexicanum. Lineage (NCBI taxonomy): Eukaryota > Metazoa > Chordata > Amphibia > Caudata > Ambystomatidae > Ambystoma > Ambystoma mexicanum. The sequence goes on from NC_090927.1 coordinate 132,372,134, forward strand.
TTTCTCTTCAGTTTTCACAGGAGTGTTTTTTAAGAGGGCCTCCATCAACTCCCTGCCCTAAGGTGCTGACTCTTCCCTTCTTCCCCACCTCACTACTCTTATGCGGGTCCTCCTCTGCCTCCACACCATGCTCCAGACTCTTTCCTCCTCCTCCCATAGAGGCTCAACACTTTCCGGTCAGGGTCTCAACCCTAGCACTACACTTGGGCCAGGCTCGGCCTCTTGAATCTTCCTAGTCTGACTAGATAGATTTGCACTCTTTTCCCTCACATTGTATCCTACCACCTCACCAAAACACTCTTGACCTCTTCCTGATATTCTTCTACCAACTCCAAATCTCTCTCCACCTCCTCATGATATTTCTCCCCCTCTGTTCTCCAACATCGTCCTTCCCCTCTAATCTCCAGGCAAAACCCTTTCTCTATCTCCGTTCCTCCGATCTCCTTCTGCTCTTTCCAACCTCCACCAAACTCCTGCCACCAGATCCTACTCTAAACACCCAGACAGCTAGTCTGAGAGTAGGGGTATAACCTTGTAACCGATCCACTGGGGTTAGACTTCAGGTGAGGGTCTGGCAAGTCAGGGTGAATCAGTGAGAAGCTGTGATTGTCCGTTACTAAATGCTGTCTCAATAAGTAGCTAAGGATTTGCAAGCACGGCCAAGCCCTTTTAAGGCTGCACCGCCATTTTGTTTACTCTTATTTTCGGTGTGTCCCGAGGATCCCCTGCATGCCGCTCAAGGGTATGTGCATGCTGGGGCTAAACACTGTTGTAGACAGCACTGTTTCCTGTGAGTGTTATGTCTCTCTATGCTGCCAGGGATCGAGTTCCGTGTTCTTTGAACATGTAGGCTCGCTGCAATGCTGTCAAGCACCCGCTCCCCAAAATTACCTGTCACGCTCCTGTGTGCCGATGCCTTCTCCAGAAGACACCCAAACTTAACTGTCCTGCTCGCCAGCATTGCAGAAGCTGAGGCCCTGGCGACCACAAAGACGGTCCTTTGATTCCTCTTAACCATGTCCTTTTACCCCTTTTTAAAGTAACTAAAGTGCCATTTTGCTCCCACTTCAGGAGAGCTGAGCTTGTTCAGAAACTTATTGGTCATGTATTGTAGTATATTAGATTGTGATATTGAGCTGCTCTTAATAGTGGAATGTTTTCCAACTGACTGTGTAAATAAATGTATATTCTTTTACAAAGAAACCTTGACTAAGTGTTTGTTTGCATCACTGTGATTGCTAGTCCTTTGTGTAACCTTTTGTACTGCTTACTTTACTCTCGAGATAGGTCTGGCTGCTCAACCACTGCTACCACTTTACTGTGTAGTACAGGCTTGTACCAAAGGTGAAATTGTACTGACACTTGTAGTCTTAATTGTGCGTAGTGTTCCCAAAGGGTATTGCATGTGATTCTGCCTAACAATGCTGACCAATAAGGGTGACAGTCTCCTTTGGCCACATGTTACCATCCCGTGCCAGAAGACCTGGACAAAGTGGGTCTGGCCAGGGGACTCTTACCATAGCATCCCAGGTCCCAGCATCCTCTAGCTTGGGGAAACACCTAGCCCTCTTGGCCACCCCACTTGGTGCCCCACAGCGAGACTGGGAAGTTTGTCCCAGGCTCAATAAACCAAATGTCTGTACTCTGGCATTGTAACTTAGACGTTCATCCTTCCTTGGCTCATTTTAACATCTGCTCTTCTCAAAGCATAGTACCATATCAATATCGGAGTACTTCAATAATGGGGTTGTCAGACCCATGGCGAGTGTGCCCTTATGCAATGCTTGGCTAAAGCAAGAACTGTCAGCATAGATAGTTCAGCAAGGCCTCCTTTAGCACTTTCAACTCTCAATGGATGGTTCACAAATATTATCACTATATCAGAAACACCAGTCTCATGTTCTCTGAATCACGTCTCCATAGCTAATGTGTACGACTCTCCCCGCCGCTCAAGTGCTCTATAGCGGGCGGGAGGATCTTTTCTCAAATTTCATGCAAATACATCTGCCGCTGCTATCACCATTGAATGGATCAGCCAGGTATCCTTTCAGTAAATACTTCTATCCTTTGTATTTGTTCAATTTTTGTAAACTTTATATTTTGAAAAGAATACAGATTCAAACTATTTGGAAGCGGGTCAATACTCTGTCACTGGCCAGGAGTTTAACTAGCAACATAGCAAATGTAATTAATAGGAGGATAGGCAAGCATTCCATTTTGTAAATGCGTGGGAATAAATCCCAGAGTGGTGTGATGTCCCTAGAAGGGCAAAGGAATTGTTTAGTAACAAGAATATCGTTTTTTTAATTAAAGAGCTAAATAGTTTACAGGTAAACTTTTCAGCACTATCTTATTATATCTCACCCTTCTAATATCCCACTATCCTCTTATATCTCACCCTTCTAATATCCCAATATGTATGCAATACTATACACTATTTGGAATTCCTCGAGCACTCAACCGACCAAATTCGTAACATTAAATGACTACTAACAACATATATATATATATACGAGGCCAGCACATTTGTTGCATCTAAGAAGGCAAGGTGCTTAAGGCAAGATGGGCACAGACAGGGCCTGAACGGTGAAGTGACCCCTAGTGGAGGGAATATGGCATTGCGCATACCCTGCTTCTTGTGCCAACATAATAGCTCTCTGTACTGTGCTCTGCACCAACCTCAGTAGACTGCCCCAAAGCACAGTTCATTCTCATGGAGTCTACAGCAGGAAAGGCGTGTGAGGGACACGAGGAGGCTGCAGCCTCTGAGAACACAGGCAGCGTACGCCAAAGTGCAAGCATAGTCCACAATAATGAGTGAATGGAAATCCGCCAAGGGCACAATCTCCCGATTGATCAGATTGATCAGACAGGTGCTTATTTTGGACTGTGTACATAAATTGAGCGTGGGGCGAGCTGAGCATGATACTGCATAGTACATTGAGAAAGGAACTGCTCGCAACTGTCATAGCTGCATCAGCTTTGCTGTCTAGACTGGGACGCCATTGGGCGTGGTCACTGTGCTCCATGCACGGGCAAAGTTTACAATGACATCAGATGAAGCAACACAAGTTCATTCGGCGTGTCAGAAGGCTTATAAATAATCTATGTGGCGATCTCATTAACGTCTCATAAATGCATTCTGCACGCTTGAGTGGCACATATTTCAATCTGGTGTGTCGAAAGCAAACGGAGCAATGCCGTAATAAAGTATTAATGCGCTCTTCTGCAGCTTTAGCCCAAAACAAACAACATGATGGGTGACTTGGGAGCGCTGAAACACTATGCGCAAGTAAACACCCCATGCACACTCTCGCCCAAGCCCTGCAAGGATTATATGGCAGCGCTGAAACACTGTGCCCACGTAAACAACCCATGCAAACCCCCGCCCAAGCCCTGCAAGGATTACATGGGAGCGCTGAAACACTGTGCCCAAGTAAACACCCCATGCACACTCTTGCCCAAGCCCTGCAAGGATTACATGGGAGCGCTGAAACACTCTGCCCAAGTAAACACCCCATGCACACTCTCGCCCAAGCCCTGCAAGGATTACATGGGAGCGCTGAAACACTGTGCCCACGTAAACAACCCATGCACACTCTCGCCCAAGCCCTGCAAGGATTACATGGGAGCGCTGAAACACTGTGCCCACGTAAACAACCCATGCACACTCTCGCCCAAGCCCTGCAAGGATTACATGGTAGCGCTGAAACACTCTGCCCAAGTAAACACCCCATGCACACTCTCGCCCAAGCCCTGCAAGGATTATATGGGAGCGCTGAAACACTGTGCCCACGTAAACAACCCATGCACACTCTGGCCCAAGCCCTGCAAGGATTATATGGGAGCGCTGAAACACTGTGCCCAAGTAAACACCCCATGCGCACCCTCGCCCAAGCCCTGCAAGGATTACATGGTAGCGCTGAAACACTGTGCCCAAGTAAACAACCCATGCGCACTCTGGCCCAAGCCCTGCAAGGATTACATGGTAGCGCTGAAACACTCTGCCCAAGTAAACAACCCATGCACACTCTCGCCCAAGCCCTGCAAGGATTATATGGGAGCGCTGAAACACTGTGCCCACGTAAACAACCCATGCAAACCCCCGCCCAAGCCCTGCAAGGATTACATGGGAGCGCTGAAACACTGTGCCCAAGTAAACACCCCATGCACACTCTCGCCCAAGCCCTGCAAGGATTACATGGGAGCGCCGAAACACTGTGCCCAAGTAAACACCCATGCGCACTCTGGCCCAAGCCCTGCAAGGATTACATGGTAGCGCTGAAACACTGTGCCCAAGTAAACAACCCATGCGCACCCTCGCCCAAGCCATGACCACTTCAGAGTGTTGGGAGGGGGTGAAGGGACCCCTCTTAACTTGGAGCAGGAGGCATACTAGGCTATTCACCAGCGCCAGTCCTGCTTCAGAGGGGTGATGAAAGAGTCTCTGCCCTACCCCCTTACATGTGCCATGCTTGTTAAAAGTAGTACCACTGTCGCTCACCTTATGGCTGCCAAACCCTATTATGCCCCAAATTCCTGTTTTGTTATAGCACTACCAGTCACAGAAGGTCATGAGGCAATTTAAAGTCACTGCGCCCTAAACAACGTTTTTGAAATTCTCTGAGTGTGATTCTATACACTTTGCTGTTTTGAGAATGAAAATAGAAGGGAGGAGGATACATAGTAAAATTGTTTTCCAACCCATTCACTTTTGTTCTAGTTGCATATATGGACCTACGGTGCGCTCTCCCCACCTGTTGCCTCCCCCTTGCGTACTGTGGTGCAAATGTCACAGAAACCGTACATTCGAGGGTTGAGCACCGGTCCTTCTACGACCACATTGATGTTTCGCCAATTTCAGGCAACCGTCTCATGTGTGAAGGTGCTGAAATCCAGGGAGAAGAAGGGTGGGGTGTCCAAATGTTATGTAGCCAATAATGTCTGGTGGGTCCGAACATGTAACTATACAAAATTTGGTAGAGATTGGTGAAACAGTGTGGAATTGTATAAGGAACAACGCTTCGCCAAGTCACATACCCACAAACAAATGTAGAGTTTTGCTGGAATCCGGGTAAAGGGGTGAGGTGTCCACATGTCATGTAGCCAGTAATGTCCCGAGGGTCCTAACATGCAACTATACAAATTTTGGTACAGATTGGTGAAACAGTGTGGAATTGTATAAGGAACAACGCTTTGCCTGCCACAAATAAAACACACACATTTTCACTTTTATAAAAAAAAATATATTATATATATGTAGGTAGATAGTAGGTGTTATTGGTCTGGATTAGGGTGGAGTCAGCCCACGGAAGGTTGAGAGGAGAAGGAAGCCCATTAGTTTACCAGGCCCACACCTTGGCCAGAATAAAAAAACTCAATTTTTACCAATTGGAAAATAAAACACCCTGAACCCATCTTTTGGAGTCAGGGAGTTATTGAAGGCATCTGTGACAAGTGCCACTACAACACGAGACAGCTGGCGCTGGGCAACGTGAATGTTTTAACGCTGCCACCAATAGCACTGCCCATTTACAATGAAAAAGGGGACTACACTCCATGGCGCGGTGCAACGTATTCTCTATGAGCAAGCAGCATGCTGGAGAATAGAGGATGTTATTTTGAGCAGGATTTAAAGAAGACCAACATGGTGGGCAGGAGCAGAAGGCAGGCAATATAATTGGGAGCATTCAGGGCAATAGTCAGCTTGATGTGGTAGGTGTATATCCATCTAAGTGACATGACCGATGCATTGAAGGCTAGCCTGAAAGAGGTCTTTTAAACCATACAGGAACAGAAGCAGGGTTTGCGTTACAGTGCAACAGCATGTGTAACTTTGCAATCAAGGTTCCACACATGTACAGACTCCCGAATAATGCAGCGAAGACAGTGTTCCCAGGTAGAACATTTTGGTTGGATCCAAGCATCAATTCGAACATTTCCTTTTTGAATGTGATGTTTTTAGTGTATTGTATTGTATATTTATATAGCGCCTATACATAGGAAAGTGTTTCAAAGCACTCAAGGAGGGTGGAAACATGGGCAAAAAACAACAGTTGCTCAGAGCCCTTGAAATTCTGATACGATAATAGTCTGCACAGGCAGAGTAAGTGCGTAAAGTACATTTGACAGTTGAGACACAGCAAATAGGACTGACAGCGATTCTGCAGTTTTACCAGTGCAATTAAAGGAGAGTTCCGGGACTTTTTTTTTATTGTCCCTACGGGTCGGCCATGTGTTTGTAAGCATAAATCGGTAAATCGTAGGAAACTTTCCTATGGACCTTACCCGACTTTTCGCCCATTATCGCACTCGAAATCAGCCTCCATTTTGTGATAATCCTATCATTTCGCCGCATCGACCTGGCTCACCTGCCTTTGCGGCACTAAATCAAATCCCCCGCCCCTGAAACAGACTTTATCAAAACATTCATATTCCCCGCCTCTATCCGTGACGTGACTGAGTTGCGTAGGCAAACGCGCCCAGGCGTCTTCTACGCGACTCCACACAGACCCCGGAAATCAACACAGATCAGCTCACAATACAGCGCGCCACAATTCGGAATATGAAACTGTACTTTGAAATCAAACCGCAAGATTGTAAATGTGGTAAAGTACATTTATTTGACATCAAATGTTTAGAGAATATTCAGCGATTTGCATTTTTATTTGCTCACGTTCCAAAAAGTTCGTAATGAGGAACGCGATGGTCCTTTGCTGTACACAGGGTCTTAGAGCATCTCACAATACAGCGCCACAATTCGGAATGTGAAACCGTGGTTTAAAAGCAAACGGCAAGATTGTACATTTGGCAAAGTACGTTTATTGGACATCAAATGTTTAGAGAATATTCAGCGATTTGCATTTTTCTTTGCTCTCGATCCAAATTAGTTCGTCTTGAGGGAAGCGATGTTCGTGTGCAGTACACAGGGTGTTGGTTTACGATAAAAATAAGCTCTTCGGTCGCACTGATAGTCGCATGGCTGTTCCAACAACGAGGCACTAGGCCACCACAACGGTAGGTATGTTGCATCTAACCGTTAGTACCGCGTAAGGGCATACTTGTACTTGGAGATCGTCCCATAAAATGGTCAGGGTGGTAACGTTGTTCACGCGGAGAAGCAACTGGCGGCTGTAGAAGCCGTCCGCCGGTGTCTGGTACTCGTGACACAGACAGTAGTGAATGATGTACCTAAAAACATAAAAAATGAAATTAGTCTCACCATCAGATCCTTATTAAAATTATTCATTTCATAGCGAGGACAGCGCTACTGGGTGTACACAAGTGTTTAAAGGCGTGGCGAGGCATGGAGGGGGGGGGAGTGGAGTACAAGGTAAGTAGCATAAAATAATAAATAAATAGGGCCAGCTGATGGCAAGTGCAAGGTAAGTGCAGAACAAGTGCTGGGAAGGGGGGGCTGTAGGATACTGAGACAGTCCCCCAGTGCAGGGGTTGACAGGGAGGCAGTGCGGGTGGAGAGTGGAAGGGCCCAGGACCGAGGTCGCAGACAGTGGACCAGTTGTAGCAGGGGAGAGGGAGAGAGAAAGCAGAAGCAAAGAGGAAGGTTTTGAGGTGCTTCAGTAAAAGCAGATGTTTCTCCTCAAGATAGTGCGCGGTAGAAAACAATATGCCACATAGAACGAACAAGTACAACTGAACCCGTCTTTAAAGCCACTGTATAGTAATGAAATTGCGGTATAAACTCATCAAAAGTTACTTACATTATATTTGCATTTTCCATTGTGTCTCTGTGTAGGGCAGACCCGAAACACCACTCCTTCTTTGCCGACGTTACTTCTTCTAATGAACGTGGCTCATCGTTTCGTTTCTGAAATTTTATTCATTATCTTTTCTTAGTCTTTCAGGATGGTCCCGGCCTGTCAATGTCAAATCACAATAGAACCTTATATTGGGTCGTGGGCCGTTCCGCCACCCGAGCAAAACATCAAAGCAGCTGACCTTCACTTTGAGCGAGCACACATTTCTAGTTAGCTGCAGTTAGCTTTAGGGACATCTTGTCTGCGTGCCTTTTTTTTTATTGTCCCTATGGGTCGGCCATGTGTTTGTAATACGGAAACATTCTATAATTTTTGTAAAAATGATTTATATTACTGTTTGGTTTAATTGCAATGGGCCTGCAACATGAGGAGACTCGAGAGAACAGACAATCAAATTACAATCATTTAAACCGTGATGTGTATTTCTCAATGAGCTCTGCTTTAGGTGGACATGGAACAGAGGCAATGTTGGGTGGCAATGCAGTTGTCCCCTGCATAGGTTCGTTCACCACTCCATGTATGTGCCTATCGAGGACATCTACGATAAGTCTCTCAATAAACTCATATTGCATATCCTCAAACACTGGTTTGATCACCCATTGTTTACTTCTTTTAGTGAAGGCCTTATTGTAGCGAAGCGTCCCTAAAGTTCCGGTCGTCCTACTTTGTTGACGGCCAACATTATGGTTATGTGCCAAGACCGCTAGAAGAGTCCGATTTATCATGCCTTCCATGCCAAAATGCAATCTTTTGGGCCTGTACTTTAGGCACATATTGTGGAACACCTCCAAATCTCCTGTGTGGCAGAATTCCGTGAGTCCCCTCAAATCTCTTGTTATAGTTTTATCAAATACAATCTTTTCAATGGCCTTGTGAGTGGGTGATGAAGGAATCAACCACTTCTTCTTCCGTGCCTCCTCTGTGGACAAATGGCCATGTTCACATTTGTGGAAATGCTCATTTGTCGACCATCGATGTACGTTGCTACAGTGCAACATTACTGACCGCCATTTTTCCAGTAGAATTTCCAACGACCCTTCACATGTTTTTGAGCTCCACCAAAGATGGTTGCTGATTGACTTGGACCACTGTGAAATACCTTGCATATCTTTTTTTTTTCCTGCAGCCGACAATTTTTTATTGATTGTTTTTGCAAGATGCCATACGTCAAATTGGTGATTTATATTTTTTTACTCTTCTCTCATTGTCTTGGCAATTGAAACGTGTCTGTCCGTGGCTATCAGGTCGATCACCATTCCCCGCGATTGTAGTTCTTGCAATGATGCTACAAAGCCAACTTTCTCCATGGCCACTGAGGATGTACTTTGTGACACCTGCACGACCACCGAACTCACAATTTTCTTACTTTCCATGTCCTGAAAGTGGTAGGTGCAGTACTTGGCTGAAAATCCTGGGCTGTCGCACTGTCCATCACCGGCTAGCCTGAAGCGTTTGCCCGCGAATGTACTTTCCATTGACATTTTTTCCATTCTCCAAGCTTCGCTGATGGCTGGAAATAGATAATCGGTTTGGTATTTGTAGAACTGACTTTTCGCAATGAAATGGATTCCCACAAACTGAAAGAAATACTGTAACTTTTTAAAACTTGAACCACTAAAAAGTGCGGCCGCTGCACAAAGTAGATTGCCTGCTGGCAGTTGCCCCAGCATGGGTTGTGCAGACCATGCGAACGGATGATATTGTGTACAGGTGGCATGTATTTTAAGGTTAGTGCCTCGAATTGCACGAGTCACATTAATCAATGGCTCCCCACATACTTCCCCACCAACCCAATGCCCACATTTCATCATCATAATAATATCCATCAAACAGCTATCGAATACAATGAATTTGGCCTCTTTCCTTATACTGTCACTCTGCATCCCAGCTGGTTCGGCCTGTAACGTTGAGGACATGTCACTCGCATGAAAGGTACAATCTCTGATATCGTCTTCCGCTATGCTGAGTGATATTGATGGTGTTTCATTGTCGTCCACTTCATTCTCTTCCATTGCAACATCTGTTCCTTGTCCGGAGATGGGAGAAAAAAACAATGTCTTCAACTTTCGCGCGCTCTTATTTTTTGCGGGTGTGGATTCTGTGAATTGATCTCCGACTGCATCCAAACTACCAGGAGGACATTCACTATCAATGGCTGGTGGTGGTATAGCTCCGTTGTCAATCACTTCATATTCTTCCCATTGGCACGATGCATCTCCAGTCTCAAGTCCCTGCCAAAAGGTTTGACAAGCAACATCTCTCGTTCGCTTCACTGTCTGTGTAGATCTAGTTCTTACACCCACTCGCAACTAGAGGACAGATTAGAAAAGGGATGTTCAGTTTAAACACAACTTACAGTATTGAACTATTGACAGTGAAAGACAACATAATATAGTGAACAGGACACTAACCTTCTTTTGCTTTCTTTTCTTTGAAACTTTCTTGCCTCGAACTTCAACATCTGGACGCTGTTGCTCCGACTCGTGTGTGCATGTCTCCACTTCCTCTCGCGCTGCAACGACTATATTTTCATGATAAGCACATCCATCACTCACTGAGGCTCCATCGACTCCCTGAAACATAGAACTTTCATTAGTATGTATAATAATATTGAAAACACAAAATGTACTTGGGGACCAATACCCATACGTACATCTCAATAGCAAAACACGAATGAACGCATTGTGTAGAACATTCAAACGACAATAGTTCACGCATTGTTGATCTAGTTAGATTGAACTGTCAAGATCCATACCTCGGGCTCCGCATAGACTTCCATTGATGATATTATTGAAGATGACGCTTCAGCAACTCCCTGAAACACAGTAATTGCATTAGTATGGTTTTCTATTTTGTTTAAAAGAACATAAACTTTCTGCAGGCGTCAACGGCTCATCTAAATAGACCTGCACAAATGATCAGTTGTCTAAAATAAATAATGGATATCTAAATATGATTCGATTTGCTCCATCGTTGGAAGTGTCACCACCCAGAGATCTGCATCAACTACTAGGGGTGATGTTCTTGTTGAAGAAGCTCCGTCAGCTCCCTGAAACATAGTACTTGCGTTAATAAAGAAGGAAGTATAGCGGATGTAATCACGTCATTTGATCTCGCATGATTGATCTGTCAGTATCCATACCTCGAAATGCATAAGAACATCAAGGGACGCTGTAACTGCGGTGCACACTTCTGCAAGCTGTTGCGCCGACCCGTAACTGCATGCTCCCCCTTCTTCTTGGACTAATGCTCCATCGACTCCCTGAAACATAGGACTTTCATTAGTAATGAACACAATATTGAAAAAAGAAGACACATAGGAGGGCGACGACAGAAGGACATACCAATGGCTAAAAACGAAAGAAACATTGTGTGTAACAATCACGCTACAAGAATGCAAGATCTGATGATCTCCATCGATGGAACAGTCCGGAAACGTACCTCGAGCATCTGAGTGACATCTACGGTTGTCGTCAATGCGTTGGACTCCTCAGCATCTCCCTGAAAGACAGTACTTGCATTATTTTGGATAACAATAATTATAACTGAAAACAAAGACTAGAGGACGAGTACTGTGGTGTACCATTAGGTAAAATAATTACACGATCAATTAAAACTATTGATTTACATGCCTAAAACAAGTCAGTGTCAGAATAGCTAAGTAAGATTACCCGATAGGCGCTTGAAGTGGCTGATGACTGCAATAACGACACGGATGGAGAATCTTCCGCCTTCATATTGAGTGGATACATAAATGGGGAAATTATTGTTAGCTAATGCTACACACTACCGCAATGCCGAGAGATAAATACGTAAACTTGACTCACCAGTGGAGGGATGTGGACGAATAGAGTGGGAATAGCGGTTGAGAGCAATTTTCGCCTCGCTCGCGGTGTTTTCTTCTTTATTAGCAATGATGTGGAGTACATGTCTGGGCTAAAGTGCCTGCTGCAGATGCGGTATCGATCACCCCTCTTGTCCGCAAAGACTTCTAGGACTCTACTTTCTATCTCAGAGGCTGGATATCCGCAATATCGGACCCATTCTCTTATCTGATCTATTGTCTTAGGGAAAACATGCATTATAGTACCTTCAGATTTGTTATGGGTCTTCGAAGGGCAACCGCCAATGGAACAGGCAGGCATTATGGAAAGTTCTGAAAAGTAAAGATCAACAATTCTCTATGAATACCAATGTGTTAAAACATTAAATGACACATAAAAGGTTCAATGCAAGGTCCGTTTTGGTTCTTGGAACTATACACGTTATTCACATGCGGATAAGTATTTCAATAACTTTCAAAAAATAGAAAAAGTAATTTGACTAAACTCAGAACATGTGACTAGTTCCTTGCATGTACTGTCGTGAACGAAAAGAAAACATGGATGCAATTTGATGACTACTAGCAAATAGATATAAATTAAAAAATTGGGCGCAAAATGATTATGGTACATGGACTTACCTTGACGAACAAACAGTTGGATGCAGGGATCAGAGTAGTTTCTTGTCGTAGTACAGGGACCAGTTCACAGGTTGCAAACTGACGAGTTTGCTCAAAGTGGTCACGGAAGTTCACAGAGACGAAGAGCAGATAACCAGCACCTTCACGGGTTGACTAGCAAAGCGCAAAGAAGTTCTCATTAGAAATATGAAGTGGGTTATAAAGAATTCGAAACAGGGGTGTGTTTGTGAATGAATGACGTGTATATGTCGTGGCATTATGCGGTTTGCAGGGGGCCGTCCAGCGTGTGGGGGGATGCTTGGCAGGAGACACGGGGTCTGGAGGTAGACATGGGAACAACAACCCATGCTCTATAGACCACTTTGAAGTGTACATGGTCTTTGGCACCTCTTGGCCTTTATCGCTCCCTGACAGCTCCACTTGCCAGCACAAGTACCCCGGTGCGAACTGCCTTTGATAGGGCGGGGGGTGGATTGGGGCGGTGGTCGTGCAGACAAGACACAGGAAGACTCGTGAATGGAGACACACTTATGTGGATTGCAGGGGGCCGTCCAGCGTGAGGGGGGATGCTTGGCAGGAGACACGGGGTCTGGAGGTAGACATGGGAACAACAACCCATGCTCTATAGACCACTTTGAAGTGTACATGGTCTTTGGCACCTCTTGGCCTTTATCGCTCCCTGACAGCTCCACTTGCCAGCACAAGTACCCCGGTGCGAACTGCCTTTGATAGGGCGGGGGGTGGATTGGGGCGGTGGTCGTGCAGACAAGACACAGGAAGACTCGTGAATGGAGACACACTTATGTGGATTGCAGGGGGCCGTCCAGCGTGAGGGGGGATGCTTGGCAGGAGACACGGGGTCTGGAGGTAGACATGGGAACAACAACCCATGCTCTATAGACCACTTTGAAGTGTACATGGTCTTTGGCACCTCTTGGCCTTTATCGCTCCCTGACAGCTCCACTTGCCAGCACAAGTACCCCGGTGCGAACTGCCTTTGATAGGGCGGGGGTGGATTGGGGCGGTGGTCGTGCAGACAAGACCCATTTGCCGCAGGGCCTCACCAAGGAGAGGCCATCTAACTGAATGTAAGAGGATGGCTGCAGGATCTACTACATGGAAGGCAGGGGGGTGAGTTTATAAATACCTCACCCTCCCAGGAGAATATATGGGGGTCATCTCTGTACCCGGTGCCCAAAAAGAGGATTTATTATGATCAACCATATTTATTATTTACCTATAACCATGTTTTGTATCAATAAAATCCAACAGCTTTTTATTGCCAACGCTTGATGCCAACCCACAAAATAATATATGTATGACTGCTGCATATATGGGTTCAACGGTTATGTGGATTGAAGGTGTGCGGCCAGCGTGAGGGAGGATGCTGGCCGGAGACATGTGGTGTGACAAGACAAGGCACTGGAAGGCTATTCAACGGAGACACACTAGATTCATTTAAAAAATCAAAACAACCATTGTTAAAATATATGTTGGGCTTTATTTTAGATTTTAATTAAACATAAATAATAAACATTACACATTGTAAAGTTGAGGTTGCAGCACATCGAGGGAAAATCCGCGGTATTGTCCACTGTCACTGGGGAAATGTTGTCTAATGGCAAGTACCGCACAGGCAGGTATTACTCTCCGAACGCGGTGTCCGAGCCTCCCGTGAAGCCACCAAGTGAAGCAACGATAGGCCACCAGCCTGTACCACCTGTGAAAAAAAAAGATGCAAACTGTATTAAACTGACCAAACTTTCTTATCAATGTCGATTCAGGTAACACATGTCATTTTTCTTAGAAAAAAATTATATCTAGAAAATGCACTATATGGAACCAATTTACATGCGTTCGAATGATATGTAAATGTAATTTTATATGTGGGAGACGACCATGAAATAGTGGTGGCATCACTGACATCACAAACAGAGTATACTTACTCGTTACTCGGATTACGCGGACGAACAGTGCCACGAAGTTCGTGCATAAGCACCATCATCATCCTCAACACTGTCCGTGAGAGGCAGGCTTCCCTGAACTCTGGCAGCTCGGTGATGCATTGCGGACTTTGCTCGCCTTCCTGCAGACTTTGCTCGCTTTCCGAAATGTAGGCCAAGCACCCGGAATTTTCACGGCAGCAGCAGTTCTCCTCCTCAGTTGGCATTAGCTCGCACCGATTGCACGTGCACCAGGTGGAGACGCCGTCCATGCGACATGGTCCAGGCTCTTCATCCGTTGACTGGTCCTCCCAACTGCCTTCTGAATCCCCATCGTTTTCGCGTGCTTGCCTTTCCAATAGTTCCTCCTCGGTGTACTCGGGCTCGTACATATACGGCATTATTGTGGCCATTGTGCGGTAAAGATAGTAAAATAATTTACAGAGATGGTACAGGTGTTCACACGGGCTACAAGCGGCGAAGGTAGCTGACCAGAGCACTGAAACGAGTCACAGAATACTCAAAGTAACACAGAGAGAGTAATGGAATCGAAAATCTGCTGCTGTGTGTTGTGAAACGGTCTGTTTATACTTATTGGGGAAAGAGGCGTCCTGCCATTTCCATGGCAACACGTCAATAGCTGAGGCGCAGCGATTGTTGACACGAGACGTGCTTGAAATGGGCAGTACGCGTCTGCTGATGTCAGGCTCAGGGGCGGGGGATTTGATTTAGTGCCGCAAAGGCAGGTGAGCCAGGTCGATGCGGCGAAATGATAGGATTATCACAAAATGGAGGCTGATTTCGAGTGCGATAATGGGCGAAAAGTCGGGTAAGGTCCATAGGAAAGTTTCCTACGATCTACCGATTTATGCTTACAAACACATGGCCGACCCGTAGGAACAATAAAAAAAAAGTCCCGGAACTCTCCTTTAAGGGGAGAAGACAAGGGAGAACAGACAGACGATCTTCAGTCACGGTGCATTTGGATCGTGCAAGTGCATAGACGGTAACAGGGTGGGGGAGGTCCAAGTGCACCCAATCGGCGGAGACTGGGGTAAGTGCAGAGAGAGCCACTATCTTGGGTTATTTCTAAGTGCTGTGAAGGTGGGTGGGTGTAGGGCCCTCAGGCAAGTGCAAGAGAGGACTGGTGGGGTGTACCTGGGAAAGTGAGACTCTGAGGTACACCAGGCGGCCAGTCAGCAAGCTATAAGGAAAAGGAGGGAGAGATGGAGAGAGCAGAGAGCTAGGTTAGCAAGGTAGAGGGAGAGCGAAGGAAGAGGAGCAGAGGAAGGCCTTGAGGATTCCAGAACTTAAGAAGGTCAGGCTCAAGGCAAAGGGTGGCAGGGAGGCTAATTCAGAGGGAGGCACCTGCTGAGGATAAGGATCTCCCTCCAAATCTCTGCTTGGAGAACCGGCTCACTCGCAGAAGGTTGGAGCTAGATGAGCAGAGGACTTGTGAGGGACAGTATATAGATAGGCCGCGTTGCAGGTAGGTAGGTCCCAGGCCCCAGAAAGCCTTGTGGACAATGCAGAGGGTAGTGGGAGGGGTGTGGCTTGTGTACGCAGCTCATATCTTGAAATCAATCACTCTAGCTCAGGGGTCTGCCACCTGGTGCTCTCCAGATGTTTTTGTCTCTGAATCCCATGCTCTCCCGCCATTGGCTATGTTAGCTAGCACTGATGGGAGTTGTGGTCCAAAACATCTGGTGGGCCTAAGGCTCCATCTGAACCCACTGTAGCACTCTGAGGTGTGGTCGGATTTGTCTACCCAATGGAGTCCCTCGACCATACCAGTTTGAGGACCAGTATATTTTTAGGTGCCCTTGGTAGAGAATGTATCATAGCCAAGCTGGGACTATCAGCTAGTTTTAATGGTCTAGATTGCTATTGATTTGTAGGTGAACAGTGTTCAGAGATGGCACAGTTTAGCGTGCAAGCTGATTTCTGGTATCCACATGTAGGTTAGTCCATCTGGGAGGGGGTCTTTTATCCAGCTCTTCTCCATTTTGTTGGCTTTTACATACTTTTCTTTTATGGTCTTCTAAAGCACCTACAAAATTGCTGTGGTCTGACTTATTTTAATTAACTGTACAACTGAATTTGGTGTCCTTTTATTTAGGCCTCTATTATTTATTGATTCACACTACAAACTGAAGCACTAACTCCTCACAAAAGGAAATGGACTGGTCCAACCATGTATGAGGTAAGGCAAGGAACCCACATTTTTTATATAAGGGGGCTTTGATTCCAGAGGGTAAGGCGAAAGTTTTGAGAAAAGGGTGGAGTCAACAGCTACCCTGGTCATTGACACTTTGGTAGGATTCTTTTTTGAGAAGCATTGGAGCTAAATTAGCACATATCAATTAGCTCTTAACATGAACACAAAGAGGTTAGATTCTTTTTCAAACATAAAACGTGATTTATTAAATTTTCAAGAGTAGATATTTTTAAAAACAGCGAAATATGCCATCCTTGGCACAGAAAAACATTTTATACACAAAGTATGTAATGATTGTGCATGTAGGTGGGCTAGTACATCAATGGTGACTGTAATTACATGTACTGCTAGTGTTGCGGCGGTACGTAAAAATTGTCGACACACACAGAGTGCAGGTGTTTCTAGTTCGGTGAGTAGATGGAGCGGCCAGCGGTTGAAAGTATGGAACCTGCTGGTGGATGCACCAGACTGTCTTCAGGACTGGGGGAACTTTAGAGCACAAGAGTGCTTGTTAAGTGCCAGGTACCTGAAAATGGTGAGACAAAGGATGGAGTGTTATAAGGTAAGATTTAAAAACAAGGAGTGTTCAAACAGAGACACTGCGAAAAGAGAACCTATCTAGGGTAGTTGGAGCGTCATGGCTAGCATGATTTGATAGGGGCCAGATTCTGGATAAGTCGCTGGCGAATGATTTAGTCCATGGAATGGACCGACGGTCTCTGAAACAAGTTGAAAAACCGAGTTGGTTGGGATGTAATGAATTACAGTGAGCAATGAAGGCAATGGTAGTATGTAAAAAGTTACCTGGTCTGGTCAGAAAATTGAGTCCCAGGTGGTTCTAGATGAGAAGATGTCTCCATCTAGGGCGCGGGGTAAAGCCGCGGTCTGTTGTAGACAAAAGAGAGGAGGAGAGTTGGCCTTCAGGCAGCTAGTTGCAGAGGTAAGAAGTAACAGTGAGGTGTACTAGTGCAGGTGTCAAATGTCATGCTGCTGGTGCACACTTGCACAATCAATATCGAGTGCCTGTGATCGAGGTAGTTGCCTGGGTAATGGTAAGGCATACTGGTGCAGGCGTCAAGTATCTTGGTGCTAGTGCCCAGCGGTCTAGTCAATATCGAGTGTCTGTGGTCAACTCGTTTTTTGTGATTGTGGTTGTTATTTTTTATTTTTATTGTTGCGGTCTGAATGTGAGACTAGGAATTAAACAAGAGGCCGATGCCAGTGTAGATGAAAGTTACGGTTTTAGAGGAAGAAAAGCCTGGTGTCCCGTGGGGGTTGGGGCTCCTGTGATGTAAATGCAGTCGGTAGTGGCAAACTGCTTGCAAAAATGCTATGGCTGGTGGACCCCATACGTTTGTAAAAATGGGAGCAATCTGAAGCAAAGCTTATCTCTGCAATCGAGCTGTGTCGGCGACTGACGGTACTGTTTGATAGCGCGCATGCGTATATGGATCGAATTGTTCAAGGCACGGTCATGTGGCGCATGCGTGGAGTGGGTAGTGTTACTGTATCTGCGCATGCTCGTTGTAGGGAAAGAGGACTAGTAGTCTTTGGGAAAGCCGGTAATCCTCAAAGGCATCAAGGAATGGGGCAACGTAATATGTGGTAGTTGTCCATGACGATCAGTATCAAAAAAATAAATCAAAAGATGGTGCGAAAATGCAAGAACAGGCTGCAAATACATACACTTCTTGGTTCGTAGTAACTGTGGTCTCTGAGAAAAAACGTTTGAATATTTTTAAAATTTGAACCCAGCATGAAGGAACAGGAAAATATGTTAATTCTATAAATACTTCAAACATACATTTGCATGTGATTTGTGACATACAGGCAACATGCCAAACAGTTGTCCAAGGGGTCCTGTATGTGCATACATTTGTTGGTTCACAGTAAGTAAGTTCTCAAAAAGTAGAACACAATGGACTTTTCAAGAAAAAATGGAAAAACAGACATTCCTGCTAATCAAGGATGGTATGTAAATCTGAAGGTGGTTCAGATCTGTTAATTCTATAAATACTTCAAACATAAAGTTGCAGATGATCCATACGGGCAACATGTCAAACAGTGGTCCAAGGGGTCCTGTATGTGCATACATCTGTTGGTTCACAGTAAGTAAGTTCTCAGAAAGTAGAACACAATAGACTTTTCAAGAAAGCATGGAAAAACAGACATTTCTGCTAATCAAGGATGCTATGTAAATCTGAAGGTGGTTATACCTTAGATGGGAACGGATCTGGGAAGGCTAATGGTCTGGAAAAAACCTAGGTGGGAACTGTACATTTAGGGACAGCAACTGGTGGTGTGAAGGGGTCGGCTGTGTACACGGCCCTTAGGTGAAGAACATGGATCATTTGTTAAAGAAAAGGTTCCACTCGATGGATATGTTTAGACCGTCTTTGACAGAGTCAAGGCGGTATATCCACTTCTGTTCAAGTTTTCGGAGTGCCAGATCGCGATCCCCTCAGCGGAAAGGATTGTTGACAGTCTCCAAGATGACCCAGAAAATGTCGTTATGGCTGTGTTTTTTCAGCTTGAAGTGGGATACTAGGGGTTTGTCCTCGACGAGATTCTTGACACAGGAGCGGTGTTCACAGATTCGTTGTTTAATTTCTCTTTTGCATTTACCGATGTAAATCAGGTCACAGGGACATTTGATGGCATATACTGACCATTTTGTTTTGCAGTTGCTGAAGTTAGGAAATATCCATCTGGTCTCTTTTAAGTCGATGTGTTTGATGTTTTTGGTTAAACAGCACACTGAGCAGTTGCCACATTTGAAATTGCCTTTTACGAGGGGGAGATCCCACAGCGTGGTCTGCCTTGTCTTTTCTTTTGTTTTGTCTTCGTATGTGTGCACTAGGCGATCTTTTAGATTTCTATTACGTTTAAATGCAAATCTGGGTCTTTCTGGTTTAAAGACATCTGTGTTCAATTTATCCCAGTGGCTGAGAATGCTCTTCTTGATACAGTTGATAAAGGACGTGAAGGAGGTGATTGCGATCTGGCACTCCGAAAACTTGAACAGAAGTGGATATACCACCTTGACTCTGTCAAAGACCGTCTAAACATATCCATCGAGTGGAACCTTTTCTTTAACAAATGATCCATGTTCTTCACCTAAGGGCCGTGTACACAGCCGACCCCTTCACACCACCAGTTGCTGTCCCTAAATGTACAGTTCCCACCTAAGTGTTTTCCAGACCATTAGCCTTCCCCGATCCGTTCCATCTAAGGTATAACCACCTTCAGATTTACATACCATCCTTGATTAGCAGAAATGTCTGATTTTCCATGCTTTCTTGGAAAGTCTATTGTGTTCTACTTTCTGAGAACTTACTTACTGTGAACCAACAGATGTATGCACATACAGGACCCCTTGAACCACTGTTTGACATGTTGCCCGTATGGATCATCTGAAACTTTATGTTTGAAGTATTTATAGAATTAACAGACCTGAACCACCTTCAGATTTACATACCATCCTTGATTAGCAGGACTGTCTGTTTTTCCATGTTTTCTTGAAACGTCCACTGTGTTCTACTTTTTGAGAACTTACTGTGAACCAACAAATGTATGCACATACAGGACCCCTTGGACCACTGTTGGACATGTTTGCCTGTATGCATCATATGCAACTTTATGTTTGAAGTATTTATAGAATTAACAGATTTTCCTGTTCGTTCATGCTAGGTTTAAAAATATACATACAGGACCCCTTGGACCACTGTTTGACATGTTGCCTGTATGCCACAAATCACATGCAAATTTATGTTTGAAGTATTTATAGAAATAACAGATTTTCCTGTTCCTTCATGCTGGGTTCAAATTTTAAAAATATTCAAACGTTTTTTCTCAGAGACCACAGTTACTACGAAGCAAGAAGTGTATGTATTTGCAGCCTGTTCTTGCATTTTCGCACCATCTTTTGATTTATTTTTTTGATACTGATCGTCATGGACAACTACCACATATTACGTTGCCCTATTCCTTGATGCCTTTGAGGATTACCGGCTATCCCAAAGACTACTAGTCCTCTTTCCCTACAATGAGCATGCGCAGATACAGTAACACTACCCACTCCACGCATGCGCCACATGACCGCGCCTTGAACAATTCGATCCATATACGCATGCGCGCATGTCAAACAGTACCGTCAGTCGCCGCACAGCTCGATTGCAGAGGTAAGCTTTGCTTCAGATTGCTCCCATTTTTACAAACGTATGGGATCCACCAGCCATAGCGTTTTTGCAAGCTGTTTGCCACTACCCACTGCATTTACATCACGGGAGCCCCAACCCCCACGGGACACCGGACCTTTCTTCCTCTAAAACCGTAACTTTCATCTACAAGGGCATCGGCTTCTTGTTGAATTCCTAATCTGAAATTCAGGCCGCAAAAATAAAAAATAGCGACCACAGTCACAAAAAAACGAGTCGACCACAGACATTCGATATTGACTAGACCGCTGGGCACTAGCACCAAGATACTTGACGCCTGCACCAGTATGCCTTACCATTACCCAGGCAACTACCTCGATCACAGGCACTCAATATTGATTGTACAAGTGTGCACCAGCAGCATGGCATTTGACACCTGCACTAGTACGCCTCACTATTACTTCTTACCTCTGCAACTAGCTGCCTAAAGGCCAACTCCCCTTCTCTCTTTTGTCTACAACAGACCGCGGCTTTACCCCGCGCCCTAGATAGAGACATCTTCTCATCTAGAACCACCTGGGACTCAATTTTCTGACCAGACCAGGTAACTTTTTACATACTACCATTGCCTTCATTGCTCACTGTAATTCATTACATCCCAACCAACTCGGTTTTCCAACTTGTTTCAGAGACCGTCGGTCCATTCCATGGACTAAACCATTCGCTAGCGAATTACCCAGAATCTGGCCCCTATCAAATCACGCTAGCCATGATGCTCCAACTAGCCTAGGTAGGTTCTCTTTTCGCAGTGTCTCCCTTTGAACACTCCTTGTTTTTAAATCTTACCTTATAACACTCCATCCTTTGTCTCACCATTTTCATGTGCCTGGCACTTAACAAGCACTCTTGTGCTCTAAAGTTCCCCCAGTCTTGAAGACAGTCCGGTGCATCCACCAGCAGGTTTCATACTTTCAACCGCTGGCCAATCCATCTACTCACCGAACTAGAAACACCTGAACTCTGTGTGTGTCGACAATTTTTACGTACCGCCGCAACATTAGCATTACATGTAATTACAGTCACCATTGATGTACTAACCCACCTACATGCACAATCATTCCATACTTTGTGTATAAAAAAAATGTCTGTGCCAAGGATGGCATATTTCGCTGTTTTTAAAAATATCTACTCTTGAAAATTTAATAAATCACAACTTTTTATGTTTGAAAAAGAATCTAACCTCTTTGTGTTCATGTTAAGAGCTAATCGATATGTGCTAATTTAGCTCCACTGCTTCTCAAAAAAGAATCCTACCAAAGCGTCAATGACCAGGGTAGCTTTTGACTCCACCCTTTTCTCAAAACCTGTCCAACCATGTCCAGACCTTATGTTTGTAGGATTCTTGTATGGCGCTTAACACCTTCAAGTCAATTCAAAGCGTCCATAGGGCAGAGGAGAACGGTTGAGAGAAATAGTAAAGTGGGAAGGAAGTGTCAGGACCAGCATTGCCACCTCCACTTGCTGATTAACCCTTACGAAGTAAGACACATGATTTATGGGCCAACGGAAGGGCTGCCGTTCTTCGCAGAAGTGCTATTGGGAAAGAGTCCTAAACTTCCTGACTACACACATACGTAGGGAACAAGTCTCCTGCGCAACAGCGCTATCAGCAAGTGAAGTCTGAGATGTCACGCTCCTTCATTGAACTTTGCTGCCATTCAGATGCTTCTTCCAGTGCTCTGTTACCCTAGCTGTTGGGTTCCTGGTTGTATTCTGGACTTGTTCTTCGCTTGCCCTAGGCTTGGTTACGTTGTTGCCTTCCAAGAGTTTCTTGATATTGGACAGTTGTTTCTGGACCTCTTCCTTGGCCCCTCTCTAGAAATGTTATTTTTCGACCTTGGTTTTCTTGAGGTCCGGACCACTGGTACCTCTGGAGGATTCTTGTGAGGAATTCCTGTAACTGCGACTGTGAAATGTTGTGGAACTGTTTTTCCCCATTTCATGATTGCCGGATAGTCCCTCGTCCTAGTGATGTTGGGTTAATCACTCGCCTGTCCTGTACTTCTTGGCTTCCTAGAGAATTTCCTCTCTATGGCCCATCTCTCATCCCAGCAGCATTCAGGTACTATGCACTTCATGTAGTATCTGCTCTTTAATGTTTTTGCCCTCCAATGTGTTTCTTATTCTAAACAGCTGTTGTGTACTTCCTTTGCAGCCTGAGGGCTGGAGCTCTGACCCATTAAGGTCCTCCCCACCTTTGTATTTTCCTTGTGACCCTGAGGAGTTATCTAGGTTTTCAGGGAACAAGGTACTAGAGAAAGTCTGAGGGTTGCTATCAGGTTAAGCATTGTCCTGACAGGAAGTGAGGAGGGATGTGACTGGAAGAGAAAATTAGGGGGTTGACCATGAAAAGAAACAGAATGTGACACGAAGTTAGAACCTAGGGAGCACACAGAGGTGCCCCCAGAGTCTACACAAACGATCCAGCCTGTATACTGGCACCCACTCCAAATGAATACATTTGCCTAGGGAGTCCAGAACTAATGCTAAATAGATGGAGGGAAAGCCGGGGGCATATGGGAGGGCCAGGGGTTATCTCTCGATCACTAGGCCACCACGTCCCCGCTCACCTTGTCCTTTCTGTATTCATTTTTGCACAGTACGCTGTCACTTTCAAGTTTCAACTTTTCACTTTCACTTTCAACTATATGAACCCTATACAAACAGACATCAGTGTCCACGTGAGGTCACTGTCCTCGGAACTCGATGGAATATAAAATAAACAATATGGGAAGTGTATGAGAATAACCATAATCAACATACTAAAATGAGAGAACTGTGGTGAAGTCCCTTAATGTCAACAACATAGTAATAGGACTTTTTCTATGAAGAGGTTACTCCAGTCAAACATGTAGCAAAGCAGCTGGGGACACACGGGAGCTATCAAAAATGTTATTTCTAACACTCAAACGTAAAGCAACAGAAAATTATCAGAAATAAGTTCAAATACATTTTAGCAAGCTATTCAACTCCAAGCCATTTTATTCCACACATGTCGAGGAACAAATGTTTAAATAAAAGGTTTATCAGGATGCTTAGGTATGTTGGATAACATGATGGCTGCGATTGTTAACATGACAGTTCATGTCGATCTTCCCCCGACAAGTTGTACTATTTTACACAGGTCTTTTGTACCATGTTTTACAGGATGTAAAGTTCTCCTTCTGTTTCTCAGCCTCTACTTAGTCCTGTTCCCAGGATACACAGTTTCAGAGTCACAGTATCTCTGTACCTGTTTGGAACTACGTTTCCCAGAATGCAGATCCACACATTATTTGTAGTTCTTTCTCATCTTACTAACACAGCAGTCAGTCTTGCCACAGTGTATCTCTTGCCTTGCTTTACTTCTCTGATAGACATCCACTTACATTACCACGTGGCTTGGGCACTTGCAACCATTTCAATTAGTTTCTATTAATCAACAATTTCAACAGTTACTGGGCCTTATACTTTAAACCAGGTTATGCGAACTCGCAACAGCTGTTCTCAATGTGTTGTTATCAATTCTCGCTACCGTCCTGCCACTGTATACCACACTTCTGTCAAGTTTGCCACCATTCTCCTCCATCCTGTAGAAATATTTCTCTTTTTAGGTCTTTAAATTGTAGGTTCCCATTAGGGTAACATGACTAATTTCATACACCCAATATACAGTCCCACCCCACAATTCTGGCTAAGACAAACAATGATTTCTGAAACACAAAATGTATTTAAACAATCAAGTCAATCTAAACATAGGTGGTATCCAGCTTTATAGCAAGGAAATCACTACGATGTCCTAGGTCCAAAAACCGAATTTGACCTGGTTTTCTGTTGGCGATATTTATGTGGCAACCATTAATGCAGAGAATGTGTTCCCTCCCCAATCAAAAGCGCCACACCAATATTCCTTTTCGGTTCAATCTAGTCCTGTCTGTGATTCATATAGTACCACATAGGTCCCTCGCCCTTTAGCAAGAGGTAAGCCAAGAACCAGGCCAGGGTACCGAAATGATCTATATTGAGAATAGAATAGGAAAATTCATATTTGTAAAAAAAATCACAGATCCCGCCACCTTACTCTGTGGCACAAATGCTTTTCTTTCCTACTAATTCTTTTTTCCACAAATTGAAAGCATTAGTCGGTTCAGGATAACAGAACCCAAACACTTTAGCCCCGCAACATGTACAGTCAAAACACTTCGCCTGGGGTGCATTTTTAATAGCATGTAGCCCCTTAAAACATGACAAGCTCATAAGATAGACATTCTACTTTATACAAAGTTGAATTGAAATAATATGCAACACTTTCCTATTGGCATAAACAATTTCACACATGCAGCGCTCTGTCTTCTTAATCTCCCTGCGCACTTGGAAATGCTAGCAGGTTTGACTTAATCACATGTAAAAAGACTTGACTGGTGCCGCGCTATTAGCAATGCTGGCAATCTTATTGCACAACAAACCTTTCAGAACAAACACATTATTTATATTTGAAACCCTTTTTCTTTCACCACTATGCAAGGCAAAATTTCCCTTCTCTCAGGAGCCACTTTCTCAATTTCAGTAGAAGGTCTGCTTTTAAATATGTGACTTCACTCTGTTTAACTTTGGGAAGACATTGTTCTGTCCCAGCTCACAAAAACCAAGGGCCAAATACCTCTAGATTATGAGATGCCAGCTTAGGGCCATCCACATTTACATCACATTTTTACACATTTAAATGTTGCACTTAAAACTACAAGGCAACGAAATGTTCAATGTATTAGTTAGGCATAATAATATATATTACTAAAAGGACCTGCCCATGCCGGACCTAATGGAACATGTCTCGTCTTGGCACGATACTGCAGGTTTGAATGCCAGGTTTTCGTAAATTCCACAAACATGATATACATCAGTAACACAAGTTTACAACCCGTTCTTTAGTTCCATAAGCGGCTATTTCCAATATTTGTGCTTCGTGCCATTTTCTGGGAAGCCATAATCACATTTCATGTGGTAAATCTTGTTCCCAAGGTCGAATTCTTAGTTAAATCAACATAAAGGCCTGTTAATCAGCTTTTTAATGATGCTTGAACCATCACTGTGCGACTTATGGTTCCTGAGAAAATTACCAAAATATGATAGTCCATCTAAACTAATGGTAATCTCTAAACATATATGCATATTTTGACTTCAATGGCACATTAAGTTTAGTTTCCCCAGCTCAGTTCCCCCACATAAGATCTGCACATCTGCTTTTGTTGGTTTTGCCTGTAATTAATCCATTAGAATTCTTTCTCCCAAGACTAATGGATCATTTGTTGCTTAGGTTTGAGAGTAGTCCGAACCTGCCAAAAATTCCTTCTTGGTCACTGATGTGGCTTCAAAAGATGTTAGACATCAATGGTAGATAGAAGATGGGGGAAGGTCACTGTGAGTGTTCTGAACAGATGCGGAAGCTCTTTCTTCTGAACAGAAACTGATGTCAATTCTCCTGAGCAGAAAGTGGTGATTTTACATGTTACCATTTCTTTTAGACAGGAGGCCTTTTAATGATTGACCTCAAATCATATGCAGATTTCTACTATGCCATACCATCAATGTTCCTCTTTAAATTATACTTTATATTAAATTGGAACAGGCACTGGAGTTTCACTGGTAAACAGCTCCTTTGAATCCCAGATGCAAATGCTTTTATTTTTCTATTCTGCTCTCCTTTTGTGAAAAGTGCCTTTCATTGTTGTATTCTGAAGTGAAAGGTAGGCCTCTGATTTTACTTCTTTGTCATTCAGACACATGGCACCCTTATTTTCAGTCTTCCTTCTCGCAGTTGCTTTCGAAACAGTTGTCACAAGCCACCCATTTCCTTGATATGTGCCTTTAAATGTACTTCTGCAGTGTAGTTTCATTTGCCATGTTCCTGGTTTCAAGATACAGAATGCACACATTGTCCATGGTGTTTCCGTTTTATCAAAAGAAAGTGTGTTTTCCTGTTTTGCAGTTTGAAAATGCATTGCTGGCCTTTCAGCCCGCCAGTCAAAATTGTGCTTTCACATTTCCCAGACAGTATTTCTGCATTTTATGGCCCAACTTGGCCAAATGCAGTTTCTTTTTTTGTCAGAGTGCTGCCTTTGAACCCCACATTTCACTTACTGGGACTGTAGCTTCAAAGGCAGCAATGTGACAAGCCCCCTCCCTCACGTGCCATGGTTGGGGTAGCCATGGGACTACTCACTTCATCCTTGGGCCTGACATGACCAGGCTTATGGCAGCACCCAATCCTTGGCAACCCCACCAATCACCACTAAGGTCAGGCAGAGGGCTTTGTCGCTCCAGGAACCAAGTTACTGTCTGAGCTGGTGGGGATGAAGGGTAACAGTATCATACAACCATAGAAGATACCATCTAAGAGAACATCTCTACCCTTTCCAAACTAAACCGCTTAAAGTGATCAGCAGTGCTAGCTGTGTTAGGGAAGGGAACTTGCAGCTTCTGTGGCACTGGCATGTGCCTCTCAGCGGGAGTCGTTTTTTCCTAATAATTCTCATCCAAAGGCCCATTTCAGGATGGAATCAAGGCTTTCACACTGGATGGCTCCTGAGGACCGGCACTGGTTTGAATGCAACCCTGTGCAATGATTAGAGGTGCATGTGGCATTAGAGGGAAAAAATGCTTCTTCAAATTCTATTGGCAGTGTTGGCCGTAATGGTGGAGTCCGGTGCTATGGTGACTCCTCCACCAACTTAGTAGAGGGGAACGGGACTGATCCTTCCCCTTAATAATTAAGGGCCATTAAAACAATGGACTCCAGACACCCCATGGTATTCTTATATCTGTTTAAGCAAGAATTAAAGGGCAGAATTTGAAACAAAAATTGAGACATATTAGAAAGTACATTTTATAAAAGGCCAAAAATCAGCCTACACCTGAGAACAAATCTCAGAATGCCAGCACATGTGTGCATAGGAAAAAAAGAACTGCAGTTAAAGGACGCAGACTGCACTTTTATGGATTTCTGGGACCTTTTCCAGAGTGACACCATACCAGCTAGAGTGATCGCAGTAGTACCACCTGGTTCTGATTTTAAGATTCATAACGTGCATTTTCTGCAAGTTAAATAGCCTCTTGTTTGTGAGTCAAGCCATAGAACATAAGGAAGTGTGAGTATAATTGCAAGAAAAGTTATAGTTGTCAAAGCCTTGCTAACGGCCATCAGTTCAGGGCCTTATGCAGCTGACAAAGTCAGAAGAAAGCCACGACTGTCATAAACCAAGGCTCAAGTCCTAGAAAACCCCCAACGACTTTATCTACGAAGGATAGAAGAGGGCAATAGCATTTGAGGAATGGCTAGAAATGTATTTGTTCCCAGTCTCACATACGGGAAAATAGTTATAGAAGTAAAGCAGTATAAATTAGAGTAGAATGTGTAAAAATACAGTTACCACACTATAAGATTTACAAACAAGGTATGCAATCTGAAATTCTAGAATTTATGTCACGTTACTGTGATTTTATACTATACAGAATCACCCCCGTAGAGGATTCCAAGTGCCTGATACTTGCCTGTGGCATATTGTGCACCTGTGCAGATCATAGTCTGTTTGGAGGAGAAAAGGAGCAAGAGGGAAACCGCGAAAGGTGGAAAGGAGTGTAAGGAATCGGCAGTAAAATTCAGCCACAAGGGAATTGTGTTGATTGCTGTAGACTTATTAACACAAAATGGGTTGGAAAATTACCTATCTTTCACCATCACTAAGAGGGGTTTCCCTGCCTCAACAAAGCAAAGGATGTCAATTGTCAGAATGTCCAAAAGAAAAAGTTCTCCTAACCTGACCCATGCATTCTAAACTTATAACGTGAAAAAGGGGTATAGTCTTTCAAGTGAGCAATCGCGGTTCTCTCCAGTTTCAAAACAGAGTTCTAATGTGAAAAGGTGTAAAAAGAAACAATTAATCAAAGTTCCACAAGACTCATGAGGGATCCCACCTTCCCCTGAGTTTCTCAGAACAAAGACGGTTCTTCTTCTCAAAGACTTATAGTTTTCCAGTCTAGGGGGTATGCTTCCCTTTCCCCGGATTTCTCATACTCAGTTGGCACTCTGTTGCTCCTTGCTTCCACAGTTCAAACACAGTTTCCATACAGAGGGTATTGCACCCTTCCCCCAGAGTCTCCACATTCCCAAGAAGTTGCTTTCCTCTTTTCAATTCTCTTCCAATTGGGTGCGAGTCCCAGACTCACAATTACGTTGCCTGGTATACTTGTCTGCCAGGGCTTTCACTTCATACACTATATAGGGTTACGTAATTCCAGAATTAAACATATTAGGAGTTCTAAAAGGAGAGGGAGGATTATGGTAAGAGCATGTAGGGAGGGGGGGTAGTCAGTGTTAATGGGGAAAGTGGGATACCATGTCTCATCTCGCGATGCCCTTCCACCCCCATGAGGGAAGTCTCCCCATGTAGGATCAGGTAGCTTCTGCCTTTCCCTGGCCACATGGGGAGAGAATCTTGCCGGGAAAGAAGTGATGACATCACTAGATTCCTCACAGGAGGTATAGGTTCAGTAGGGTAATTGGGCAGGGGAAGATGTTCGGTGTTAGAGTGAAAATGTGTTTATCCGCTTTATAAGGACTGTCTTATGGAAAGGGGCATGTAGAAGGCTGTCTGTTGAAAGCAGTACTCATTCTGCTAAACTAAGACTTTATTATTAGATTATTGACCTAGTTTTCGGAAGCAATGGAGCAGTTTGCAAAGCATAGAGGGTAAGACATTGAGAGAAGCAGAAATACAAGGGATTCATTTTGGCAGGAAGGGATTTACAAGCAACCAGGGGAGGAAACAGGTGGAAGCAGATCACCCAGTCTCAGGAAGGGTGGGGAGTGGAGGGTGTGTTGGCCTACGTGTTAGGAAGAAGCGATTCCTTGAAGAGGAAGGCCTTGAGCTGTACAAGCATGAATTTCAAGCTTGGAAATTATTACTGCTTTATTAGGTTATAAAAGCCCACTTCAGTTGGCCTTTAGTCACAATAATACTAAAAGGCACTTATTACCCTAGACTGGGCCAATATTTATTCTGGCTCTCAATTCTCCACACTGTCCATAATATGTTAATCAGTGTGAATTGCACTCACTGCCTCATTACAGGTTTCAATACAGAATTCATGGAAAATAGGTAAAAACATATATTTCCTAAGTACCAGTATTTTGTACAGAACAGCAGGATGTGTGCTAGGATTCTACAGCACTATTAACACACTGACACACAACCAGTTGCATAATACCACTGTTCTAGTGGTCTGTAAACACAGCCAGGGTTAGCATGTTTAGTCCCAGCATTACAAAGTGTTCTCAGTTCTTTGGTTAAGGCGTACAGAAAAGCTTCTATTGTTTCATGAAGCCCAGCACTCACTCCTACTACCACAAGTGACATGTTTTGTGATCTCATACATCCTAATTGAGTACTCTGTATTAGCAGTGATCTGACAAGGGCAAGCCGTGAGATTTTCAAGACATTATCCCTTATGATTTCAGATATTTATCTACCAATAGGTTTGCTCAACATCTGCCCCAGTATAGGGAGGGGTTTCTTTACGATAAGGACATGTAGGGTCTTTGCTTAGCATAGTGTGAGAGAAACCAGAAGGTGTCTCACCTGCTTGTTCCCGGGGATTTGTCATCCAGGTGGCCAGGACACGGCCATCACTTTTGGATCCAGTTCCTGGGGGTGGACCAGTGCAGGAGGATCACCTGGTTCAGGGGTCTTTGGGGAGTGGGACACCGGATGGTGAGATGCGGTATCCCCTTCACTTTAACACCTTTACCACATCCTACCCGATAGGATATGTGGGAACTCAACCACGCACTCCCTTCTCCAGCACTTTCACACAGACAGCCTGCTCTGGGAGAAACCAAACTTACACCCGAGCAGTGTACCTGACATGTCCCAATACTTGATCGGTCGAGGTCAGGCAATTATTGACAATCGCTCACACCTGACTTCCATTACACTTCCCCATACGGATAAAAGGGAGAGAACAATCTGAGCGAGGCAAAGCACACAAAGGTACAGCAGCGTCGAGTCGGCAGTTGAACGAGGGGAGAAAGACGTCAAAGAACGAAGAGTTCGTAAGAAGGTGAAGCACCCTTGACCTTTTGGGCAAGACGATGTTACTTTCATAAAACCTTCAAAGCAGAAAGCGTAAGGTCAGAAAAGCAGACTGTCGGATGCATTGTGCGTCAGAGATACAGAGGACCCTCCCACGTTTCTGTCCAAGGTGGGGTGGAGCAGCAGGCGCTGTGGTATTGTCCATGGCTCCAGAACAAAGAAGCAACAGCGTTGAAAACAGCCGGTGAGTTGTGGAGACCAATGCAAGACAGATCTGTGTCGAAGTCAAGGTTGCAAGCGGCAACATTGTATAACAAGCACTGGAACGAACAATGTTAAACGGGTGTGATGAAAGACGCAAGTAAAGCTAAACTGCTCATGAATGTTTTAACTTGAGAAGGAAAGATACAATACCGTTGACAGAGTGGTCCAGCACCGTGAATGTGCTCAATCGAAGGTCTCTGTAAGGTATCTCGCCAAGAGAAACAAAAGTAGAAGATTGATGTGAAATACAAGTGTGTGAAGTGAATCGGAAGTGGTGTTAAGATGGAAATCACGGGAATGCTGCGTACCTGTACTTCTGGATGATCTCGACGGGGCAGCCAGACTGACGGGAAGACTTGGTAACACAAGCAACCAGCCCTTCCTCCACCCTGAATGGGAACTGGGTGGAAGATGAACCGATTCCCAATGCCACAACCAGGTTGCAGAGATAGCAGTTCTGCACGGCGTTGACCGAAGAAGTGGTAGGAGGGAATCCTTGAGGTGAAGTTAGAGTCCCAAGGTGTGGAAGGCCACACTCACAGCTGGCAATGGATGATGAGAAGCAAAGTCCAAAGGTGTGGGAGGCCACACCCGTAACAGGCAATGGGTGCTGAGAAACTGAGTCCAAAGGTGTGGAAGGCCACACCCGTAGCAGGCAATGGGTGCTGAGAAGCAAAGTCCAAGGTGTGGGAGGCCACACCCGTAGCAGGCAATGGGTGCTGAGAAGCAAAGTCCAAGGTGTGGGAGGCCACACCCGTAGCAGGCAATGGGTGCTGAGGAGCAAAGTCCAAGGTGTGGGAGGCCACACCCGTAGCAGGCAATGGGTGCTGAGGAGCAAAGTCCAAGGTGTGGGAGGCCACACCCGTAGCAGGCAATGGGTGCCGAGAAGCAAAGTCCAAGGTGTGGGAGGCCACACCCGTAGCAGGCAATGGGTGCTGAGGAGCAAAGTCCAAGGTGTGGGAGGCCACACCCGTAACAGGCAGGGGAAGCTGGGAGTATGAGAATCCAAAGAATGGCACAGGAGAACCCAGAATAGCCAGGCCAAAGATAGGGAGGAAAGAGGGCTGAGAACCAGGGCTGAATAGGGAGGAACCCAGGAGGAGAGAAACTGGACCAGAGAGAGGAGCCAGGAGAACCCCGGCAGCAGGAGGGAGAGGACCGGCGGGGAAGGAGGTAAGGACTGAGAAGCAGGGAAAAACAAGACTGGAGCTAACTGGTAGCGCGGGGAAAGGCGAGGACACGATCCGGAACAGAACGCGTTGAGACGCGATCTGTTCCCGACCGCGCCCTCCCCTTTATGGGCCGCCGGCGCCTGCGAGGCCTGGAGCGCAAGCCCGATGGTTGCCAGGCGCCGGCGGCCTCAGAATGAGGCTTGAGCAGCAAGCTGCTCCAGGCTTCGGCGGCCGCCCCCACGGCGCATGCGCGGGGCCGTAATTGCGGTCCCCGATGTAAGCGCCGCGGAGCTGCCGCCCCTGTCCCTGGAGCTCTCCCCCCTGCGCCTCCCCAAACGCGGAAGCGTGGGTAGAGGCGCCAGGGAGGGGGAGCGCGAACGGTGAACCCCGGTCTCCTGGTAAGCGTGACACTATACCCCCTCCTAGGAAGATCCGGAGCCCCAGGCTTCCAGGGAAACCGCCGATAGAACTCGCGCACAAGGCGCGGAGCGTGCACATGCCGAGAGGGTTCCCAAGTGCGATCACAGGCCGGGTACCCCTTCCAATCCACCAGGAAATGGAGCACCCCCCTGCGATAGCGGGCATCACAGATCTCCTGAACCTCAAATTCCGGAACCCCCTGTACCAGAACTGGGGCTGGACAAACACTGGAGCGACCATAAGGATCCGCCACATAGGGTTTCAGGAGGGAAACATGAAAAACAGGATGGATGTGCCATGAACGAGGTAGTTGGAGACGAAAAGCCACAGAGGATAGGCGTTTGATAATCCTAAATGGGCCAAAGTATCGGGGAGCCAACTTAACAGGTAGATTGCGGAGAGGCAGATTCCTAGAGGACAGCCAAACCCTATCACCAACCTGGAAATCGGGTTCCATCCGCCTCCCTCGGTCAGCCTGAACCTTCATGCGGTCACGAGCGGCCGTCAAAGAGGCACGCGCCAATTCATGCTGTTGTTGGATGGAGGAGACCAAGGCGTCAGCGGAAGGAACCGTACTGGTTGGTACAGGGCGGAAGGGAATCAGCTTAGGATGTTGTCCCATAGAACAATGAAAGGGACTGGTTCCGATGGACGAATGAAAAGAATTATTGTAGGAGACCTCAGCTAAGTCTAAATAGGTACTCCAATTGGTCTGTGTGGCATTAGCAAAACTACGGAGATAGGCTTCCAAGGTCTGATTAGTTCTCTCCGTGAGACCATTGGTTTGTGGATGATATCCCGAGCTTAAAGCTCTATGAATGCCGAGATGACCACAAACCTTACCCCAAAAGGAAGAGAGAAACTGAGATCCTCGATCTGAGATGATCTTCTCAGGAAGACCATGTAAACGGTAGATTTCGTGAAGAAAAGCAGTGGCCATCTGGACTGCAGTGGGAATCTTTTTAAAGGGAATGAAATGGGCTGATTTTGTAAAACAGTCCACTACGACCATAATACAAGTATGTCCTGCAGAAGGGGGAAGGTCGACAATAAAGTCGGTAGCAATCGTGTGCCACGGGTACGGTGGCAATTCAGTGGGAGAGAGCAGCCCTAAAGGATGTTGTCTGGGAACCTTGGATTGGGCACAGATGGGACAGGCCTGTACATACTTCCGAACCTCCTCAGCCCAGCCAGGCCACCAAAACTGTCGGGATAGTGACTCTTGTGTTGCACGAATCCCACGATGACCTCCAATAGGGGAATCATGAACACCATGCAGAATGCCATCGCGAATGTCCCCTTTAGGGATGTATAGTCTCTTCCGAAAGAACAAAAGGCCTTGATTTTCAGATATAGAGGGCCGTTGAAGCAAGACTGACCTCCAAGAATCAGACCGGGTAGCATCAGATATCGACTGTAAGAGTGGCGATACCGTTGACAGAAAACGATGAGAAGGGATCAGTGGTTGAATCTGGCTGGAGGTATCTTCGTTCTTCTCTCTCTCCAAGGACCGAGACAAGGCATCTGCTCTTACATTCGAGGATCCGGAGATGTAGGTAATATGGAACACAAACGGAGAAAAGAAGAAGGCCCACCGAGCCTGTCTGGGTGTCCGACATTGTAAAGAGCGCAAATACTGTAGGTTTCGATGATCTATACGGACCTCAACCGAAAAACGGGCTCCCAACAGATGGTGTCTCCATTCCTCGAAAGCTATCTTAATGGCCAATAGCTCCTTCTCAATAACTGCGTAGTTCCTCTCACTAGGATTCAGTTTGCGAGAGAAGTACGCTACGGGATGTTCGATTGACGTAGCAGAATCTTTTTGTAACAGGACAGCTCCAACAGCAAAGTCCGAAGCGTCTGCTTCAACGATGAAGGGCAATTCATCCTGTGGATGGCGTAAGATCGGGGCAGCCATAAAGGCTGATTTCAGAGCATTAAAGGCTTGCGAAGCAGAATCATCCCACAGAAAAGTTATCTTGCTGCTTGTCAATCTCGTAAGAGGTGCTGAGATTTCAGAGAAGCGTGGAATGAATTGCCTATAGAAATTGGCAAACCCTAAAAAGCGTTGCAGAGATCTTACGTCATGGGGTTGCTGCCATTCTTGAATTGCCTTTACCTTCTTGGAATCCATCTCAATGCCGGACTGACTTATTACAAACCCTAAGAATTCGATCCTGGGTTGATGGAAAGAACACTTTTCCGCCTTGACAAACAGATGATTATGAAGCAGCCGATCAAGAACCTCCCGTACATGACTTATGTGTTCTTCTTTAGATCGGGAAAAGATCAAGATGTCATCCAGATAGATCCAGACAGAGATTCCAATTATGTCCCCAAAGATATGATCCATGAGCCGTTGGAAAATCGCCGGGGCATTGCACAGACCAAAGGGCATAACCCTATATTCGAAATGCCCAAAAGGAGTCTTAAATGCTGTCTTCCATTCGTCTCCACACTTAATTCGGACCAGATGATATGCCCCTCGAAGATCTAGTTTAGTGAAAATCTGAGCCTGATGTAGGGTCTCTAGAATACTTCGAATCAGCGGTAGTGGGTACCGATCCTTGATGGTGATATCATTTAAGAGCCGATAATCCACACAGGGTCTTAAGGAACCTTCCTTCTTCTTTACGAAAAATAGAGGAAACCCAGCAGGGGACTTGGATGGTACAATGTACCCCTTACTCAAGCAGTCTGATAAATAATCCTGTAATACTCGTCTCTCCTCTCGAGACAATGCATACAGCTTGCCATGCGGAATCTCAGCTCCTGGAGATAGTTCTATGGCACAATCGAACGACCGATGAGGTGGCAGAGGTATATTACTTGGTTCGGCAAACGCTTGTTCGAAGTCAGCATACTCAGGAGGAATCAGCAATGCAGAACAAAGGTGAGTCCCCTTGTCTCGGAGTTCCAGCTTGGTTGAAGAAGCCTGAGTCTGGACAGGCAAACTGCATCTCGAGGTACAAGAGGTAGAGGAGAAGGTCAAAGTATGAGTCCTCCAATTAACAACAGGATTATGATACTGGAGCCAAGGTAGCCCCAAGACCAACTTGTAGGTAGGTGACCTGATAACGTCAAAAGCAAGCCTCTCCACATGATCGGCGATCCTAAATCTTAGTCCGATAGTATGCAGACGAACTGGTCCAGAGGACAAAGGAGTACCATCAATAACCTCCACAGGAAGGACTGAATGTCTGGGTAAAAGAGGGATCTTATGAGTGCTAGCGAAATCCTCATCAATGTAATTGCCCGATGCTCCACTATCCAACAATCCAAACACTTCAAGCGTCCGGCCGGGCAGTTGAATCTGAATCTTCAAGGTCAATAAAACAGCTGGTTGCATAGGAAGAAGAATCGAGCAAAAGGCGGAAAGGTCTGAAAAAGGGGTGAGACCTGTCGTTGCCTCTCCTTCATACGACAGGTCCTCTAGTTTCCCGACTTCTTCTTCTGAGGCCGTAAAGGACACATTCCCAAAAAGTGTCCGGCGACTCCACAATACAGACATAATCGTAATGTTCTTCTTCTCCTTCTTTCTTCCTCTGATAAAGGCCCTCTCACGGCACCCAACTGCATAGGTTCTGGTCCAGAGTCTGTTGAACCAAAAGCGCCGGTGGGAAGACTGGCCGTTGTGGGAGTGACTCTCTCTAGTCGACGTCTCTCGGTCTTTCGTTCAGTTAGTCTCTGGTCTATGCGAAGCACCTGGTTTATTAAGAGTTGGAGACTTTCAGGTTCTGGGATGTGAAGTAGTTCGTCCTTATATTCTTCCCTAAGCCCTCGGCGAAACAGGGTCTTTTGCGTTACTTCGGGCCATTGCGAATCCGTAGCCAGTAGGCGAAAGCGACTAATATATGTTATTATGTCTGAGCTGCCCTGTTTGATGTCCATTAACTGATTCTGCGCAGCGGCAGCCAAGTTAGGTGTCTGAAAGACCTCCAGAAATGCCTTCTCGAAAGCAGCAAAGTCGTTAAGGATGGGACTGTTGGTGGCCACAAAAGGTGTTGCCCAGGCTAGGGCGTTTCCCGTTAAGTTTCCCAAGATATAACCGATCTTGGCCTTATCATTATTAAAATAGGTTGGCCTGAAAAGGAAATGGATACGGCAGTGGTTACAAAATTCTGCTACTCGACGCGGGTCTCCATCGAACCTGATTGGGGCAGTATGGGCCAATGAACCTTCGGCCTGTGGAGCACCTCCTGTCCCCTGAGTTACCATCTGTCGTAGAACTTGATTTTCTTGATGAAGAGCAGACATCTCTGCCCTGAGGGCTTGCAACTCACTTCGCAGGTCCTGTGTGTCCTCCATATCCAAATCGGAAGGAAGGCGTCTCAATCTGTTAAGATGGAAATCACGGGAATGCTGCGTACCTGTACTTCTGGATGATCTCGACGGGGCAGCCAGACTGACGGGAAGACTTGGTAACACAAGCAACCAGCCCTTCCTCCACCCTGAATGGGAACTGGGTGGAAGATGAACCGATTCCCAATGCCACAACCAGGTTGCAGAGATGGCAGTTCTGCACGGCGTTGACCGAAGAAGTGGTAGGAGGGAATCCTTGAGGTGAAGTTAGAGTCCCAAGGTGTGGAAGGCCACACTCACAGCTGGCAATGGATGATGAGAAGCAAAGTCCAAAGGTGTGGGAGGCCACACCCGTAACAGGCAATGGGTGCTGAGAAACTGAGTCCAAAGGTGTGGAAGGCCACACCCGTAGCAGGCAATGGGTGCTGAGAAGCAAAGTCCAAGGTGTGGGAGGCCACACCCGTAGCAGGCAATGGGTGCTGAGAAGCAAAGTCCAAGGTGTGGGAGGCCACACCCGTAGCAGGCAATGGGTGCTGAGGAGCAAAGTCCAAGGTGTGGGAGGCCACACCCGTAGCAGGCAATGGGTGCTGAGGAGCAAAGTCCAAGGTGTGGGAGGCCACACCCGTAGCAGGCAATGGGTGCTGAGAAGCAAAGTCCAAGGTGTGGGAGGCCACACCCGTAGCAGGCAATGGGTGCTGAGGAGCAAAGTCCAAGGTGTGGGAGGCCACACCCGTAACAGGCAGGGGAAGCTGGGAGGATGAGAATCCAAAGAATGGCACAGGAGAACCCAGAATAGCCAGGCCAAAGATAGGGAGGAAAGAGGGCTGAGAACCAGGGCTGAATAGGGAGGAACCCAGGAGGAGAGAAACTGGACCAGAGAGAGGAGCCAGGAGAACCCCGGCAGCAGGAGGGAGAGGACCGGCAGGGAAGGAGGTAAGGACTGAGAAGCAGGGAAAAACAAGACTGGAGCTAACTGGTAGCGCGGGGAAAGGCGAGGACACGATCCGGAACAGAACGCGTTGAGACGCGATCTGTTCCCGACCGCGCCCTCCCCTTTATGGGCCGCCGGCGCCTGCGAGGCCTGGAGCGCAAGCCCGATGGTTGCCAGGCGCCGGCGGCCTCAGAATGAGGCTTGAGCAGCAAGCTGCTCCAGGCTTCGGCGGCCGCCCCCACGGCGCATGCGCGGGGCCGTAATTGCGGTCCCCGACGTAAGCGCCGCGGAGCTGCCGCCCCTGTCCCTGGAGCTCTCCCGCCTGCGCCTCCCCAAACGCGGAAGCGTGGGTAGAGGCGCCAGGGAGGGGGAGCGCGAACGGTGAACCCCGGTCTCCTGGTAAGCGTGACAAGTGGTCCTGCAACGGTTTAGGCAAAAACCATTGCACAAAGTCTTTGACTCTGATATCAAGAGGATCTGAGCCCGAACAAGGGGGGGGATCTGTGGTCCGAGACCGAACGATGGAGACCAAATAGTGAACATTGTGGAAAAGGGATCTGCTCCCGAACGAGGGGGATCCATGGTCCGAGCCCGAAAGAGGGAGACCAAATTGTGAACATTATAGGAAAGGGATCTGAGCCAAACGAGGGGGACACGTGGTCCGAGCCGGAACAAGGGAGTCCAGTCGTGAACTAGTGAATGTGAAAATCCTGACAAAGGAAAGGAACTTTTGTGTTTTGTTTGTTACATCAGACGCCCTGCAATAAGAGACCGTCATTGGAGGAAGACTTTGGCGGAAGGCCATGATGCCTATGATTTGAACTGTTGCTTCGTGGGCAAAAACGCAGTGTGTGTGAAGCTTGCATATGTCACCTTGTCCTGTGCTGCAAACGTGGGGAAGTGGAGTCAACTGCTCAACTATCCTGACATATCATGTATTGAACACTTTTTCTTTTGTATGTTGTCCCACATCATCTTGTATTTAGAAGTAAGGATTGGCAATAGGTTTATTAGTATAGGCCCTTTTATTTTGACAGACTCCTTAGATTTAGGTTTAGATAGGCGTTCAACCAACCCATTTGAAGTTCAATAAACACCCTTGAACAGTGATCACTTGTGTCTGTCTTCACTGTTTGATACCATGCCTTCCTTACATGTGTCAACAAATGAATACACAATACTGCAACACAAAGTCTCTGGTAATCTGTGCTGTTTGAAGCCTCCTCCGTGGATTATGGGTGATAGTGTATATACACTCTAGCATATCCTGGGTTCCATAAAATGGTCTACATGTGTTTTGGTGATATTTGATAGTTTAAAAAAAGAAAAGCCACCTTCAGGAGCCAGAAGGTATCCGAATGTAGGTACTTTCAGTTTCTAACAGTCTGAAAACAGTCTGTCCCAACTCCTAAATACAGGCAGCTTTGTGGAAACCACAGTAGTTAGCAAGTATAAGTTGACTGCAATGTTTAGCAGCCTTCTCAGGAGTAGGGGCTGCCATCTTGAGGCAGTGCGTTCATCTTTTTGGTGTCTGCTGTTACTCTCCGTTTGTAAAATGTTAGTATCAGCTGTTAACAAAGGTGTATTGCTTGCTTTCTTCTGGTTATTCCTCCATGGGATTCACAGTGTTGTTTGACGTCACGCTTTGAAACTAGTAGCTGAGATGACATGAATGCATGTGTAGCCCAACTCCTGCTCTAACAATGCATAAAGCATCTCAACAGCCTACCCATGTGTCACCGAATGGCGGGAGAAATCCCTCTAATAGCTTGTAGACTGCCTGGCTTAAGTTTTGCTATAAAAATAATTGACTTTTTGTCAGCTGTGTGACCTGCATGCAGAAAATGACTCTGTCATGACAGGCCATTTGTTACAAATAAAAAACAGGAACAAAGGATCAGTGCCTATTGCTGGAGGTGAAATGACTAATTCTGAGCAATATACAGAAAGCCAAAGATAGGAGTTTTCACACAGGCCCGATATTCAACACAAAAAACTGCCTGCAGCCGGAAAGCGGCTACGCCACAATAGGGGACCCTGCACTGACTATAAAAGAGGGATTTATTCAACACAGTGGGGCTCACGGAGGTAAATATGTTTGCCATAAAAATAACTGACGTAGCTAGCACCTCTAGTGTGTACTACCCTAGCTAATGCCCATTTCAAAGAGCAATATTTAGAAACGTATTATGCAGCTTGGGCCCAAGCCCCGCCCCAGAGGTGTCATGGAATGCTTCGGCCCCTTCTTCCAGGTTTGTGTGGGCTTATATTGCCATTTCAGACCGTTTTTGCAGACAACAGTGGCACCAGATTCTGCTTCAAAAACAAACAACTCGCACTCTAAAGTCACGTAAACAAGCACAAATCTACAAAAAAAGTAAAAACACAGTACCAAAATAAAAAAGGGTTAACACAAACCTATTATGATGAAATGACTGCTGCTCTACAGGAGTGCAGGGGAGAGTAGTCACTACATCGTCTACTCTGCCACACACTACTGCTAAACAAACAGTGAACCCAATCATAAATGGGAAACAAGGAACAACCAAACCTCCTTCGCCTCTTTTGGTAACGTGGGCCAAGTGCAGGCTGTACTCTTAGAAGTGGCCGTGAGGTGCCAACAGGAGCAACAAAAAAGCGCTCGTACAATCAATTTTGAAAAAAAAATGTCAAATCAAAGTTCTATAGACAGGGGAGCACATGTGATCCGTTCAGCAGGAATGCCTGAATGAAGAATATTTCTTTCAAAAAAGGTAGAGTGAGGTCCTACAAGTCACTAAAGCCCTTCAAAGTGTCAAACCAGGCTTCGAGGTGTTTTCTGAGGCAGTAATTCAGCATCGGCTTGGAGAGTGAGGTAACTAAGTCCAAAACACAGTGCGGTTCACAAGCAGCAAAGACACATGGCACACAGGAGCTTGGGATATGTAGGCAATGTCCGGGTCGCTGGTGCTCACGCGTGGTCCAATGCAAGAATGCAAAAAGGAGAAACTAATCTTTCATGGTTAAGAGCATGGTGTTAGGGCCATCTCAATATCAGCCACACAGACTCCAGCAGCTGCAAAATGAGGCTGCTCACCTTCTGATTGGCCCAAGACGAAACTAACAGATCATTTTGGCACTGTGCGCTCTGCACTGGCCGCATTGAAGTCTGAACTTGACTTTAAAGCTCCCTGCAAGTTGCATCAGGTCACGATTTCACAAGGACCCCAGTTTCTTAAGGATACATTCAAGTACTACACATCTCTGTACACTCGCTGCCCAGCAACTCCAGATTGCAAGATCTAGGCAAAGCAGAATTGGATATCCAGCCTTCTCAGTGATTGTAATTGTAATTGGTCATTCATACCGTGTTTAATACTGAGAGGTTTCTAAGCATCGACCGGGGGTTCGAACCTGTGTTGCTCAGCATCATCTTGCTTCCAAGGCGAGCACGTTGCCTCTGAGCTATCCTCCCGAGACAGTGATAGCTGCCAGGAGCTAGAAACAAATTCTGTTTTACATCAGAATGGAATCAGATGATGGGAAATATACAATGGGCCTCTTCCCTCAATAGTAATAGTGGTCCATAGCCCAAGAGTATGTTCGGACCCCGTCTATGCAGTTTATTTAGCTGCTAGAAGCCACACTTGTGACTAGTGAGCTTTGCAAGAGCGAAATAACTCACCATAAAACAAGTGGGGAGTAGGGTGATGGATGCCATTCCTCACCACTGACAGAGTTCAAAGGCCGTGAAGGGCAGGTAAGTTGAAATCAGGGGTTTGGAGGTGCGAGAGGGCAAGAGTCTGTGGACAACCCCTGCATCGCATGTAGCAAGGCTTCGCGATTCAATTCTATTAACTGTCAAGCCAATATGATAATGGAGGAAAGGGGCTTGGAAGGAAGAGACCTTGTCAAATGAAGTGTTAATAGCCACATACAATAAGAAGAATCAGACCATTCAATTGATCCAACATTTTGAAAAAACGTATTTATAGTTCCGTTAAGATTAAGTAGACAAAGTTATTTTATTAAGCAGACTTGTTAAGGGCTGAGAAGTTGGAATATATTGAGCACATACGATTGCTGTATTATAAGCAGCTTTGTACAACATTGTACAAGTATCTTTCCCCTCAAATGAAAATATGTGTGATCGCAGACAAGAGCCTTTGTAAAGTGCCACACTGTGTGATCCTAACCAAATTCTGCAATTTCACTACGGCACTATGAGCCATCGTAGGCAATCCCCTTTTTGTGCTTTAATAAAGTACCTTTTTTTATTCTGTGAAACTCTGGCTGTGGGTAGTCCATTTATCTATCAGGGATACTATGTTTGATCTTAGTAATAATTTGTATTTTTACAGTTTTAACAGTGTCTTGATCACGAGTAGACCCTTCCCCCACTTTACCTCCACCGTAAACTGGTTCTATTAGTGTTGTGAAGGGTCAGACATGGGAGACAAACACATAAGTGGAGTTTTCTCACAAGTCACCATTGATTAAATAAGAAAGGGTGAACCAAATTCCTATCTTTCCCTAACCTAACAAAACCCAGACTAAAGGAAAATGACCTAATGTCCAGACAAAAATCTCTGTCCCTCATACTAATGCATACAATAAAAATAATAAAGGAATCGTTTGGCAGTTTCAACTTTGTAACTTAAAGTATATTTAAAGGTAAAGAAAATAGTAACTCATGTGTTCAGGGTTGAAACCCCTTCCACAGGGTCAATTCAGGATATGTTAAATGAAAGTTAAATTCAGGAAAGCTCTTTTCTTTTGCCCAGTTCCACTCCAGCTGGAATACACAGTTCTTTGTATCAAGTATGTTCTTTACTTAGCAAAGTGACTTCTCAGTTCAAAATGGTTTCTACCTCTTAGGACAATTGTTAACGCTTCCAATTGGCAAATAAAAGTCTTTCTTCATACATCAAATTGAAAAGGTAATAACAAATAGAATCTCTTCTCAAGAGACCAATCACTTTTCATCACATTATGCTTCTTCACCACCAACACCTTAATCAGGATGCATCATGAAGAAGTTCTACTTCACTCAGGATGATTATACAACAGTTCATCAAACACACGAGTGGAATTGTCAGTTCTTTTCCACCATAATGTTCCCAACCGTCTACCATGTTTACAGTACTTCAATCTATCTTCTTCCTGGTCCACTAATCTGCCAGGAATAAGCACACATTGTTGCCTTTCCTGGTGTACGCACCTGCCAGGATAACATTCCTTCTACTACTATTTGTACTCAGTGGTGAGGTTTGTTTTATACTTTCCACACTTAACTCTTTAATGAGGAAAGTTAAAGCAACAACTGCTTCTGGGATACGTCTTTGGACTTGTAACACCATTGGTTTATAATTGCTTTCTTAAACATTCTGCAAAGAAGAA
Organism: Ambystoma mexicanum; assembly: GCF_040938575.1. Classification (NCBI taxonomy): domain Eukaryota; kingdom Metazoa; phylum Chordata; class Amphibia; order Caudata; family Ambystomatidae; genus Ambystoma; species Ambystoma mexicanum. The sequence continues at coordinate 132,415,290 of NC_090927.1, forward strand.
CAATAATTCTTATCTTGATTTATTTGCCACTGGCAATGCAGGTTACAATTCTCTCCCCCTTGATCATTTCTGCAAAGAGGACTTTTCTCCTGCTTTCTCTCATTTCTTTCCACACACCCTATTGGCTGTTGACAATGTGATTTACAACTCCTGTAAATGATACTTTCAAACTGCCTTGACATCTCTTGTATTTGGCAATGCAGGCAATAATGTTCCTTGTTTAAATATCCCACGTTCGGAAAATGGCATCGCCTTTGTTTTATATTTGCCCCTCTTAGGCTTGGGCAACACAGGTTACACGGTGCTCTTATTGGGTCTCTTCTTTGAGGCTATTCGCACTCACTTTGTTTAACAATTGCCACCTTTTGGCTTGGGCAATGAGGGTTACAATTTCCTTCTGTTCGCCCTCTCCTTTTTGGGTAATTACATTCAGTCTACTTGAATTTAAATGTTCTGTATTCAAAATTAGCTTTCTTGCACAGTGGCTGTGTCCCGGGGTTACCTAGCTTAAGCCAACTCACCAGTTTCTCTTGGCATCTCCTCCGGACCCACTTCTTATACTTTGTTGGTCATCGGGTGTTCCCTCGCATTTGACAGCTACAGTCAGACTCTTGCTGCTTGTCTGTCACTGGAGCTTGCATGGCTCCACATGCGCTCCAGTGAAGTCCTCAGACTGGAGTGAGATGCATGACACAGAGAGCGATTCTCTCCTTCAGGACAGCTGGCCTCTATACTGCTTCCCACGGCGTATTCTTTGCATCTCCAGGGCACCACGACCTACACCACATCTACACGACGCCCACCTATTAGCTAATCCGCAATGACGACCTCAACTTTCTGCTGCTGCTTCCTATACTCCTGCTGCTTCTGCTGCTCCTGCTGCTTCGGCTCTCCTGCTCGCACCTAAGGGTCCTGCTCAGGTTGAGTTGGTCCAACCATTAGACAGCATATTGCAGTCAGGTAACTCTGGATCCCTCTTCCTTGTCACAGTACTAGGAGCATTATTGGACTTGAAATCCATACTGTTCTTAGTTTTGTTAACATGATAATCTTCAATTTGACAATAGGGCATTAAGATTGTGGGATCATTAGGGAAATTAATAAGAGGATACCCCCATTCCTCTTGACCAGAGTCCCCACCCATGTGATCCTCCCACAGAACACCACCTCAGGGTCATGATCAGGTAGCATCTGCCTTTCACAGGCCACATAAGAAGGGTTCCGGGTCAGATGCTTTGGTTTCATCACCTGTGATTCATCACAGTGGGCAGAGTAATGCAGTCTTCATTCACTGGTACTGCAGTCAAGTCATTTTATTTAATTAAATACCTTTTGTTTTTCAATTCTTTTAAACATAAAAGCATTGTATTAAACAAACACAAAACCACTCACTCACACAAACCACACTCTATTGGGTAACAGTATCCCATGCATCCTGCCCACAATCACACTGACGTACTATCAGGTAACTGTATGCAATGTGTCCTGCCCACAATCACGCATGTAACAGTTTATTGAGAAGCCACGCTCAACAGAGGGATTTCCTTCCGTCCCCACTTAAGGTGTGATGCAAGAAACTGTTTAACAGATTGTTTTTCTCAGCCCTACTTCAGACGCATATAATGGCCTTTGGATCCCTCCCCCTGAGCCAACAATGAGCCAATAAACAGGCCGGTGTATGGGAAATATATGGTATTTATTTAAATAAAAGTAATAGAAATTAGCACGAAAATGTTAAGCACCACTTCATCTGTGGCACAACACAATCAACTTCCCTCAGCATAAATAAATCACAAAAGTGAGTTGAAAAGAACACAATCACAATTATTCACTTTCTGCAAATTTCACTTCAAGAAATAATTATACTGATCAATAACGAAAGCAATTATCATGTATTGTTCTGCAATTTTGATTTTCCTGCAGGCTTAAAAGGCTAGCAGTAGGATTTCAAGATTAGTACAAACACATATGGCAGCTCTGATTTCCCACACACTTTTGGTTTAAACAAAACACAGGGTGTTTTAGTGGTTTGTTTTTCAACCCCCCCCCTACTATGGTTGGTGTTGGGGAAGTCGGACAGAAGAATTGTAATGATTTGGGGAATTTTGGTTTTCAGATCACCCCACTCCATTGAAAGGCCTGTGTTGGGGAAGCTGGATAAAACGCTTGGACTGATTTAAGAACAAAGACAACCCTCTTCCTTAAAGAAGTCAGAGTCAGGAGGACAAAAACTATTACCCAATTAAATTATAGGCTTTAGTTTTCAGCACACACTGGGAAGTGAGCTTTGTTCATTTCGATTTTTATCAAAATTCACCACATAGTATTCGTCCAAATGGGGAATTCATTAAATTAATATTTCTTAGTTTAATGGCCTAAGGATCTACACAGTTTTGTCCCCCCAGGGTGACCCCACCCACTATGAAAGGGAAAGGATTCAAGGCAAGCAGACTCCCCCACATTTTGATTTCACAGGGCTCAGTTTTACTTACATAAAAAAGCCTCTGTTTAAAGTTCAGGAAATCCAGCTGCATTTCAGGACGCACTGGAACGATAGGGCAGGTCTGGTCACTCCACTCTCAAAGATGGCTCTCCACCATAGGACCCAGTCAGTTTTGAGGACTTCCTACAAATAGACAGCTCCACCCAGATGCACTCTCAGCATCCTCTGGTGTTTCCTTACAGCTGTCAGATGGTAAGTTTCAGCAGCCTTTCTGATGGTCTGTCTCTTGTCTGTCTTTCTGTGTGTGCAGTCCCCTTTATATAGCAACAATGGCACCACCACTTATACACTCTTGGGGAAGTCCCCTGCAATAATTCCTGCAACTAGGATTGGACAGTTACCCTTCTCTCTCCTCCCAAACCCTGCCCCCAAGTCAGGATTGGTTTAGGGGTCTGGTGCAACATATGGCAATTCCCATTTGTAATCGCCATGTGTTCACCGTTCAAATTTTGGACAAAAACGAGTTATGTATCACAACTTCATAACTTTACTATCAACTGCTATAATACATATTTTCTGATTCAGCTAATCATGGGGAATTAGATCAGCCAGCTATTTGTTTTCATTGGGTCAGCCTGTACCCAGTTTCTTTTATCTCAGTCTCTTTGTGCTGGAAGCTTGCTCTTTAAAGTTGCTGCCCCCATTTTCACACATGTAAGTTATGCTCCAGCCAAGGGGAACATCCCCTGCAGGCAATGCCTTCAGAGCCAGCAGGCATGGAGAACACTGGATTTCAACACCTTTAGCAGGACACCTTATTGTAGTTGGTAATTAGATCTAAGATGCGACATCCAGACTGGGAGTGGGAGATTTCCTTGTGACGTTTCCCACAGCCAACAAAAGGGTTTGTCTTGGGCTGACATTGTTTCATGAATACAAAGTTGCTTTTCAAATGTCACTGGAGTTTTGTTTTTGTATGTGAAACATAATATACATTGCTTTTTGTCAACCCGCACATCATGTCTTTTCCCTGACATTTTTCTGTTAGCAGCAACGTTTTCACATTTAAACTGCTATTATTTCCACACACCTGTGCAAGCTGTTTGTGTCACTGTTTAAAAATTCTGTTTTCCATGTGACAGGGGTCTTTGATTCTTCCTTTTGTAAATTAAAATGCTACTTTTCCTTTGGTAATGACAGGTAGGCCCCTTTTCCACAGGGCTCTTCAATTTTACTTGGAAAAAAACAAAGGCCAAGCCGTTTTTGTTTCAGTATTTAAAACCCTGCTGTTCATGTGAAAGGGACTTTGGTTTGGGCCTTTGAATGCACCCCACACACACTAGTATGTATTAGGATCCCATGCATCCTGCCCGTAATCACACTCACATACCATCAGGTAACAGTAGGCTATGTTTCCTACCCACACTCACACGCTAGTAGTTAACAATATCCAATTCGTCCTACCCACAATCACACTTGCATACTATCAGATAAACAGTATGCATTGTGTCCTGCCCACATTCATGCACTAGTAGGTAACAGTACGGTGTGCATCCTGCCCGCAATCACACATTATCAGGTAACATTATGCTATACATCCTGCCCATACTCACACACTAGTAGGTAACAGTATCCCATGCATCCTGCCCACAATCACACTTGCTTACTATCAGGTGACATTATGCAATGTGTCCTGCCCAAACTGACACATATTTAGGTAACATTATCCTATGCACCTTGCCCACCCTCACGCACTATTGGATTACAGTATCCTAGGCGTCCTGCCCACACTCACACTCAAGCACTATTAGGTACCAATATCCCATGTGCCCTGTCCACAATCACACACTATTAGGTAACAGTGTCCCATGTGTCCTGGCCATGTTTGCACTCAGGCACTATTATGTAAAAGTACCCGATGCAGCCTGCCTACACTCACACTCAAGCACTATTAGGTAACAGTATCTAATGCATCCTGGCCACACTATAAAGGTAACAGTGCCCCATGTTTCCTGCTCACACACCATTGGGTAAAAGTAACCCATGCGTCCTGCCCAGACCCAAACACTATTAAGTAACATCCCATTCATCCTGCCCACACTCACACACTATTAGGTTACAGTATCCCAAGCGTCCTGCCCACACTCACACTCGAGCACTATTATGTAACAGTATCTCAAGCATCCTGCCCACCCTAGAATGGTAACAGTGCCCCATGTGTCCTGCCCATACTCATACACTATTAGGTAACAATACCTCATGTGTACTGCCCACACTCAAACTCATGCACTATTAGGTAACAGTATCCCATGTGTCTAGCCCACACCTATAATTATGTGCCTCACTTGAAAAAGGGGAGGCCTACAAAAACAATGGCACAGGATGTAAGATATGTGTTTCCAGGTCTGATACTCTCTACTGCTTCCTTTCAGTGTGTGGCTGTGTCAGGATCTGCACAGATCTCTGTGATACACTTCATCACAATATACCTGATCACACTAACTATCCTAAACTCTGATTCATGGTGTGACACAATTGGCTAGTTCACGCTGCATGAGGATGTGACATGCCACACTATGCTTCAATGAACTGATGTACAATGTGGACACAAGCACTGGAGGTGAGAGCCAAACCAGAGCTGAGCCAAATATCATAGGTTGTGACGCCGCTTCCTCATCTGTCCTCTTGTCCCTTGGACTCCAATGAGTAGGGGGTTTATAACTACATATTTCCATGCTCTCCCTAAATACATATTGACTCAGTTGGTGCGTGACTTTCACGAGCATAGGACCCTGGATTGGTTGATTGAACAGGTCACCAGTATTTATGAGGTCCAAAAGCCTGCTGAGAGTAAAAGTACCACCAAAACCGCCAGCAAAATAACACCCCTGCTGCTGCATAGGTGGCAGAGGTAAAAACAACCCCTCCATTGAATCTGGAGATGGGGGAGGGGGGCAAAAGTAACCCTCCTGCCAACAAGAAAAATGGAAAGCAGAAGGGACCCCCCTAACCCGCCCCAATCGTATGGCAGTCAGGCAGGGGCCCATAACAATGATCCCTCTGACCCAGGCACCAATTAAGTCCTAGGTACAAGGGTACTAAACCAATCCTGGGGTATGTATACACTCCCCCGGCCCAAGGGGAGTGAACTTATCAGCTAAGTACTGCACTGGGAATCTTCCTTCCAAACTTCCCTCAGGAGAGAAGTATCACTCCACCTCCCAATCTGAATATTTCCCCAGATATCCCCCGAATCAGAACTTCGAAAACAATCCTCCTCTCTCTCTCCTGTTCCAGGACAATAGATCCCTGAACCCGGGAGAAGGGAGATTAAGGATGGAAAATTAAGGGGTGAATTTCCAGTACCTGAGCTACACTAGGAGAAGGGACAGTTATCCTTTTGGGAGCAGCAGAGGTATGACTTGAGACCTCCCTACCACACAGACAAGGTCTCACAACTGGAGCGACAGGTCCAGCAACTAAGCGATGATGGGGCGCATGCAGAGGGCTCAGTCCAACTCTCAAACTAGCCCTGTTTCCCAGAACTCCCTAACACCCAGGTCTGATGCCCCAGGGGGAAAATGACAGAAGGAAACATCTGACAAGCACAGGTTCCTGCGGAGGGGGCCCGGTTGGAGAGGAGATGCCAAGCCCTAGAGGAATCTTCTTCTCGCCCAAATAGAACCACTAAAAACCTTTCAGCCAGAAAGTCCCTTCTACCCCCAAAATGTTAGAACCCAAAGAGCAATGGGTAAGTAGGCGAGGCCAAAGAAGAACCCACTTTGTGGAGGAACTCCAGGGATTCTTCTCTTTCAAAGGGGATAATCCGGAGGATTCAGGTAGGTAGACCTCTTTAAAAAACGGCGGGGATCCCACCCAAAGAAAAATGGGTCCCAAGAGACCCTGAGTGTCACAGTGTAAGTATGGAGACCGACTCAGAACCAGAAACTATTCAACCCCAAACATGTGAGCCAGACAGAAGTGAAAAGGAGGGGGTGTCCGTTCTCCAAACAGATTCTTAGAACTGTCACCAGGTAAAGGTAGACAGCCAAGGAGCCGGCGAAAAGGAGCACTACCCTACAAATCCCTTTGCGAGTTGCATATTTTTTATTTTAAAGATTTGTGAACTCCATAACAGAAAATTGCCCAAGATCACACAGTGTCAGTGTTCAATATTAAGAAAATGGCCAATGTGCTGTCAAATAACTCACATTTTCTTTGCACCTTGGAGGAGAAAGGAGGACGATTTTCTGCATCGTTCCAAGGTGCAGGGTCAGTGTGAACAATCAGCTCTGGTGGATACTGGATCCCAAGCCACCCTCCTGTCAAAAAGGGCCTTTGACCAACTAAACTCAGGACGGAGGAGGATCACCAAATTCCACTCACACCGCTTCCCGGAAAACTCCAAAATTTCTATGGGAATGATATTTCCGTCAAAGGAACTGCGTATCCGGACATGAGAATTGGACGGCACCGGCCGAAACATCCAGTGATAGTTTTGACTCCTGAGGGCACACCATGTTTACTGGGGAATGATCTTGTGAGGAGGTTATCACCTCTTATCGACTGTGTAAATAAGGTCCTTCACACTCAGACTAACAACCTATCAAATTAAAAATGAGTACCAATTAAGAAAACCTGAATGGTACCTGTCATGTGGTTGTTCAACGTTCTGAGAATGGCCAAGTCCCAGACATCACTGTTATGTCTGCAGGAGAACAAATTGGTGATGGGAACCTTACCCCATTCTTGAAAATCAACCTTCCTCCCAGTTTTAAGTGGCAATCCAGACCGGAAGGGAACACCCTAATGTTTTACACCAGTCCAAAATCAGAAGAAACATTGAGTCCTGTGAAACCAGGCAAGGACAAACTCACTCAAAGTCTAACGGACATTCAGAAAAAGGGCGAGCATTTGTTTTTACCACATTCAGTTAAATGAGGGGGAGGAGCCAATGCTCGCCAGAGTATGCCTGAATAATCAAAGGAGCTTAATCAGTGAAGAATTATTCAGGAAACTCCCAAAAAGATCAAACCATTCCCACATTTAAATTGATTGACAAATGGAAAGTAGGTCTGGAAACTCCAAACTCCAAACATCTCCTACCTAGCAGGTATATGCTAAAAATGTCCATTGGCAACAAAAGCATAGACCATAATTGTTGGGTCGCGAGAAATGTCCCTTCCGCGTTTTATCTAGAAAGTGACATTCTAGACCAATTCACAATCAATTTGGATCTAATTAATCGTAAAGCCTGGTCCCGACTGGGGAGTAACCCCATGGGCTGACAACATTGAAAAATCATTCTGGTTAGCTCAGTTGCTGCCTTATGCGGTTGAAAGTTCAAGTGTGAAAAGAGATTACCATCCCAGGACAGGTGCAACAATGTAGTCTTCCCCTCAAAATTAAGCAACATTACCTCCAACATCAGGGCGCATATATAAATCTAAATTTCCATCTCCAACAACAAGGTTTGTATTTAAATCTGACACCTCTAGTAGACCTAAAACACAACACCATTTGAATATTAGTGGATAACAGCTACCCTCAAAGTATTACTTTGGGCGCAGACACCTTTATTGGAATGGCGGTTGATGCCCAACATTATTCTATTGATTTATGTAATAAAATCATGGGACCAATCCCAAATGACTGTTCCAACATCAGCGACGGTATTCCTCCAGAAAAGATTTCTACTAGGCATGGGGGAATTTCCTGGTGTACTCTCCCTGCCCCTACAGTGTGGAAGAGGTGACCTGTGACATTAGGAGGGAGGAGGTAGTGTTCAGAGTCAAGGACCACTACTTCAAATCCCCTGTCCAGGTCAACACCATCAAAAGAGATCTCTCCACCCAACTGGAAAATACTGCTAAAATTGCCAAGCCCGAGGTCTTTCCAGGTTTCAAGAAGATGGCCGAGGAAAGGCTCAATCTTGCTGATGCTTGTGAGACCGAGGAGCAAAGACAAAAGCTAAGGTCTTCCTTGAATTCAAAGATATCTTTTCAGTGTACTCATAAGACCATTCATTCAACCACCATTCCCACGGACCCCGACATGGCTCCAGTATTTTGAAACAATACCTCTAGAGTCCATGGAGTCACTCACAGAGATTACTAAGAATGTAGAATCCTGTGGGATAATTAGTCCGATCCACAGTACCTTCAACAACCCGGTACTGGGGATCCGCAAACCAAACGGCCAATGGAGACTATGTGCAGACCTGAGGGAGTTGAATAAACGGGTCCACGTGTCAAGATGGCCCCTTCCCTATATAGATCAGGGACTGGCCCAGACACAAGGGTCAAAGGTGTACACCGCCATTGGCCTGCCCAAGAGTTACTGGACAGTACTCGTAAGTAGGGAAGACCAGTACAAGCTTGCCTTTACCTTCGGGGGGGGGCAACAGTACACGTGGACCAGGGCCCCCTTTGGATATATAAACTCCGGCAATGAGTTCAACATCTTCTTACATAAGGCCATGCCCGATTTGGGCGAAAGGGGAAACATGGCCTATGTGGATGATGTTTTGATCAAGAGCTCAACTGTGGAGGAACATATAGCGGAAATACACTATGTTCTAACCCAATTACAGAAGGCCAGAGCAAAACTAGCCTTTCAGAAGGCACAGTGGTGTAAGACCCAAGTGAACTTCTTAGGGCACGAGATCACCCCTGAGGGTCTTAATCCCCAGGTGAAGTAGGTGGAAGCCTTACTGAAACTAAAAGACCCTACCACTCTGTGAGAATTAAGAAGCCTTCTTGGACTTACTAATTATAGTCAAAGGTTTATTGAAGACTACGCAGAGGTTAGTCGACCCTTAGTACATTTATATAAAACCATCCTGCAAATTTCACATTTAAATTCCCTCAATCGGGGGGATGATGCCCAGATTGGGCAGTTGACATTTAATTTGTCTTTTAGAGCCTCCATCCATATAATTGTGGGCGATACACCACCTGGCCCATGTACACAATTTTTGGAGAACCTTCTAGTTACTTGACGCAGTAAATATAAAGAATTATTATTAATGGGGGATTGGAATATCTGGTTAGATGATCCTGCAAAACCAGACTCTTGGATATTCATGGTTTCACCCCTTAGGGACTCAATCTTCCCATACATAAGGGCACTGCCTAGATGTACTTATAGTAAGGGGTACTTACGCCTCCATGAAGGAGACCATGGCAATTCTTTGGTCTGACCACTTTGTTCAGTTTCTTTCATTGACCTTGCCTAAGGCGGACAGTGCCAGTGTTAAGGATAGACCAGCCATTTACTCTAGAAAAACTAAGGATTTAGACAGAATTACTGGGGAGAGATCAAGGAGGTTCTTGCCTCTATTGATCCCCTGCTTTCAAGTGAAGAATTCCTAGCAGTAGGAGTTTTGATCGTAGACGCTGTTTGCTCCAAGACGGCACCTTTAAAACCAAAAAAGATAAGGACCTCTAAACCCTGCTTCACGCAGAATTGAATCCCTCTGTGTAAATTAGTGAGCAGGTCAGGCCGAAAAATGGCAGGAGAAACAAACTTTGGAAAGCACAAACAGGGCCAAGAGTGCTCTACTTGATTATAAGCTGGACATTTTTCAAGTTAAGAGAGATTTGTTTTGCAAAAAATGTAAGGCCGCCAATAACCTACCCAGGGAATTTTACTCCATTGTTTCTAAATTCTGCCACCCTAGTTGTAAAGTTACATCAATTGAACCCTCTTCTGTGCAGGCCAATCTCTTCAATTCTTTCTTTATAGATAACATTGAACATATTAAGACTGATATTGTTACTAAAACTCAGGCTTTGGCCACAAACTCATCTGGATTGTCAACTGGTCAATCCTTAGTGGAACTAATTGACCCGCAGAGATAGAGCCCACTGCCCATCTTTGACTTCCATCAAGTATCCGAAAAAGATGTGCATCGACTATTGGAGGCTCTTAAACCTACCAACGACTCTTTGTTTCCTCTTCCTGCTTATGTCGCAAAGCGTTTATCCTTGGATTTGACTCCATTTGTGACCAGGTTCATTAATAAATCTCTGATGCAGGGGATAGTTCCACATATTTTAAAACATTCTATAGTCGCACTGCTATTGAAAAAATCTACTTTGGATTCAGAGATTCTTCAGAATTATCAACCAATAGCATGTCTTCCTTGGCCTGCAAAAAGCATTGAAAAAGTGGTCACTGGCCAATTGCAGGATTTTGTGGAGCAAGAATCACTGTTGGACATGTTCCAGTCTGGTTTTAGACCACGATTTGGAACAGAGACTGCCCTCCTATCTGTATAGAAGGGAGAGCGGACCAGGGTGAGCTCTCCCTTTTGGTGATGCTGGACCGGTACGGTCTTCGATACAGAGAATCATCCTACTCTCTTAGATCGATTACAAGTGGTAGGAAGGATTTTCTAAGCATGCTATTGGCTGGTTTAAATCATTTTTGACAGATTGTCATCAGCAGGTGAGATTGGGTGAATTTTTGTCAGATTCTATCAAGGTGAATTGTGGAGTACCGCAGGGATCATCACTCTTGCCTTTATTATTTAATTTGTACATGCGCCCGTTGCTGGAGATTCTGAGATGACCTGGGATGAATTTCCACTCATATGCAGACGATACTCAAATCTTCATCAGGATTGTTAATTTTGATGAAGCATTTAGCAAGTTGGGGCAGTGCCTGGATGAAGTCGGTCATTGGATGTCAATAATGAGCTTTAACTAAATGCAGCCAAAACCAAACTTATTTTTTTCGGCCCAAGACATCTTACCGCTGCCAAGAAGCAGTCTGTCCTGACCCTTCTAAGAACAAATTTAAAATGTGTTTCTAAGGTTAATAACTTGGTCTGTGTCTGGCAGGATGATCTATGTAGTGAATGCCAGGTTGGAGCAGAGGTCCAGGCAGTGCATTATGTCCTGAGACTCTTACAACAGGTGCTCCCTTGTCTTCCTAAGGAGGATCATGCCTCGGTGGCGGATGCCCTGACGAATGCACACCTGGACTACTGCAACAGCCAGTTGACTGGTATTCCGTCCAAACAAGTCCAGAGACTCCAAAAAGCTCATAATGCATCAATTAGGGTGTTTCCTAAGCTGGGCAAAACTGGCCATGTTTCCCCGTCTCACTGTGCTTTACACTGGCTAGAGTTAGAAGATCATATTAGACTTAAGATAGCCTGCCTTATCTTTAATTGTGTGAATGGGCTTGCCCCGGCATATTTGAGTGAATTGATTCAACCTTACCAACCTACAAGATATCTGCGATCCAGAGACTCATCTCCTGTCGATCCCCCACTCAGTGTAAACAACAAGAGGAGACAGAAGATTTGCCGGCTTTGGTCCAAAACCTTGGAATTCACTCCCAATTGAAATATCAGGACCATCAAATCACTATATCAGTTTCGTAGGGCCCTGAAGAAATCTCTTTTCAGGTAGCTTTACTTTATATCCTTGTCCTTTGGTTGCTTCCCTTTTTGGGCTTGGTTCTGCTTTACATTAATGTGCTGTTCCATCTGCACCGCTATACGGTTTAGTCCGTCATGTGCGCAGTACAAATGTAAAATACAAATACAAATTAAAGGCCAGAGTCAAGTGGGAGTCTTGTCCAGAACAATCTGAGGCCGTTAAACAACTGAAAAGAAACCTTTGCCAGGTTCCTTTTCAGGCTTACCCCATAAAGAACAAGGAGTTCTTTTTGAAGACAGGGTACTCACATACTTGCAGAACAGCGATATTGTACCAAAAGCATGGCAAGTCATATCACATGCAAGCAAGATTTTGTCCTTTGTAGAGGAAAAAAATCAATGACTGTGAGAAGGCACTCCTGGCAACGGTGAAGCCGCTGAAGAATTTTTGCCCAATCATACAGGGGAAGCACATCACTGTCAAGACTCCTCACCAACCCTTGCAATATCTGCACTGTGACAGAATCCTGGCAGGGAACTTTGGTAATCCCAGAATTACTTCCTGGATTCTGTCCATACAAGGCTTTGCTGCGGAGGGAAGATATGGCCAAAACAAGAAGAGTTCCCTAGCGCAAGGGTTGGCGGAATTACATAATTGAGCTCAATAAAACTGTCTTGAGGCCGAAAGTCTTATGACCAACAACTACATGGAGGCGTACTTAACTTCCCCACACAGGGTCTATGAAGAGGACACGTGTCAGGGAATACCCACAGGTTATGTGGATTGGTGCTCCTACAATGTTGATAGCAACGGGGAAAACATACTGGTGGCTGGCATTGGGAATGCCTGGGTGAAAGACACTTCGGAACCCTCTGCTGGTTGTAAAATAGGACCACAAAGTAGTCCGGTAATAGAGTAGTCCCTCATTGCAGTGCACCACCAACTCAATGAACTGGTCATAATCACTGACTCTGATTATGTCAGGAATGGGTTTGTGGAGCACCTGATCAACAAGAAGAGTCGAGGCATGCTCTGTGCCAACAACAAACCCCTAAAATATGCCAAACTGATCCCGTAAATCGACGATCTGGTGACCTCCAAAGAGATGACCATCTATTGGAAGACGATAAGAGGTCATTCTGAAATAGATGGGCCAGATAAGAATGGGAATTACCTGGCTGACCAGCTGGCTAAAACGGAGCTCTGCAGGGGGATTTCATAGAAACGGAATCCCTGCTGGGGGAAATCCAAATGGCAGCTGTCACCAGGTGATAAACTCGGGCTAACAGCCTTGACCGCCCAGTGGAGTAAAGAAACCATAGATGCAGATTTGATCACTGCACAGAAAGAGGACCCGATCATTTGGTAATGTTATCGACACATTGAAGACCCTGTGAGCTTTCCTTAAACAAAGTCGGATTATACCGGTAAAGAGGATCTCCGGGTGTGGATGAGGTTTTCCAAGATGTTCCAGATCCAAGACGGTTTGTTGGTAAGGAGAACCCTATCTGGCTGGGACAAGTGGGTGGTACCTACCTCATTCTGATGCCTGATGTTGAACAACGCCTATGATGTGACCACTGCCGGTCCCAGGGGGTTTCATACGACATTGGAAATCTTGCGCAAGGTTGCCTACTGGCCATTTACCAAAATGGGTGTCTTGTATGTGCTCACTTCACTCACGCGCAGAGTTCCCCTACAAAAAAGGGGAATGACGCTGCCTTGGTCAGATTTGCAAATCAATTTCATCGGGTCAGTGATCCGCTCCACTTGAGGGAACAAGTACATGTTGATGGTGACATGCTTGTTCGCAAAGTGGGTAGAATGTCTTCCAACCCCGAATTATAAGTGTTAGGTAGAATCCTGCGCAATTCCCTTAGGGAGCACTACAGAAGATTAGGACTACAGGTGAGAGCAATAAATCCCCCTTGGTATCAGTCTGTACCACAAAGATTTAGTTGGTAGCCGTGGCTGAGCAGTCAGACTTATCTCAAGAGGGAAATGAGCAGTATTCAGGGTTTACACAATAGGCCTTCAGTACTATGGAACAAGGAAACACTGACCAAATCTTTGTAGTAAAAGAATATATATATATTTTTTTTATACACTTCTAGTTAAACACATCTATCACAGTTCTTAAAGCAAGTTAAATTCGGTCAAAGAAAGTATACACAACTCCCTAGGTAAATTGTAGACAAGTTTGAGCAAAAGTGAAAACTGAGCAAACCGGAACAGTGTAAACCAAACACAAATGGCACTCTAGCAATTTCTCACAAGGGAGGGAAAACACAAGTTATACAGAAAGATCTTCCTTCACACCCTAGCAACACTTTCCATAGGTTTGTGAACCAGATTAAGCAAGGCAGTGCATCAGTATAGTAAATACTTAAATGAAAACTGAGCAAAATGGCATTTCACAAGGTTTAAAAGTGGGAATGAAAGGGTGGTTATAAGAAGTAGGTGCACCAACACATTTCTAGTTGAGAAGCAATCTAGAGAATGCAGTTCTAACAAATGTAGCCAGAGTCAGTAGGCCTGTGCCAGAGTCAGTGGTACAGGGCAAGGGCCCACAAGCAAAATGTTCTTGTAGATGCAGTCAAGTCTTTGGTTAATGATTTTGAAAAGGTGGATGCAGAAGGTGAAAGACAATGTTAAGAGAGAGGGGCGGCCAACCCAACAGGTAGGTAAAGGATTGAAAACACCTTTAGAGCTACCGCGAAGAAAGGGCGGCCTGGCGGAACAATGTACCTTTAAAATGAAGAAGTGACTCCTGCGGTGGCGGTTTTCCCTAGTAGTTCCTGCAGTTTGGGGGATCCAGCAGTGGAGAGGCTCTCGTTGTGGAAGAAGATTCGAATTACTGCACTACCCAGGGATGAAACCAGCCGCGGTGCTGCCTGACGAATAAAAGGTACGCTCCTTTAAATCGCGGTCCGGGTGGACGGGTGCCTGGCTATCCGGTCTCCAAGTACAGGGTACTGGCGATTCGACCAAGGCAGGTCCGGGAAGGCGATTGGCAAACTGGTTCGCCCCACCGGCTCAAGGGAAGAAGGCTCTTTCAGATGAAGATCTTCTCTCGTCGTGTGGAGAAAAGTGGTGAGACGCTGCAGCAGGGCTTCACCGGTGGTTCAGTCGTTGCAGATGTCTTTGGCTTTTCTCCTCTTCGGCTTCTTAGCTCCAGTGATGACGTCTTGCTCTTCCAGTCCTCAGGACCCTGCTTTCATGCAAAAAGATCCCCATTCATAAAGCCTAGCTGTCACTCACACAGTGGCGTGGTCCTCTTGGCAGGAGACCCTCCAGCCTATCAGGATAAAGTGCGACATGGGTTGCTGAGGCAACCCTGTCCACGGGTCCTGCTCCCCCTCCCACACAATGGACCCACCCCAGACTCAGTGGCGCCAAAAGGAGGGCTTCTCTGCAGAAGCCCGCCAAAAGGACAAACAAAGGATCCCCGATCTGCGTTAGGAGTTTAGAGAAAGACACGAGAATGAAGTTATATTAAAGTTCTGGCAAATGAAACCTACCGGAGTAAAGTTAATATTAAAATACACCGGCGGTATGTTAGAGGCTGTCAGAAAATGTGGTAGCCTTGAACAATGGGAAAATCCCATAGGAAAATATTTGCGGTTGAATATTTTTGGTAGTAACCACTGCCACCAGCCAGAAACTTTTGAGAGAGGGACTGTATGGTACCCTCTCGAAAATGAACATAAGGGAAAAACTATTAACCCTTCCCAGTACTTCCATAGTAAGATGGTTGTACTGGTTTAGTTCACAACAATTGACTAGTAAAGTCAATGGGGACTTTACATGCCCTGGGAGACAGTAGTCAGTCCCAGGGTATGGAGTCTATGTTTGGGGGTCGCTACGACACCCCTGTGTCACTGCACGGAGGGTGCTGTGTAACACATGTGAATAAAGATGGTTCCTATGGAGGTGAGAGAAACTCCATAGACATTAAACACAAAAATAGCCTAGAACACACATAGCAAAAATGCCTAAGAGTGGGAAAAAGAGTCTCACTCTTAGCAGGATAAAAAAACAAACCCTTCAAATCCAGCAAAGCTGCTGTGGGACTCTACAGGTAAGGGAAATTAGCCATAAAATGAGAATTCTCCCTAACAATAAGGCAGAGGCAGCTGCTGCACTAATGATCAGCCCCATCTTCTCTCGTTTCGGCCTCCCTGAAGTGTTGAGTCGGACAGAGGAAGCCATTTTACCAGCCAGGTGATGGTGAAGATCTGCTTGTGGCAGACTCTGGACCGAGTTGGGACATCCGATTGCCGCTTGTCCGGACAGCTAGTAGGTCTACACCCTCTTCTGCAACAAATATGCTTCCATTTGAACTCATGACCAGATGAAAAATTGTGTTTACAACATGTATCTGCTCTATAGGACTCAGGAGCAGACACTGATAAATGCATCCACTACTCATGGATACATTGAAAATGTAAGGAATTACCTCCAGCATGCTTTTGCTTATGCTCAGCACATTTTGGAAAAGTCGACTGAAGGAAGACCTATTATGATCTAAAGACCACCAACAAAGAGTATGAAGTAGGTGACAAAGTTTACCTGTACAATTTTCAAAGGAATCAGGCCAAGGAGTGGAAATTCCTCCCATCTTGTCATGGTGCCTTTGAAATTGTAGATAAAATATTACCTGTTGCTTACAAGATCCACATCCCAAAAACCGAACAGACAGAATAAAAATGGGTACACATCAATCAGTTGAAAAGGTGTCATCCCAGACACGCTTTACGACTGATTTAATGAGTCAAATGGAAGTCGAGCAGAGGAACCATCTGAAGAATGAAAAGGAAGGATGAAAAATCGGATGGAAACTAAGATGAATGTATACATACATATAAAAGGGAGTAATTTACGTGGTATTACTGTACAAATTAAGAAAATAAATAAAATATGTTTTGTGAAATGGTGAAAATGTCATGTTATAAAATTGTATGTTGTTTTTCTTGTAAATTCAATGGAAATCTTCCAGGGAAATATGTCTGTAAAAAGTAATGAAACTCTTTTTATATCTTTTATTAGAGAACTAACCTCCTTAACTTACAGCCTGGAGCTGAGAGAGGAGTCCGATGAGAACCCTAGGGACCTGGAAAGGAAGGAAGAAAGGGACTGTTGTGCCATGCCCTCCAACTCAAAGATGGAAGGGGAGACTGGAGTGCCCACTCCCTAATGAAGGAAATTACACCTAATGAAACCCCACTCTGCCCTGCTCTTCCCCAACAAAGAGTCATGGAAGAACAGGGGGACATGTGGGGTGCATTCAAAGGACCCAAGCAGGAGTCCCTTTCACATGAACAGCAGGATTTTAAACACTAAGTCAAAAACGGCTTTCCCTGTGTTTTTATTTTTTCAAGTAAAATTAAAGAGCCATGTGGAAAATGGGCCTCCCTGTCATTAACAAAGGAAAAGCAGCATTTTATTTCACAAAAGGAGGAATCAAAGCTCCCTTTCACAGGGAAAACAGGATTTTTAAACAGTGACGGAAAAATGGCTTGCATTGGTGTGTGCAAGTAAAAGCAGTTTAAATGTGAAAATGAATCACTGCTCACAGAAAATATCTGAGAAAATACATGATGTGCTAGTTGACAAAAAGCAATGTATATGATGTTTTACATACAAAATATCCGTGACATTTGAAAAGCCACTTTTTTTTCATGGAAAGATATCAGCCCAATACAAACCCTTTTGCTGTCTGTGGGAAACTTCACAGGGAAATCTCCCACTGACAGTCTGGATATTACATCTCCCATCTAATTACCAACTGCAATAAAGTGTCCTGCTGAAGGTGTTGAAATTCAGTGTTCTCCTGATCTGCTGGCTCTGAAGGCATTGACTGCAGGAGAAGTTCCTCTTGGCTGGAGCATGACCAATATGTGTGGAAATGGGAGCAACACCTTCAAAGAGCAAGCTTCCAACACAAGGAGACTGATAAAAAAAACTCTGGGTACAGGCTGACCCACTGAAAAGAAATGGCCGGAAGGCAGGAGAATGGCCATGTGTCCCACGTGAAGAGTCACAATTAATTTAAAGGGACTATTGTCATTTAGGCCTTATTCTCAGCCACCATAAAGCATATTTTCATCATGTATGTACCATTTATTAGGTAATTGGCAGGAGATTTTGGAGTTATAAAATACTTCCACCTGCGACTCAGGGAACGGTAATGGCCAGTTAAACAAGGTTTTTGGCAGATTTGAACATGTTGCAAATGTGAGAGTTGGTGAGTGGGTGGAGAATAAAATTAGAGATATGGGTAATGACTTACAAATAAATAACTGTTATGCTTTTTATGGAAACGGCAAAAGGGTGCCACATGGCTGTGCTACATGGTATGGACCTATTATGGCAGTCAATAGTAAAATTATGAATTTGTGATACATAATTTGTTTTTTTCCAGAAATTTGAAAGGAGAACAAATGGCAATTACAAATGGGAAATGCCATATGTTGTTCCAGACCCACAAACCAATCCTGACTTGGAGGCTGGGTTTGGGAGGAGAGAGAAGGATAATGGTCCAATCGTAGTTGCAGGTATTATTGCAGGGTAATTCCTCAAGATTGTAAAATTGGTGGTGTCATTGCTGCTATATAAGAGGAACTGCACTAGGAGGAGGGGACACACAGGCAGACAGAGAGACAGGGCTGCTGATGCTTACCATCTGACAGCTGTAAGGAAACACAAAAGGAGATTGCAGAGAGTGCATCTGGGTGGAGCTGTCTATTTCTAGGAAGGCCTCAAAGCTGACTGGATCCTACGGTAAAGAACGGGAGGCCATCTTTGAGAGTGGAGTGACCAGGCCCTGCCCTATCTTTCGAGAGTGTCCTGAGAAGCAGCTGGCTTTCCTGAACTTTAAACGGGGGCTTTTTATGCAAGAAGAACTGAGCCCTGGGAAACCTAAAAATGTGGGGGAGTCTGCTTGCCTTGAATCCTTTCCCTTTCTAGTGGGTCGGGCATGGGGGGAAAAACTGCATAGATCCTAAGCCTATTTAACTAAAAATATTAATTTAATTAATTCCCCATTTGGCAGAACACTAAGGGGTGAATTGTGTTCACTGCCCAGTGTGCGCTGAACACTATAGCCTATCATTTAATTGGGTAATCATTTTTGTTATGCTTACCCAGACTTCTATACGGAAGAGGAGTGTCTTTGTTCTTAAATCAGTCCAGCCTTTTTAGCCAGCTTCCCCAATGCAGGCCTTTCAGTGGAGGGGGGTCTGAAATCCACAATGTCCCCAAATCATGGACATTTTTCTGTCCGACTTCCCAGCATAGACCAAAGTAGGGGTGGGGGGATCTGAAAAACAAATCGCTAAATCACCCTCTGTTTATTTTAAAACAAAAGTGTGGGCGAAATCATAATTGCCATATGTATTTGTACCAATCTTGAAATCCTACTGCTAGCCTTTTAAGCCTGCAGGAAAATCTAAATTGCACAGCACTATATGATAATTGCTTTAATTATTGATTAGTGTCATTATTTCTTGAAGTGAAATTTGTAGAAAGTGCAGAATTGTGATTGTGTCCTTTTCACCTCACCTTTGTGATTTATGTATGCTGAGAGAAGTTGATTGTGTTGGGCCACGGATTAAGTGGTGTTTGATATTTTTTTGCTCATTTCTATTACTTTTATTTAAATAAATACCAATAAATGTCCGGTACACCAGCCTCGTTCTTGGCTCATTGTTAGCTCAGGGGAAGGGATCCAAGGGGCATAATATGCATCTGAAGTAAATAGTTTGTTACGTGACACCTTGAGTGGGGAGGGAAGGAACTGACTAGTATGGGGATGTTAGGAACTTATTTTTATTGTTTGTTTTATTCATATTTGTATAGAGCACATCAGCCCATAGACATCGTGGCACTTGTTAGTTACATAAACATGCTTAGTTACAGAGCAATATCACGTTAAACAATTGTTACATATTGTGAAGAATTTGAATAGAATGATATTACAATTGTCAAATAGGTGTAGATAGTGGATACAATACATGTACATAAATTACATTATATTGACATTACATTAATATTATTATATACATATTAGGAGTAGCGGACGTAGTAGCAGCGTTAGTTCAAGAGAGTGGTCATGAGGTTTTTGCGGAAGGCAGAGATGGAAGCTTCAGCTCTAAGGGGGGCAGAGAGTGAGTTCCAGAGTTTGGGAGCAATGTATGAGAAACCTAGCCCTCCGGCTGTGGCTCTCCTGATACTTGGTGTATGTAGCTGGTTGGCGTACTGGGTTCTGCAGGGGCGTGTTGAGGCAGTTCTTGATATGGCTTCAGCTAGGTATGTGGGAGCTGTGTTGTTAATGCATCTGTGTGCGATCGTGAGGATTTTGAGAGTAATGCGGTCTTTGACCTGTAGCCAACGTGCATCTTGTAAGGCTTGAGATATATGGTCTTTTCTGGGGATACTCATAGCGGCTCTTAGGGCATTGTTTTGTGTGGTTTGTAGTCTGCGTATATTTTTGGATGAGGTGCCGGCCAAGAGAGCGTTGCAATAATCGAGGTTTACGCCTATTGTTGCTCTGGCTATTGCAAGGCAGTTAGGTGCGGATAGGTATGGTTTAATGGCATTATTAAGTTTCGTGCTGTAGGCTGACGCAGAGGCTATGGCGCTCACTATGTGTTCATAGATAAATTTGCATCAATGTGGACACCCAGAGTCTTGGCTGATGAGGATACGGTGATGGTGGAGTTATCTATGTTAAAGTTGGCGTATTGGGGACTTAGCTTTGTTAATGTGTTTTTCTATACGAGGATAAGGATTTCAGTCTTGTCCCCGTTAAGACAAAGGCCACTGACAGCCATCCACGCTTGGATTGTGGCATAGATGTCGTGTAGTGCCGTGGCGTCTTGGTGATAGGAGCCGGATAGTGGGATGAGTACTTGAGTATCGTCAGCATAGTTGGTATATGCTATACCCATTGAGTCAAGTAAGTCAAAGAGGGGTTTGGTGAAGAGGTTATAGAGGGTGGGAGGTGTACAGGATCCTTGTGGAAATCTGCAATGTAACGTTGTGGTGTCAGCGTTGGCTAGGTTGAAGACCTTCATGGCTCTCCCTTCGAGGAAGGACGTAATCCAGGACGCTGCTTATTTAGAGAAATGGGCTGCATGAGTGAGATGGGTAGTTAGTGTTTTGTGATCTACCAGATCAAAAGCTGCTGACAGATCAAGCAGCAGGAGAAGGGCAGGTTTACCTTTGTCCATGATTTGAGAGATTTGATTTTTTAGGTCTAGTAAGGCGGATTATGTTCCATGCCCTACACGGAAACCAGATTGCCTTTTACCCAGCATGGAGTTAGCTTCAATGTATGATTGGATCTGGTTATGAGCTGCCTTGTCAAGGATGTTTAGAAGGAATGGCACTGTCATTATAGGCCTATAGTTTTTGGGCTGAGCTGGGTCAAGTGTGGGCTTTTTTTAGAAGGGGGCGCACCCAGGTTTCTTTGAGACTGTTTGGTACGGAATCTGTTTTCAAAGAAGCATTAATGAAGGCAGTAATCAGGGGGGCAAGTTCGTTAGCACATTCATTGATAATTTTGGGAAGGCATGAGGTGTTTGATGAGTTCAAGGACCTCAGATTCGGTAGTGTCTCTAAAGACTAATTGGGCGTGATTTTAATTTACTGCAAACACACATTGTCTGCTGTAAATGGCAAATAGAATTTCACTGTCCATGCTTGACCACATTGCACTAAATATGAAGTGTGCTTATGGCGACATGCACCATTTTACAAAAAGCAGTGGTAAATATTTTGTCACTGGTCACCTTGGGGCAAGTGCACTTCTCTTAGGTCAAGTATGTAAACTAAGGAGCTCGCTGTGCAGGTCTAGTGGGACTTCTAAGAATTGTCAAGACCTGACTGAAAATAAGCAGCTCTTCTTTACATTGTTTGTGAATTGGTACACTGAGACTGAAGAGGAAGTACACATTGGGCTGCCTCTACCACTTCTGTTGCATGACCTACATACAGTATGTTGAAGTCGGCACTTGTGTCTGGCTCTCAGAGCCAGACCAATGGCTCATCTCTGCTACTGAATGCTGTGGTGGGCTCACCTCTACCAAGCACTGACCGCCGAGGGTAGTGATCGACTCTGTGGCCACAACCTGCATCATTAAATATGTGCAGCTCTAATCTGTGACTATCTGCTAACTCTCAGTATCCTAACCCAACCAACACCTACCCAACTCTACAATCGCATCCCCCCACCGGCCTCCCTGTCCCTTGAAAAAGAAATCACACTAATCAGGCACCACTAAAATTCCCCTGTCTATGACCCACCCTTGCCACCTCACCATACCGTTACACCAAGCCACATGGCCAGGGTATGTTGGAAAGCTTAGACGTAGCCCACAGGGTGCACAGCAATGATCGGCACAGCCTGCCTCGCACATTCGCTCTCATAACAACCTCTGCCCCCACTAAACTCCTACCCATCACCCGCTTTTTAATCTGGCAACAGGCCATGAAGCTGGGAAAAGCAGAGCTTTAGCCAGAAACAATAATATTACCACGTTTCTATAGCTAACCTTGGGCGATTTGAAACAATTTCTTGATGTATAAGCGCCTTACAAATGCACAATAAAATTAAAATAAACTGCCTCGCAGGCAGGCTTAGCCTTCATTTTTCCTCCTAACATAGAGTGGGCCACGCTAATTAAGGGCAAGGGACACTAGAATTAAGGGGAGGGGAACAGGTCCATTAAAACATACTCAAAATCGCACCCAGACTACAGACACTTAAAAGTACAACTTGGAGAAAGTGTCTTTAATTTTGAAAACAGACCACAACTTCCTATACTTTTTTGTGCTGGATTTTAACGATCACTTTTGCAGTCAATCCATATCTTTAACTATTTGGACTTATTTTCCCGTGTTTTTTGGATTGTTTATGAAGACTAACCCAAACACTGTTTACACATGGCCAAAGAAAACATCCACAGCTAATCATTATGCTTGGCAAAAGCCTTCACCTGTAGCATTTTCAAATGTTTCTGTTAATCAATATTCATACTGCGCCCTTCACCACCGAAGAGGCCTTATGCAGGCAGCATAAAAATAGTTTAGCGTCATTTGTTTTAAAGCCATGACCCCTGCCCTGCATTCAACGCTTAACATGTTCTAGGCCAGAGGTCAGCAACCATTGGCTCTCCAGATGTTTTGCACTACAACTCCCATCATCCCGAACCAGATATCAAGGAAATGGAAGCATTTGCAGAGCCAAAGGTTGCAGACCCCTGTCCTAAACTATAGAGGAGGTTCATGTAATCTCCAGCTTCAGCTGGACTTTGGGACTGGGGCAGGTAGACGGCCAGGCTGTTTGGTGGGGAGGGGCACACTCTCACAGGCCAGAGATCACACACAGCACATGCTGTTAAGAATCGTCGAAAAAACATGGCATCAACCTAAATCTCTTATTTATTTTCGTGTGAGCAAATGGGGCGGATGTTGGGTGGGAGGGGGGAGCTACTACACATTTAGATTGGTAATTAGAATATTTAAATGTGCACAGTTTGACAAAACGTTCATATACATACATGCATTGAATAACATGTGTGCCTTGCCTTACACCACATTAAACACTACAAAATACAGAGATGAAAATATTGTCCTACAAAACATTGTAGCCTGAATGAATATATTGACTGGAATGTTGAGGTAGGATGGCAAGAGGTGACCCAAGACGTTCATGGGCAGCGCTGGTTGCAAGGGTTGGCCAAAAGTGGGAGACCAACAAAGGTCGGGTACATGGGGGGAGAGTAATCTTTGCCCAAAGATAGTTTGTTTGGGAAAAGATGTTCCATTAAAGGGGTCATAAACATAGTCGTATCGTAGAATTTCATGAAGAAATCCTTCAGTATGTTGAGAAATTTCTGACAAAAGTGCGACTACGCTAGTCGGGGAGGAAGGAAGCCGTTCACAGGTGTTTTGTGCGTGCTTGTGATCACAACGGGAGATCCTGTCATGTAATATTTCCGTAGTGATGGGATCTCGCCTGAATGCATGCAATAGATTTGATGTTCTGAATAACTGGCTTTCTATCGGACGGTTATCCCATCGAGGCTCTAGCACGTAGGCTGATCTGTCGACACTTGCTGTCGTAATGTCTCGCCTGATCTACGATGCAACCGTCTATGGAGCAGTGAGTTATGCCACAGGAACAGCGTCAATCAAAAATGGCAAATTAAATACGCCTGTACCTGCGGGGAGGTTCTGTGCTTGTAATGGGTATGTGTGAGAGGCTTATTATAATTGCATTCTCAAACCTCTCGGAGCAACTCTCTTTCATTTTTAATTAAACGTTATTTTCTTATCAGGCAAATAAAAGTGCTTCGAAAAATTGTCATCAAACGTTAATCACAACCTTACACATTATAAAAACATTTCGTGCATGAAATATTAATCCAAGGGCCCGAGGGAGGATTCCAGCGCTGCAAGAGTACTTATAGCTGAAGTTACCTGCAAAATGTTCGCGCGCGGAGGCTGAGAGAGTTTCCTCACAATAGAAACTTTACGCGACTAGGGCTGATCATATATAAAAAGATGGGTTAGGCCAGGGGCGTGCTTCTCGCCATGGCCTCATCTCAGAGTGTCAGATGGGCCTGCCCCGATCCATATTGAACAGGTCTCGGGTGATGGGAGCCCTGTAGAGGACCCAGAGATGTCCAACCACCCTAGCAATATTGGCCTTCTGGGGGGGGGGCGTGGATGACATGACAGAACATGGTTAAGTAAAAGAAGCAATCAGTTAGGTTATAAAAAGATTCCCTCTGCCGCCCCTTAAGGTTAGGATTACAGGGCGGCCTCTGTTTTCCTTGAATCATTTAGTTCGCAAATGTAATGGAGTGAACCAACCCCAACCAATCTGAACTAAGCAGCCTTTTCTTTTTGCACTCACTTCATCATCGAACATTTTGGCCATCAACCAAACTGTTGTCTCAATCACTCTTAAAGCGTGATATCTGCATCACACTGACACGCCTGTGATTAGTGAGCATCTTCCAAGGTGCTCTTTTGTTGGTTGAGAAGTCTTGTCTACAGGAGCACGGTCTTCTGATTTTAATATTCTTCTGAGCATTTGCTTGGAACCAGAAAAGCTAATACGGGGGCATAGTACGGAGGTGAGGTCCCTACCTCCAATCCAGGACCATTCTTTCCACTTTTTTTATGCACCGCTGCTCCCCTCTCCTCGGGTTACCCCACGCTGTTTACCCACAATCCTGTGCTCCAGACAGGGTCATGCAGAGAAGCAGTGGGCTGCGATACATAATGAGCAACATAAGCTGAAGTTGCCTGCCTCCCATTGCAGTTGTCCTGCAGGGAAGGACCACCACCCTGTGGGCATGCGGGAAAAGACTTAAGAGGTAGGAAAATAATAGAGGTGTAGCATGTTTCCGAGGCGCAGAATAGGGCCACATGATCACTCGGAACCCTTGGGCCTAACACAGAGAATCTCTCAGAGTTAAGTACAAGGTTAAGCGGCATGGACACCTGCAAGAGGGGTGGTCTGAAAGTTGCAGCACAGATCGAATGGACTACAAGAGCGACCAACCAACGGTGAGTATGTCTCAGTATGTCTCAGGAACTCAGGGCGGTGCAGGTCCAGATATGACAGACTTACCGACTGATGACCCAGGCGTCATTTAGCACTGCTTCCTCATAATGGTATGGAAATGATAAGGCATGCAAGTGGCCAGTACATCAGTATATGCATGGTTGGCCATGATGGATTGGGAAGACCATCCATTGCACAGAGCAGGCACATGAATTCCATCAGTCCTTAATATGAAAGGTCTTGGCTCCGTTGGTAGCAGCTCTACATATGAATAGGAAAATGGTTATTGCTTATCTAGATAATTGGCTGATCAAGTCATCATCGGAGTTAAAACTAGGGGTCTGTGTTCCCAAAACGTGTTAACTACTGAGTTCTTCTGAACTGACTGGAGCAAGAGACATTGGTCTTTAATCCTCTGTATCTTAACACCATAAGCAACCTCAGCATCTATAACACAGCTCATGGGACAACTGGCACCTTGTGTATTTGTGGTCCAATGGTCATGACTGCACCTAAGGCCAATGGTAGCACTCCAACACCAGCAAAATCCCAATGACCAAAGAACTGAGAAAAAGTGCTGAATTTCTTTTTTTTTATATATTTGTTTATTAAATGTTCATAAAACATAATGCAACCAAAACGACATTGGAGCATCCACAACACAATGCATTCCTGTAAAAACAAAGCACAGCAGATATCATATTAGCAGTGGTATTACTGGAGGAGTCCGCCATTTGTCTCATTGAGAGCCAAGTTAGGCCTTGACAGCAAGTATTGGATCTACGGTGCACATACATGCGGTGGCCTAGCATGCAGAGGCATTGTGTGTATGAAAGTCAGTTCAACATCATAGCAGTAAGCTACATCCTCCAGCCATACTGAGACCAGGGGAGGGGGCCCCTTCCACCAAGACACGGCCACCTGTCCTGTGAGCCAGTACCAGAAGAAGTCTGGCCAACCGTTGCGTGTGCACCGGCAATTATCTAGTGCAGCCAATAGACTCAACAATGGATCCCCCATCCTTTCTCTGATAATGAGAGACATTTTATGATGGACCCCTCACCCCCAGAACCTTGCGATGGGTGTGCGTTTCCAGGCTAAATGCATAAAGCAAGCCGGCCTGGTCCGGCAGCGAGTACATTCACCTGACGTGGCTGGATAGTACTTGTGCAGTCTGGCTGGGGTGTAGTATGTTTGGTGTACAAAATTAAAGTGGATATGTTTCAATCTAGTATTCAGTGAGATCTTTTGGGTTTGAGATGATATATATTTCCAATCTGCATCAATTATTTCCCCGTCCAAACTGATTTCCCATTTTTGCTTGGGAGCCGTCCCCTCCCACAGGATGTCTGACTGCAGGCAGTTATATATTTGGGAGATTAGATGCCCTTCACCCTGAGCCAGAATAGTACTGTGAAGTAGAGGACATGTGGGCATAGGATCCGGGAAGGAAGGGAATCTCTCTTCGATTTCATTCCATACCCAAAAACAACCCTCTCCGCGACTTGGTCAGTATACATGAATCCCATTAGGGAAAAGGTCCCCGAACGGATCCGCCCCTATCTTTGTGGCCCATTGCATGTATGCCCGTTCCTGCGTGATACCCATCCAAACCACATGTCTGGCCGGTTTCAGCGGTGTGTATAAAATCCCTATATTGAGTTTGTCTCCGATCTTGTGCCAAATGCCACATGTATTGTGTACAATGTTACCGATTCCGGGATCTGTTTCACGTTTATGCATGAGTCAAGCGATTTGGCAGCGTCCAGCAGTACAGCCACCGCCTGCAACTGAGGGTCTGTTGCTGCAAGGACCACAAAGAATCACCTTAGCCTGTAGGACGTGTTCCTTCCCGGGACAAATTGATCTGTCAGCACTAAACACTGCATTAAACGGAGAAGTCGGTTTGCCAATTCATCCACATTGATGAGGGATATTGGCTGGTACAATGCGTTTATCTTCTTTATGCAATAATGTAATGGTTGCTACTCTAAGGGTCAGGGGCTGGGATCCTTGTTCCAGAGATTCTGCATATACCTGGAGGAGGAGCAGCGCCAGGATAGCCACATATGCTTTGTAGAATTTGTATGAGAAACCATCGGGCCCTGGTGCTTTTGCACCTGGTAGACCCTTCATGACCGCCAGTATCTCCTCCAGAGTTATCTCCCTATTAAGTGCCGCCCATAGATACTGATCCACCCAGTAGAGCTCAGTAACATCCATGCGTCTTAGTATGGTGTCAGTAGCTTGAGTGTTACACAAGGTGTATAGTGCCTCCTAAAAGCAGCGGAAGGATTACGCGATGCCAGTCGTTTCATATTGAAGGACTCGCAGGGAATCCTTGAAAACCTCAATGTGTTTTGGCTTCCGAACGTGGCTAACCGCCTAGCCAACAAAGCACTTGGTTTCTGGCCCTGTCCGTACTGTCGCACCAGGTGGCTCCGAATTTAACCTCCCTAGCATTAAATGTATCTAAATCCTGTCTAATCTTGGTCAGAAGAATGCCGGCCCTGAACACCAAAAACCCCTGTTCAAGTTATTTCTGGGTGATGTTGTTCGCTTCCAGCTCACTGTAAATCAATTTGAAAATTCCCGCCTCCTTAGTCATGCATACCCCATTAATATAACATTTTAGACTCTCCCACACCATAACGCGTTATGTCACAGAATCGGTGTTGCAGCTCAAGAAGTCGACTATTTCATACTGTATTTCACTGTGGAAGGACAAGTCTTTTGGGGCCTTAGACTTAAACCGCCATGTTATCACTCTGTGTGGGTCGGCCTAAGGGAAGGCAATCCAGGGAGACTGGGGAATTGTCAGAAATCGTTCTAGGAAGGATCTCACATGGACCCACTGAAACCCCACCATTCCTAGAAATCAAGGAATCTATTCTGGAAGCAGATCCATGAACCCATGAGTGAAAACTGTATCCCTGTTCCGTCATGTGCTGTACCCGCAAAGCATCCACTAGCCAATACGTATTGCATATATCTGCTATCCTCAAGCTAGGTTTGGACTGAGACTGTATCTTTTTGTTCGATCTGTCCAAGGTTGTGTTGAGGACCGTATTGAAGTCTCCCCACCCACGGATTACGGTGGCCCTGGCACAATCAGCAAGTTTGACTAAAACCCAGTCAAAAAAACCTGGGTCGTCAATGTTGGGGGGGGAGGGTAGGTATTTATGAGAACCACATTTACCCCATACAGGGAGCCCTTGAGCAATAGGACTCTTCCTTCCTGGTCCATTGCCATGTCTACGCCCTTGGAGTATGTTGAATAGGATGAATAATACCAGTGACATCCCCATTGTGTTGCCCGCCTGCCTTTGCTGGCGGATGTAAGGTGTGTTTCTTGAATGAAAGCTAGAATTACTTTATGTCGCTGTATTTGCAGGTGAATTTTCCAGGTCTTCCCCGGCTGATTACCCTCCCTAATATTCCAAGTTATCCCCTTGAAGGTTGTAAGCCAGTGTCCATTTTAACCACCATATCTAGGTCCTTCCCCACCAACCGGGGAGGACCACTGGTTCCCTGCCAACGCCTTGTACCTTGATAGACTCCTCGTACTAGACGCTCCAAACAAACAATGCCCCAACTTAATGAACCGATCCCCCCAGCTGCCCCAGCAAACCCAAAATGCCCCCTCGCACCCATTTTGCATTGAGAAACCAAGTTGTGCTCGGGGCGCCAGTGCCTGACCAGATATCAGCCCAACTAGCAACTTGCCAAAGGGTCCTGGTCAACAGAGACACTTAGAGGAAGATCTGGGGTACTGGTGAGATAATTGCCATAGACTTGGGCAGGTGTCACCAGAAAAGCCTAGTGACATCCAGGAGAAGAAGGATATTCCTTCATCATTCACAAACCACCTAAAAATCATCCAGAAGGAGGGATCCACCCTTTTGGAGTCAGGGTGCAGCCTATTTTATAGTTTTCTTTTGTAGTACAATGGACGGAAATAGGTTTGGGACATAGGACAGTGGACTATTTGTTTTTGATGAACATTCTGACGCTATCCTTAGTTTTGTTTGAGGCAGAGAAACCCCTCTTAGTTATAGGGACAGGTAGGGTTTGTGCCAACAAGCATGCCACCTTTGTGTCCCGGGTCTACTTCTGCACCCATACAGTACCTTGCACCTATAACCCTTGCAATACCTACATATCTGAACAGGAAGGCTCATCTTTCAATTCCTTTAATTTGGAATTCCTGGTAAACCCGTGTAAAAGACATTCATGAACTACAGCCCGTAAAAAAACACCACTAAGACTTGGCTTTTTTCATATCAAGGCGGGCATGTCTGCATCTAAATTCTCAAGAGCTTTCCTGGAGGATGGATGATGTTCTGAGGCAACCTTTATCTTGAGAGGCATAATCCTGGCCACGGCGAGAAGGTACTTTGCTTAACATCACCTGTATCTCTAACCTTCACTCTGACCAAGTAAAACTGCCCTAGATAAGTGGACTACCTTTATATAGAGGCAATGGATGGCCCAAAGGGCCAACCACCCTCCACCTTCTACCCGGGACTTCCTCCGCTCTGTACCTTCTGGTTACACCTACCTGGTGGCCCTACCTACCATGCTTGCCTAAAGACTCACATCCATCTTACTAACAACATCAATGTGTCTATTTCTTTGATTGTCTGTCGACCTGCTGAAACACGTGTCGACAGACAATCAAATAAATAGACACATTGATGTTATTAGTTAGAGGTTTGTGTAAAAGTCTAGTTGGATGCGAGTTTTTAGACAAGCATGTTGGTATGACTGGAGGAGTATTACAAATTAACAAATGTGCTATACAAGGAAATATATGTGCATGACGTGGTAGATGTATATGTATTCCGGTTGATAAGTGTTTTGGTGTCATTTTCTACACTCATTCACCCTTTATACTCCTTCTCTCCCATCTCTTGTTGCTAGCTTCGGGTTTCAGGTCCACCTCCATGCTTATGATACCCAGTTTCTCCTTTCTTTTCCCTCCTTTAATGCCTTTCCTCCTGCCTTTCGGCAATCTATTGCTGGATGACCGCTCGCTTCGTGGGAATAAATTCTAAGAAAACTGAGATCTTATTTTTTCTTGCCTCCTGCAGGATTTGTCCCCCTATGTCTATTTACTTCCCGCCAGTGCATCTTCTCATGTCTTTTCAAGCTTGCAATCTACGAATCATCTCCGACCCCTCTCTTTCCTTTCAAACTCAAATCTCATCTGTAGTTCCTTCCTGTCACCATCAACTGTTCAACAGCAGTAAAATGCGCCTCTTGCTCACTTTCCCTTCCACCTGAACTCTGCTTCAGTCCTTGGTTCTTTTCTTTCTGTGCTATTGTTCTCTTTATGTTGGGCTCCTAAACTATGTCTTTCTCCCTTTATGTTCCATTCTACACTCTGCCGTTGGAACTCTCTACCATTTACCTCCCACTACCCGCATCTCTCCCTATCCTGCTCACCTCAAGTGGCTGCCAGCTCAGTGCCATTGCAAACATCACCTCCTTTGCTTAGGTTTTAAATGTACTCACACTCTTGCTCCTCCATATGTCTGTTCCATTGTCTCCTTTTATCACCCTGCTTGGAACCTCTGCTCTTCTCAATTTCTCTTCTCAGTCGCCCATCCACCTTGTGCTCCCTCTCACCATCATTGTTTTCAGCTTCTAGCCCCCAAACTCTAGAGTGCTATTCCTCTTGACGTTCGCTCTTGTCATTATCTTTCTCAGTTTAAAAAGCATCTCAAGATCCATTACAGATTTGATTTTCTTGACCCTGCTACTGTATCTGTCATTCATTCATTTTTACTGATTCACTTCCTCATGTTTATTGTAGCATACTTTTCTTGTAAAGCACTTTGGATAAAATTGCTATATAAGTACTGCAAATAAAAAAATACTACTGTCCTGTGTAGGCAGCTTTCAGGCAAGGTTCAGCGCAGAGCTGGAATCCTGACATTACCCACAGAGTGGCACCGTCTTCTCAAATGATTCTGTATATTTAAACACCTAAAAGAACGGTTTAACTTATCTGATATACCATCTTCGTTTTATTTTTGTATACAGAAAGTTTAATACGGACCTTTTGCAATTCAAATGTATTTCTATATTTTCTGGCACTGGAAAGTAATGTTATATTTTGATTAATAAAAGAGTACTTTATCACATTAAACAAGCTGTATCACAATTTTATATAATGAACCTAAAGTCGCATATCAGCACAACAGCCAATAACTAGAGCGGGGCCTCAAGGTTTAAATTGTTTATGTTCTAGAAATGACCCAGGAAATACATCGTATGGGAGGTAAGGACTATGGCTTTCCTTCGTTTTATTGGCACTGGGATAGGAGCCTCCCTCAAGCATGCTTTGCCTAAGGAGCAACACATCACATGCGATGTTATCTTGGGTCTCAGAAGATCCCTTCAGAGTGTTCCTTAATACATGTTATTACCTGTCCATATTGACCCATTCGAGGTCGCTTGCCAGCCATGGACTGCACAATTCTTTCAATTTCTCTATTAACTTTAGGCCTTATTCCCACTAAGAAATCATTCCATAATTTATATTGAACACAAACAAGGAATACTCTTGACAATCTTCACTTTCTACACTTAGGCACTGGGCTGTGAAAACAACACCTTATCAGCGTATATCCCCCTTTCTCTACCTCGTGTTAGCAAAAATATTCACCTTTATACTACTATGCTTGGACGAGGTCACTCTTGGCTTGGGCTCATCAGTCCTAGAATTAGCCTTCTGGAATATGACCTGCAGCACAATGTATAATCGCGCCCAAGAAAACTGACCTCTATACCACTGAGGATTGCCATGCACATTATAAAGCCCCTTCAGTGCCCAACACTACGTCATTCTAAAAACGTACACACCTCCAACACCGTAGAAACAAAAATCTAAATTTGACGCCACTATACACCATTCACTTGTCACTCTCTTAAGTTAAGTCCTTGTATTTTGAACCAACATGCATCCATATTAACACCAAACTCTCTCCTTGCTGCATCCACCTAGATTTCCTGCAAGCTTCTCTTCTTGATTTCTCATCCCCTTCCCCCACGCACTCCCTCTTCTTCAACAGTCTACGGTTTGGTTGCCCCAGGCGGAGACACAATACATCACTCTATGGACAAGGCTGGGTGCTCAGGGTGGTCATTCAGTGTGGTACAAAAGCATGTTAAACAATATCTGGTGACATACCATTTGGGGGGACGGGTGGCTACAGTTTGGTAGATCGACTGAGCCTGGTATTTCAAGTCTTCCGCGAGATGTTGATTCAGACTAGGACCTTCAAGAAAATTTGCATAAAATGTGCACCATGGATGATTCTGCATCTGATAGAAATGCGGCCCTACTGCGGATCTGTTCTGCTTTGGATGCCATATCTCGGACATGCATGCCTTCTCTCAGATACCTTTGAAGGGGACAGATACAAATCAGGGATTGCGGGCCAGAAGACCTCTGGTTGGCACCATTTTCACAAAGGGGGCAGTGATACCCGTTATTAGTGGAATAGCACTCATCCGGTATGGATACTCCTTTCCACTTCATCCCTGGTCAGAACCTCAGGACAACTCAT
Source organism: Ambystoma mexicanum (assembly GCF_040938575.1). Lineage (NCBI taxonomy): Eukaryota > Metazoa > Chordata > Amphibia > Caudata > Ambystomatidae > Ambystoma > Ambystoma mexicanum. The sequence goes on from NC_090927.1 coordinate 132,448,284, forward strand.
GGAAATGGAAAAAATGGGGATTTAAAGGTGGACACAGCATGGATGGGACTCGCTGCACAGTTAGCCGGCTAGTGCAGAATTCTAGATGTCATCCTGCGATGAAGGAGTGCAGCTGTCACTGGAAGACTGTCGCAGCATGAGAAAGCCAGAAGGACGTACACACTCTATCTGGGGGCAATCTGCCATGATACAGTGTCTCCAGGATGGGTTCACTGGAGGACTTGCATTTTGTCAAGCCACAGCAAGCTGACAAAAAGGCCCTTTGTCCCACTTCGGAGGATAAGGCCTAACGTGAGGTTCTGTGAGGGAGGCTTCTTAGAAGTTTCTTTATATCTCGTCCCATGCCACTCTCATGGATTCTGCCCTGGGACCTGCCAGTAGTTGTTTGGGTGTTACAAACCCATCCATTTGTAAGGCACCTGAACCGCTCATGTTTAAGTTTAGTTCCCATCATTGATGTGCCATGGATCACAGGAGGCAGCAGGGCCGGCCTTAGGGGCAGCAGCGCCCTGGGCGGATTGGCGCCCCCCTTCCCTGCGCGCCCCTGGTCAACAGGGGGCGTAGCCACGGAGTGGCACTTTTTTTTTTAAAAAAACCTCCACGCTTCTGCAAGGAGGCAATTCTATGAATAGGGTGCATTAGCTCCCTATTGTTCCTAAATGTGCTCCGCTGCCGTGGGCGCATTGCCTAACAATGAGGTGCCTGCCGCCACTACGCCAGCTTGGGGAAGCCCTTGAAAGACTCCCCAGAGCTGGCGTGGCGGGGGGCTAAAGTGCCTTTTGTTGGTGAAGGCGCCCGCAGCGGAGGGGCGCATTTGGTGCCTTCTCCCGCTACGCCAGTTCAGAAGACCCCTTGAAAAACTCCCCCGAGCTGGCGTGGCGGGGGCTAATGGCGCTCTTGGGGCCGAGGCGCAGTCGCCCGGCTCACCTCCCCTAGGGGAGGCCCGTGGGAGGCAGTGACTTTAACTCGTAGAACCTGCTGCCCATAAAGAAATTGAGAGTTTGAAATCCCTTTGCCCAGGGCAGTAAGAAAGCTAAATAACAAGAGCAGCAGTTTTCTATCCACAATTTCAAACTGAGAAACTTAGAATGCACGCCGTGGCCTATGTTTTATGCCTCACATACTAGCCCAGAACAAAGAGAGCATCTGTGACGACACAAAAAGTAATCAAATCAGATTAGTCAAAGGGGAGCTGGGACATCTTAGAATCTCCCACTCTCTGCAAAGAGAGCAAGGAATTTGTTTGCAAATGGGAGGCCATTTTAAATAAATGTTTTCTAGACTTGATCCTACTCACCATTCAAGAACTGGCTAAGAATCTCACGGCTTTAAACATAGAAATTCAAGAGATTGAAAAAGAACTGGTAGAATCATTGGGCAAAGAAGAATGTGATGTGTTTCTTTCTGATATCAATGTTAAACTTGAAGAGTGCAAAACTGAATTGGAACAAAAGAAAGTGAAGAAATTCAAACGGGACACATATGATTACATCAATGATGAAGTCTACACGTGGATGGAAAGGTATGGACCAGTAGCACCTAAAAGGTTCCATAAACATCCATCAGATAACACCTCTAGCTCAGACTCTGAAGCACCAAGAGACTTGGACACTCCTGCAGAACAAACAACTACCATCCCGGAACGCACAACTAGTCCATCAGTACAAACACCCCCCACCTCGGCTTTTTTAGGCGCCCGCCCAAAAGAACCCGCAGGGGGAGGAGGAAACCAAAGACCAAAACCACAGACACGGCTACAACAGGGGAAAATTTAGTCATTAACATCTCGGACAGGATCCAAAGGAAACCAGAAGAAGAAACACTCCAAAAAGGTCTCAGCTTTGTACCGACCTATGGGACTACAATAGCAAGATCGAACTATATAAATTTGTAAGAAAGCTGAAATTGAAAGTATTTTTTCGAAGAACTAGAAATCATTGACAAACCAGACCAAATGTCAGACTTTCAGGAATTTAGGGCTAAAAGCGGATTTGTACCACCCATCAATGTACCCTCTATAGAGATTTTTCAGAAGCTTGTTACCCGCGATCTTGAACGGATCAACTACAGAACTCCACCATACAAAAACCTTAAACCACATGAAATGAGATTGATTAAAGATTTGTACAGCGATACACGAATCACAATTCGACCAGCTGACAAGGGGGGCGCCCTTGTGATTCTCAATACTGTGGATTATGATGCCGAATGTTATAGGCAACTTCAGGATGATACTACATACGCCAGATTAGATCATGATCCCACTGTCTCTATCAGAAACAACTTGGCTATCTTGCTTGATAAAGCATTGGAACTAGAATGGATTAATGAACATACACGCAAGTTTCTCCTCAACAACCACCCACGAGTTCCCAACTTCTACACACTTCCAAAAATCCACAAAGATCTCAGAAAACCCCCTGGCAGACCCATAGTCGCAGGGATGGACAGTCTCAACCAACCCTTAGGAATCTACATTGATTTTTTCCTTCAACCGCTGATACAGAAAACCTCGACCTACACCAGAGACACTACCCATTTTCTGCAAAAACTGAATTCAATCAACCCACAAGAGAACCAATTGATGTTCACCATAGACGTCAAAAGTTTGTACACCTCCATTCCACACGACCTCGGCATTGAAGTCGTTGACTGGCTGTTACTTCAATCACCGGATATACGCGCACAAAAATAATTTATCCTAGCTTTGTTGCAATTCATCTCTGAAAATTCCTATTTTCAATACTGCAATAAGTTTTATTTACAAACTTCAGGCACCTCTATGGGTGCCACCATGGCACCAATTTACGCCAACTGTTTCATGTTTAAATATGAGATGGATCACATACTGACCAAACAAGAATGGAAGAAGGACATCCACATGTGGACCTGTTATATCAACGATATCTTCGGTGTATGGACAGGCACTGAGCAACGATTCGATGAGTTCCATGAATACATCAATAGCATTGAACCACGGATACAGTTTACCAGAGAATCATCACGAGAGAAAATTACATTTCTTGATGTGCAAATTACAGTGAAAGATATGACCTACAAGACTACATTATTCCGGAAACCAACCGATCGTAATAATCTTCTCCACAGGCTGTGTTTCCATCAACCCAGCCTTCTCAGGAATCTACCATTCAGCCAACTACTACGAGTAAAAAGGATTGTTAGTGACCCTGACGACTGCATTGCACAACAACTGGTAATGAAAGAGAAATTTCTTCAGAGAGGCTACCGCCAGGAGGAACTGGCTCTTGCTGCTAATAGAATCAATAGCCTCGATCGGGACACCCTACTCTCTGCTTCAAAGAAACCGGTTAGAGAATTGAAATCACCGGTGTATGTGTCGAAATTTTCAATTCAAAGTACCAAATCAAGAACACAATCAAGAAACATTGGAACATTTTTAAGAACGACACAAGAGTCCAGGATCTATTTAGTGAACCACCAGTATTTGCCTTCCAGAGGAGCAGGAATCTTGCGAGCACTGGCCACTTAATGGCGTTTGTGAGTCACGTGTGCTATAACACGAGCGGTCGTCCAGGCAACCGCCTAAACACTGCTCAGTGGAATCTAAGCACGGCAGCTACACGCAGGAGCTTTTCTGTGCTCCAGATGCGTTAAGGTACGCGACTTTCTCGCCGCGATTTTCGCTAGCATTTCCATTTCACCCTGCCTTTATCACAGATCCTGTCAGACACGCTGACATTCTAAACCCGACCTTTGTTTCCAAACAGATTTCACTCTGAAACACGTACGTGTTAACATTACGTATGCCTGCTGCATGCCGCACCGCTGCACCCTACTGTGGGCAGCTTTAACGCTTGTCAGCTCCCATACAAATCTTCCAAGGTAAAACCAGTTGTTGTTCTGATTCTCATTTTGTATTTGGTTACCATTGATCCACTTACTATGTTACATTTTTGTTTTTCTCTATTTTATGAACATGTGTGGACTTGCTACTGATCGGTATGTTTTCATTATTTATATCACTGTTTGTATTGTATATATTATAATCGGCATATTATTTTTTCAATGTTGAATTACATAGACTTGCCCTGATGAAAGAAAAATGTTCCGAAATGCATTGGCTTTAGTCTGAAATATATATGGGTTGCGGCAAATGCTCCCTCACTAAGGAAATATTAGTGACAGCTTTATTCTTCCGATAAAACACTATATGAAAATCAACTGACAACCTCATCTTTATTATTTACCAATCTTGAAGTACTCCTGTGATACCCTGATAAGAACTATATTTTTGAATGTCTTGATTGAATGCCCGGATCCGGGCCCTTTTTGAGAGCGGTTGTGTGACCTTGTATTCTTACTTGGTCTTTAGCTGTTGGTACATCTTAGAATCTCTCAATATCTCGCTGGAACGTAGACAAGATGGCTGCCACTATGATGGTTGCTGTCTAAAATGCATTACTGGAGAAAATGTACCCGAGCCATTATTCCTTGAGGTTCTGTTACTTCCCAAAGGTAGGTTTGCACTCAATAAATACCCAAATTAATTAAATGCCAAATATAAAATAAACGGTTAGTGGGGACAGACAGTGTTTGCGTTTTAATCTTGTATAGTACGTATGTTATTGTCTGCAAACAGGGGAGTTGCTAGGTCTGGAAAAGACCCGGGGCTAAGCTGATGTCGGAACTGTTGGGACTGGGGGCTAGCTAGTCTTTTGGCTGTAGCTCCTGAGATTCTATCCGGGGCTACAACCAAAAGATCAGGGGCTATAGCCCCCTTAGCCCCCCCCTAGCAACGCCCCTGTCTGCAAAGCACACAGAATAGCATTATGTCCATAATTTCATCTGATTTAAAAATGTTCTTAATATTTTCAATTTGGATGCACAATATTACGTTTTGCAATCAGATAATTAAATGAATAGGGTTGTGTATGATTCCATGCACATTGTATCTTGCCGTTACCCTAATTCGATGATAAACCTCTAACATTGTATTTCTTTTATCAGTCAATCATCATCATCCTGGTGGGTTATTCTGCGCAGAAGTCGGCTACATCAACTTGTGCGACCTATCAGCAACTACCCTAATTGAATGAATAACAAGTTACCAGGACTTTTTGACATTTAAATATCCGTATTTAGAACAGAACAAACGCAACACAATGCTATAAACAAGTATGTAGTGGATCTACAGTGACATTTCAATGATCAATTATCTTATTTCCATCCATCAATCCATGTCAGCACATGCAGGACTGGAGATGTTCAGTTAGGAAGAATTTGAAATATGTGCTCTTTTGCAATGATTTACATAATCCTGGATCAATTTGAATGGTACTAAACACATTCCATTTATTTCTTGACACAATGAGAACATCGTTTATCACCATAGCTGGATTTGATCTATTCTAAAGAATAGAACACAGCATTTAGAATTAAATTATGCATTTTAGCATTAGCTGGCACCATTAACTCTCAGAGTACACCCAATGTGGCGTGTTTCCAGTAAATATTTACGCTGCTATGTTTTCATCGTGGCAGTCCCGGTATTTACTAATGGCAAACCAAGATGGCGCTGAGAAAGGATATAAGCATGAGGCGGCTGCTTACACAAGCTGCGGGTTTCTGTACAGGATTCTCATATTGAGGCAATTATTAGGTAAGATATGACCATAAGAGGATACATTTGCTTTTTCACAGCATGGAAACAGTGTTCACCACTATTACATCATTATAGCAATAGTCACTTCAACGACACTGTCAGGGTCACAATTGAATTTAATCATCGGTACACTGCTCATTTTACAGTTCCAGTAGCACTAATGTAGGAGCTTAGAGAAACAGTGACAATATTAGAAATACTCATCAAGAAACAACGGCGCAACGTATAGAAACAACAGACCCAGACCTACAGTACCTATTAAATTTCGCTCAGAAAGTGTATTAGTAGGGACTTCCTGCACTGCCCTTTGTCATGCTATGGCACAACATACAATAGAGCCTCAATTCAGTTAGTATGAAAAATATTATTACAACCCCAATTTATTACACAATCTTAGTGTCTTGAAGCACAGTCAGCATATGTCACAATTATTAAGCAAGCTCTCCAATAATACCTTGCTAAGTCACAATAAGAACAACAGGTTTAAAATGGAACTTGTTGCAAAAATGATGAACATTGGGATGGAGCCTTTTGTACTATTAGCTATTCTTATAGTGATGATACATTTACTTTGGACAAGTTCACACCTAGAACAGTATTAACAATCCAATATTCAAATAAGGATATTACTTTGTAGATTGTCATACTAATCAAGTGCTATTATTTCTTTTTTTCCCCACCTCTCTATTTAGGTAATCACATTTCATAACAAAATTATGTTTGTGTTTCTTTTGCGTGTTCCGTGATTTGATTTGAATTCATGTTTTGCTGGTTGTGCAATTATTGATGACCAGAAATCCAGCCAGATAAGGCACAGTGAATTGTGTATGCACTCCTGGAGCAGCACTACTGTCCCGAGGAAGTCAGCCAGGGCCGATTACTGTACTGAATTATTCATATTTATTGTTCAAATGTAACAAAAGTACATTTTAAAAAAGTTCAACTTGTGGTCATGAATAATAGAACTATGTAATTGTATACATTTTAATGTGATGGGTGCAATCGTGCCCTAACTAACCAATACACATGAACGGTCCCCGTTTGACTTTAATTCCATTGTAATCATGATGAGCAGTGGTTGAGCCTTTCCTATAAAGTGTCCGGTCCATCGCACACATTGAAAAGGCCTGCGCCTGCACAACGTAATGCACAACCAACAAACGCAATGACCAGACGCCATCATGGCAAGCGTTAATATTTCATGCATCAAAGTTCAGTAAATACATGTTCGTGTCCACGAGAAATGATTTCAGCATTTAGAAGAGATCAGGAGAATGGCAGGGCGCAGTAATGCAAACAGAGTGCCCCAGGGAAGAGCGGGAAATCAATGGCACTCAATGCAATATAAATAACACCGTGTTCTCTCAAGACTAATCTGCTGTCATTGGGACACAGAAAAGTGAGTTCCTGGGAATTACTCACACTATGTGGGCCAGGTCCAGCGGCTTCTCGGGGTGCTCCGGAAATAAAGGATGAGGGGGTTCTCGGGTGGGAACACAGCCCAGAGACTTGCTGATAGCATGGCTCAGCTTCTTGGCTGGAGATTTCTGTACGAAGCAAGAGAAAATCATAAAAGGCAGTGGGTTAATCCAGGATCCTGATCACTCCATGGTTTTCCAAAAGATGTGTAGGACACTGGCAAGTAATAACAGAGCGACACAAACCTTTACGCGCATAGAACCATCATTAAATTCGATTATTTCAGTGCCCACACAAACAAAAAATGTAAATGCATTTTCAGTTTTAACAAACTGAGAATATTTGGAAATGTAGGGATTTGGGCTAGATTACCAGGTCAGGCGGAGATAGTGCCACTTGTACAATGAATGAGGACTCGGATGGCCAGACATTGTTTCAAGGGTTTTATTTTTGTCGACTCTAAATAATCATTCCCAAAGTCTATAAACACAAGCCCTATTCTATAACGCAAGGAAGTGAAAAGGGTGCTCGTCAGGGTATCTGAAAGCAATAAAAGTCCTCCATCCGGAATCCTACCCTAACCACTTTCCAGATGTTCCAAAAGAAAATAACAAACCAATCAAAATACTTTGTGGAATTATTCTAGCATGATAGACAGAGGGGTCGTTATCACGGGATAATGGCATGCCACCAAGTTCGCATCGGGCCATAAGTTGGGGAAGGATCATTATCCCAAGCAATAATTACACCTCCCGAGGTCTATAAAGCAATTAGCACATGGTGATACCTGTTTTGGAGTTTTCGTGGTGAAGTAAAAAATAGTGCTTTAACAGTGAGTACAGTAAGCAGACAATTAATAAATTAAATGCCGTTTTATTTTGTAGGATTTAAATAACATGGTTGTCTTCATAAGTTAAGCACTTAAAATCCAACTTGGTTAAACTGGAACAGGTATAACATGAACATGCATTAGTTGTCATGTAAAAGTAAATGGTTTTTCGATAAAAAATAAGCATTTTCCAATTGTTTAACTTTCTCTTTTGTGTGCGAAATAGGATGCTGTAGCAAAAAAAAGCTCTTGCCAGAGAGGAAGTGTCTTGCTGAAACTAAATCTTGCCTGAAAATTGCATTCTTGTTTCCCAGTCTGCTTCAGAAGACAGATTGTTCTGAATACAGTCAATACCAGTAGTTATTGACTGCACTCTAAACATTCTGGTTTACCGAGAGGCGGTTAATAACGATTTCCAAGTGCTAATACTCTGGAAGGGATAGCTGATGGCTTCTGATTCCAACACTGTCCTTTTTTAGTAAAGGTGTTTGCCCATAGTTCAAGTTAAAAAAAAGAATGGTCTTGGTGTGCTGGAAACCTATCTAGGTGTTCTAGCCCAGATCTCTAAGCATCTCTTCCCACTCCAGGATTATTTCAGTCTTTCTCCCTCCCCATTATAGGGTTCTCTCAGTCTTTCCTCAATTAAGGGCCTTTCTCCATCTCACTCCCCAATCTAGGGTAGACTCCCCCCCCCCCCCCCCCCGCCCACTCTGAAGCTCTTCTCCTTCGTACTCCCCACTCTGGGCTTTTCTCAATCTCTTCCCATTCTGTGGCTCTTCTCCTTCTCACTACCCACTCTGGGATGTTTTCAGTCTCTCTGTGCTCTGGGGCTTTTGAACCTTCTCACTCACCTCCTCTTTGGTATGCTTCCTCTTTCTCCACTCTGGGTTCTTTTCCCTCTTTCTCTCGCCTTCGCTCGCCTCCCTCTCCAGTGGAACTGGCGCGTGCCTGACTACCTCGAACGGTGCTCCTCTAGAGGGGCGTTGAGTCTGTTTGGACACTTCTTGTCGCAGATTCATTTATATGACATTTCGGCTGTGCTCCACAACGTCCTTCCAGGACTCTTCCTCTTCATTCTCACAGCTCGGTCGGTGGGGAGTCGCATACATGACTTCTCAGCTGGGCTCCGCTTTGGCCTTCAACAGCCTTCTGCCCCGTTCTCACGGGTTCTCTGGGCTACTCTGGACAGCAGTTGGCCACACCTTGCTGCACCCTCCTGATTTGGGTTATGGTGCTGCCTCCCCCGAAACTGGCATATTCTCTCTCTCTCTCTCCCTTTCTCTCTCTCTCTCTCTCTCTCTCTCTCTCTCTCTCTCTCCCTTTCTTTCTCTCTCTTTCTCTCTCTCTCTTTCTCTCTCTCTCTCTCTCTCTCTCTCTCTCTCTCTGCCTAGACATCCTTGGATGTCTTTGGTGCAGTTAGGCTCTTCAGTCTCCTCTGTGATTGGCTGTTACAGGGACGCCCTTCTAGTGGGCTGGTTCACTCATCTCTCCTTAGTCATCACAAGATATTGGGCATAACTAGTGTGATGAATCCAGGAAGTTTGTCGCCTCTCCTTAAGGGAAAAGCATCCCTTTTGGGACTAGGGAGGTGAGCACACTACTCGTAATGCCATTATAGGACAGGGTAAGTGGAATCCCTCTGGAGGTGACTCCCTTTAGGGGACAGCAAACCCACAGAGAGGAAATTAAGTCACCATCCGACCCCTCAGACACTATGTAGGAGCTAAGGTGTATGAGAATCCTCTAAACCCTTTACCCTTTTAAAGCCTTATGCCATGGATGAGTAACAGGGACAGTCCGGTGTGGCACAAGAATAGAGTAACTCAGAAGGATGAGGCAATGCATCATAGAGAGCCTAGCGTGAAGCAAGCAGGAAAAACGAGTCATCACCGGCGGAAGCGAGATCCAGTTGAAGAGTCACGTAAGCAGCTCTGCGGCAAGATGAGAGATGGACAGAAAACACACTCCTCCCAGAGGGCACCGGCACACATGAACAAGTACGCGGTGGCTTCATAGGAACAGGAGGAGGGTGGCGAGACGAGACAGAAAGAGATGAAGTTGAGAGTGGGAAAATAAAAGCCCCAGAGTGGGGAAAAAGGATCACCGGAATAGGGGAAAAAGGCACCAGAACAGGAGAAAAAAACAGGGAAGCCAAAGAGTGGGGCACAAGAGAGGAAGGAAACCCAGAGTGGGTGAAAAGAGAACTGGAGCGGGGAGAGGACGGAATAGTCCCAGAGTGGTAAGCAAGAATGCAAGGAACCCCAGAGTGGGGGAAGAGCAGAGGAACCCCAGAGTGGGAACTAAGACAAAAATAAACCCCAGAGTGGGGAGAGAGCAGAGTGTAACAAACTCATGGTGGCAACAGTAAAGACAGACACAAGTGATCACAGTTGAAGGATGTTTATTAAACTGTATAGGTAGGTTTGAAAAACGCCTAATCTAAACCCAAATCTAAGATGGGACAAGCTTCGACCATGAAACAATAATAAGGTAGTCCGAGTGGCGTCTTGTCAAAATAAAAGAGCCAATACTATAAAAACATATTGCCAATCCTTATGCTGAATACAAAGAGAAGTGTGGAATAATGTTCATAAGAAAGAAGGAAGTGTTCTTAAATAATAAGTCAGGATGCGGTAGTCGGGTCTCACTTCACTACGTTTTCAGCACGGGACAAGGTAAAACTTTGGAGCACAGCACACGCTTGAGCTTTCCCAGCACGATCTAACAGTTCCGCTTTCAGCAATCAGGACCTTCAGTGGTTAAGTCTCTTTTCTACAAAAAAGACTCTCGCCTCTGTGGACCGGATGTATCAAAATAATAATAAAGAATGCTGTTTTCACATATACCGGGGCAATGACTTTCACCCCCTTCAATCCCCTCTCTTCTGGGCGCAGATCCCTCAATCTTTCCTTGATGATATCAGGACCTCCAATAGCTTACGTTTGAGCTCTTCTATGGGTTCACCTGGGTGATAGTTCTTCACCCCTGGGTTCCCCCTCTTCCGGGGTCAGACCCCTCTCGAATATCAGCTTTTCTTTGTCGGGTTCACTCTGTCATGGCATGCATTCAAAGACTTTCCCTCTTGTACTTTACTTTGTTGCATTCACAGGTCGGTGAGTGTTGGCTGCTCACCCTTGGATCTTCCTCTTCCGGGCTCAGATCTGACGCAACTGTTGGCTTCCTTTGATCGGGTTCACTATGGCTTTTTAATGCAAGTTGCTTGGTGATAATCGCTAATCTTAATGTCTTTTAATATACTTCATTGTGGACATCCCTCGGCCGTGTTCACTCTTGTCAACACATTGTATATCGGGACTCTAGACTTCGCCCCCTTTCATCTGCATCTCTCCTTTGGGTTTACTCTTGCCAATCTTGTCAATCGTGCCTTTCTCATTCAACTCTTACAATGTGGGATTCATCCCCCAAGGCCTTCTGGTTATGGTAGTTTCAAGTGTGCACCCACGTGGTGCCTGACTCCTCTGGTGCTGAGCCTCTGTGAAGGAGACATATTGCAGGGGCAGTTGCATGGAAAGTGAGCCTAACGCTAGCCAGATGCCGGAAGGCCAGCGTCCCTTCTGGCCGAGAACCCAGGATCAGGGGAAGAGTAGGAGACAGGGAAGAAACAGTGGCGCGACCACAAGGAGGAAGTCGTGGTGGGCCTGGGGTCGAGCAACCGAGGTCGAGGCCAGATCATCGGGGGGGGGGGCAAAATCCCTGAGCTCCACGCAGAATGGACAGTAGGTGCCGAGAGAAGCAGCACCGGGGAAGAAAACGCTCCCACGGAGGGACACCTCTGAGAGGTCAGATACTGTAAACCAAGGCTGGGGAAGCCTACAAGGTTTTGGAAACCAGAGAAATGCGAGAGGGAAGGTAGCCCATGTGAATCAGAATGAGAGAGGTACGAACTCTTTGTATCAAAGCTGGGAGTGTACGACAGATACTGTGAACCAAGGCTAGGGAGGCCTACGAGGTTGTGGGAACCTCAAAAACCCGAGATAGCAAGCGCCCTGTGTGAAACAGAAAATGACAAGTATAAATGCTTTATATCAAGGCTGGGAGGGTCTACAAGGTTCCGGGAGCCTGAGAAACCCGAACAGGGAAGCATCCGTGTGGATTTAATCGACAGACACAAACTCTTAGCATACAAGTTAGGAAAGCAGACAAGCTTAAGGGAGCCTGAGAAGCCCAAACAGGCAATCGTCCAATGTGAATCTGGTTAAACTAATTTCGATTTGGGGCGGCTCAAGTTGTACTGGAGGCAGGTGCTGTCCTGGATAAATGGGTTGGACGGGATACAGAGGGAGCTCTCGCCATGGCTTCTCCTTTTTGGAGTAGGTACAGAAGAGGAGCCGGAACCAGAACAGGGGCACATGTTTCAGATAATGATGGTCGAGATGCTGTCTGACCCAACTGTTGAAAAGCCCACGAATGTCGGTGGAAAAGGGATGGGTTCAAAAGATTCAGGCCATATATGATATGGAATATCTCACTCATCTCCTAGATGAGTCCAAGTCCAACATCAAAGGCCTATGGTTGCGTTTCTTTGAATAGTATAGGCAGCGAGGTTGAGGGGGGGACAGGCCGAGTGACGAGGGGGGGGGCATGTGTTGAGCACCCACCTGGGGAACGATGAGTACATGAGTACTTGGGGGGGGGGGTGCTCCTCCGATTCAAGGATAAGCGTGCCCACGTGACACCTGGTTGGAAATGAAGTGTCATCTTTTGTTTGAACTTTGTGGAGACAATTACATTTCGCTGCATGGGGGTCAGGCAATGGGGGATTAATTTTTTTGGTTATAGGGGCATGCTTCATTGCTGACATGTGTTGTTTTAACCTGTAATATGTTGACCTACATCTACTTATGTTACAGTTACATAGAACCAGACAGGGGCCTCTCTCTCTCTCTCTCTCTCTCGCCAACCACACCTAGAGCCCCTAACCCCATGCACTTCAACCTTGAATCCCCAGCCCTAAATCCGTCCTACCCCTGACCCACCCCGCCACTCACCCACACCTCCCCACCACCACCCCTACAACCTCCACAACATCCCCCGTTCTGAAGTAAGATGCATCCTTTTTAATGCCTGCTCAGTAGCAAAAAACAGACACAGCATCTTTGACATCCTCGCCTCAGACAATCCAGACCTAGACTTTATCACGGAAACCTGGTTCTCTGACGACTTTGCCCCTGTTACCCATGAAGCCTTCCCCGCAGACTACTCCCTCATCCCACTCAACCAACCCTATAGAGGAGGAGGAGCAGCAATCGTTTTTAAGTCACTTCTCCGCCTCAATCATCCACTGCCGGACAATCAACCCTTTCTGCGGATGGCTTCTCATCAAACTATCTCTCCCCCTGACGTTCTCTCACAGCTTCCTAATTATCCACAGACCCCCTGGCTATGACAGACAATACTCAAGCAACCTCTGTGATTCAATAGTCACCATCCAAATAAACCATCCCGCCCTCACTCTTCTAGGGGATTTAAATATCTGGCTTGACATTCCCACCAACCCCATGACCCACTCACTGGTCGATTGCCTAGATGCGCTTAACCTTCGCCTTCACATGAACGGCCCAACTCACCATCTTTCGCTCCCACGACCAGATACATCTAAGCCCCCCCTGTACCTATTATCTGGTCTGATCACTTAATTGTGCCATTCACCATTCGCTCGCCCACCCCCATCACCTTAATTGAACCAGAACCCCCAATCAACACAAATGCTGGAAGAAACTAAAGATCCTCCCTGACCTAGCCGAAGCCCTGCTTCAAACTCCTCCCTCAACCATCCCACGTAATGAACCCTTAACCATTGACTCCTTTGACTCCTGGCTCAATATTTCACTAATCCCGCTCACCTCCACTTGCCAATCCTCCGCTCGCCATGGCTGTCATGATGCCCGCTCCCGGGGAGCCGGTTCAAGCCCTGCGTCCCCGAAAGCGGACATCCAGTCCCCAAGGTAGGACCCAGCAACCCCATATAGGGGCCCTTTGGACAGTGTCCTGGCGCCTATGGCGCCAGGCTCATAAAAGACATCAGTCCTGGCGCCATAGGCGCCAGGCTCATTATGGGAGTGCTTGGGTGCACTTGCCTGATGCAGACCATGCTGCAGGATCCCGGCCTCCTTGAGGCCTGAAAGTAACTACTTTACCTGTGGGACTAATTTACCATCCGGGCGTGGTCGGGGAAGGATACATACTTGGAACTTCTTCCAAGGCTATTTAAACCCCACCCGAACAGCCACACGTGCTTCGCGTTGTTCTGCATCTAGCAGCTGGACGCTCACCGTGTCTGCTCCTGCATCCTGACTTCTGCCACACCTGCCAGCATCCTGGATCACCTGCAAAGGAAGAGAAGAAGAGAACAGAAGAAGGAAAAGTCCTTACCTGCTAAATCCGCATCCCTGAGACATCTCGCCGACAATCCTGAAAAGGAAGACTTTAATTTAAAAGCTCATCGCGTCGATCGCTGCAGCGCCGCATTCCACTCCCCTTTACAGGGCGCCTCCATGTTCAGCAGCGATCATCCGGATTCGCAGTCACGCCCCAGCGCCTAGGGAGAAAAAGACCAGAACAAAAGGTGAGAGAGAGAAGGGAATAAGGAAAGCTAAATCTCCACGTTAAGACTTACCTGTTGATTCATTCCCTCTTCATTTCGGGTCCGCGCCGCATCCTGGCATTTCCGGACCCCGGCCGCTAAGGGGAAAAAGAGACATCAGCGTTAATGAGCAAATGAAAAGACATTACCAAAAAACGCTCATTAAAGACTTACCTGATTTCTACAAGGATTTCACCTCTCATCTCGGGTCGGTGCCTGTTCCCCGGCATTCCGTACCCCGGCCCCTATGGGGAAAAAGACACTGGCATTAGTACATTAATGCATGGACACAAGGGGAACCTCTTATCAAAAAACTTACCTGGAAGCCAAGCAAGTTTGGTTCCCACCAATCCGAAAATCCAGTGAAGTAACTGGATACCAACGCGCCCCTGCATCAGAAGCAGGATGCAGAGCTCGTCCTTCCAGACCCTAAGGTGAGACGCTACGAGAAATCACAGAAGGGTTTCAAGGAGGGTGAGAGGGGAAAGTGGGAGGCCGATTGCATTACCCCGCAGACAGTTAATCCCCTATTTTCGCCTACAGAAGGATACTTCTGCGAGCCAGGTAAGCCAGATTTGGGGGCCCGGTCCAGTCCGTCTTCCGAACCCTGCGCATCACCTTAGAAGAGGTCACAGCAGCGCGAACCAGGCCAGCGCCTCCGTGGGAGTCAGGTGAGCGTAACAGAATGCGAAGCCTTCCTACAAATTCCCACCCAGGCGCTATGGAAAGTTCTGAGACTGATCAGTTGGCCCAATTACTGGGGGAATTACGGGCCAAAGTACATGCCACTCGTCAAGAGACTAATGCCCTCAGGAGGGAATTAATAATATCAAAAGAAAGAACTGATGACCTGGCCAGACAGCTTTTGCAAGGTCAAGCTGGGCAAACTCCTCTACCCGGTTCCGGAGGGAACCCCGCTCCTGTGGTTTCCAGTAACCCTGTGCAGATTAATCTACCTGGAAACATGCCGCTGGCCCCACCCGAACGCTTTGCTGGGGACCGCAAACGATTCGCCGTATTCATGAATCAGTGTGGTTTGCACTTCTTATGCAGACCTGGGGCCTTCCCTAATGATCAGACCAAGGTAGCCTTTGTATTGTCATATCTCAGCGGCTGCGCTGCCGATTGGTCAGTTCCACTGGTTACTCAAGATGACCCGATTCTCTGTGATTTTCAAAGGTTTCAAGCAAGCATGGAAAGGTTATTTGCTCGACACTCTCAGGGGCAGGCTCTGGATGACGAACTTCTATCCCTGCGACAGGGCAATCAGGACCTCCTATCCTATATTGCAACCTTTAATAGACTAATTGTGGAAACGGGATGGCCAGAGCATAAAAGAGTCACGTTGTTTTATCGAGGCCTTCGCGGAGAACTTAAAGATGTCTTGGCCCAAGTTGTAAATCCGCCCCAAGAATGCACAGAGTATATAGACTAAGTGGTCCAATTGGATCACAGACTTCAAAACAGAAAAGCAGATCGGTCCAGGTTTGAGACCCGGGTGTTGGTCAAGACCCATGCTAATCCCAAGGGAGTTGATGTCTCTGAGCCTATGCAAATTGGAGAGGTTAAAGGACCCTTAACTCAAAAGGAACGTGAAAGGAGGCGGCAGTTAAAATTATGTCTTTATTGTGGGAATTCTGGACACTTTCTACGAGATTGCCCGGCAAAACCGCCCCGAAAGGCGGTAGAAGCCGCTGATAAAAACCATGAAGACTCTGTTTCGGGAAACGACTCTGCCCGACAAGTGTAGGGGTCCGCTTGCCGAGCTTGAAAACTAACTCTCAGACCTCGCATTTCATTGTGCCAATGGTTCTCGTAGATCCAGAACAGCCTAAGCGGTTGCATGCAATAAAGGCATACATCGATAGTGGGGCTATTGGAAACTATGTGGATCGTGAATTGGTCTCTAGGATTAACCTCCCTCTCCGTCCTAAAACCAGCAAAGATGTCATCACCACAGTCGATGGAACTGAAATTGCCTCTGGACTGGTAACACATTCCACTACTGAGGTGACTCTTATTGGTCCCGATGGCCATCGGGAGGGTGTTGTGTTTGATGTAATCAAGGCTCCACAGTTTCAGGTTATTCTTGGAATCCCTTGGTTAGAGACAAATAATCCTCGAATTGATTGGCGAGCTAAGAGAATAACCTTCCCGGATTGTACACAAACCTGCTACCCAGAAAACCTGAAGATTAATCTAGCATCTGTAACCTCTGCCTCCATGCAACTACCTCCGGAATACCAAGACTTTCAGGACGTCTTCCAAAAGGAACAGGCCAACACGTTACCTCCTCACAGATCGTACGATTGCCAAATCGATCTGGTGC
Source organism: Ambystoma mexicanum (assembly GCF_040938575.1). NCBI lineage: Eukaryota > Metazoa > Chordata > Amphibia > Caudata > Ambystomatidae > Ambystoma > Ambystoma mexicanum. Next base: position 132,465,109 of record NC_090927.1, read on the forward strand.
CCGGTGCACAACCCCCTTGTAGCAGGATTTATGCCCTTACCGAACCAGAGAATCTGCATTTGAGACAATATTTAGATCAATACCTAGCTAATGGTTTTATTCGCCCGTCAAAGTCCCCGGCATCCTCGGCTTTGTTCTTCGTGCCCAAAAAAGAAGGCGACCTTAGAACTTGTATCGATTACCGCGCATTGAACCAGATAACGGTTAAAAACCGTTATCCTCTGCCTCTGATCCCTGAACTCCTTGACCAGGTGAAGGACGCTTGCATATACACCAAGTTAGATCTCCGGGGGGCTTATCATCTGGTACGAGTTAAAGAAAGCGACAAATGGAAAACTGCCTTCCGTACTAAATACGGATTATTCGAGTACCAGGTGATGCCTTAAGGATTGTGTAACGCGCCAGCTGCCTTCCAATACTTCATGAATGATGTCCTTCGGGAACTCATCGATGTTTGTGTTGTCGTATATACCAATGACATTCTGGTGTACTCCTCTTCGGAATCTGATCACAGAAAACACGTCAGGGCAGTACTTGAAAAACTGCGCCAACACAAACTATTTGCTAAATTGGAGAAATGTGTTTTCCATACCACAGAAGTCGAGTTTCTAGGTTTCATCCTGACACCCAAAGGAGTCCGAATGGACTCAAGAAAAGTGGATGCCATCCTCAAATGGCCATCACCTAGCTCTGTAAAAGGAGTTCAAAGCATGCTCGGCTTTGCCAATTTCTATCGCAGATTTATCCCGGAATTTTCACGCGTGGTACAACCCATTACTGCACTCTTGAGGAAAAATAAACGTTTTGAATGGTCTGAAGAAGCCGAGCAGGCCTTTCAGGATTTAAAAGCTAAGTTTACCTCCGCACCTATATTGAAACACCCGCGTCCAGATCTCCCTTATGTCGTCGAGACTGACGCATCCAGCCTAGCCATGAGAGCTGTCCTGTCCCAAAGAGATCCCGAAACCAACCAACTGCATCCCGTAGCATTTTGGTCCAGAAAATTCTCGGCACCCGAGGTTAATTATGCAATCACGGACAAACAACTGTTAGCCATTAAGTCCGCTTTTAAAGCCTGGCGGCATTATCTGCTTAGCGCTCGACATACCATCACAGTGATCACTGATCACCGGAATATACAGTATTTGAAAACCGCCAAGGCTCAGTCATCACAGCAGTTCCGATGGGCTTTGTTTTTCGCTGAATTTGATTTCGTGATTACCTATCGACCTGGCTGCAAAAATGGCAAAGCAGACGCCTTATCCCGAATTGGAATGGGAGAATCCGATACAAACTCAGAACCAGTACCAATAATTCCCGAACAGAGGATTCTAGGCATGACTTCGTTACAGACGCTCGAAGACATTCAAGCCAGAGTGAAACAACTCCTGGACCCTACAACCTTACAGGAATGGATACAAAAGGGATCAGACTTTACCATAGATAATGGTTTACCTTATTTCCAAGGACGCTTATTCCTGCCACATAAGGAATTACACAAACTAGTTATTTCCGGTTATCATGATACATTAATAGAGGGACACCCCGGTATTGCCAAGACAGAGGAAAAGGTGAAACGACAATTTTGGTGGCCCTCTTGGCGAAAAGATGTTAAATCTTTTGTGATGTCCTGTGGTGTTTGCGCCCAAAATAAAAGTCAAAAGAAAAGACCAGCTGGTCTCCTTCAACCTCTAGACATACCACCAGCACCCTGGCACACCCTATCAATGGATTTTATTACGGACCTGCCTCCTTGTTCGGGGTACAATACTATTCTGGTAATTGTGGATTTGTTTTCCAAAATGGCCCACTTTATTCCTTTGAAAGGTTTACCTTCAGCTTCTGTCCTAGCCAAAGAATTCCTCAAAAATATTGTTCGGCTACATGAATTCCCATCTATACTAATCTCTGACCGGGGAATCCAATTAATTTCCCACTTCTGGCGCAAATGTTGTCAAATGGCGCAGATTGACGTAAGATTATCGACCAGTCACCACCCCCAGACCGATGGTCAGACCGAGAGGACAAATCAGACCCTTGAACAGTACTTACGGTGTATGTTACAGCAATCTGAAAGCAACTGGAAAGACATTCTTTGGATAGCCGAATACGCATATAATAATTTGGTACACTCTGGAACTGGCCACAGTCCTTTTCATACTTTGTTTGGGCATCACCCTCGAACCTCAAACCTTGACTCACCTCAGAACCTCGGAATGCCTGCAGTAGAACATCTGCATTCTACAATTACCCAACCCTTCAAAGAGGCAACTACGCATTTACAACAAGCCAAGAGAAAATACAAGGAGAATGCTGATCTACATCGGAGTGAAGCACCTCCGTATCAGATTGCGGATCAAGTGTGGTTAGCTACCAGACATTTACCACTCAAAGGGCCTCGAACTTTTAACCCAAAATATCTGGGACCTTATTCTATTACGGCAATAATTAACCCAGTGGCTGTTAAACTTGATTTACCAGCTAGTATGCGAATTCACCCTGTTTTTCATGTGTCACTTCTGAAACCAGTGGTACCCGGAACCCGACTACTCAAACCTCCAGAACCTATTCTAACAGATGGGGAGCCCGAATTCGAAGTGAAGAACATTTTAGACTCAAAAATGTTTAGGTCAAAACTGTTCTACCTAATTGATTGGAAGGGGTACGGACCTCAGGAGAGGTCGTGGGAACCCAGCGACCATGTGCATGCACCTCGATTAGTCAGGAAATTCCACCGACTCTTCCCAGACAAACCAAAACCCCCGGAGGGAACAACCTTGGGAGGGGCCTTGGGGGGGGAGTGCTGTCATGATGCCCGCTCCCGGGGAGCCGGTTCAAGCCCTGCGTCCCCGAAAGCGGACATCCAGTCCTCAAGGTAGGACCCAGCAACCCCATATAGGGGCCCTTTGGACAGTGTCTTGGCGCCTATGGTGCCCGGCTCATTATGGGAGTGCTTGGGTGCACTTACCTGATGCAGACCATGCTGCAGGATCCCGGCCTCCTTGAGGCCTGAAAGGAACTACTTTACCTGTGGGACTAATTTACCATCCGGGGGCGTGGTCGGGGAAGGATACATACCTGATTGGAGGAAGGATACATACCTGGAACTTCTTCCAAGGCTATTTAAACCCCACCCGAACAGCCACACGTGCTTCGCGTTGTTCTGCATCTAGCAGCTGGACGCTCACCGTGTCTGCTCCTGCATCCTGACTTCTTCCACGCCTGCCAGCATCCCGGATCACCTGCAAAGGAAGAGAAGAAGAGAACAGAAGAAGGAAAAGTCCTTACCTGCTAAATCCGCATCCCGGAGACATCTCGCCGACAATCCTGAAAAGGAAGAATTTAATTTAAAAGCTCATCGCGTCGATCGCTGCAGCGCCGCATTCCACTCACCTTTACAGGGCGCCTCCATGTTCAGCAGCGATCATCCGGATTCGCAGTCACGCCCCAGCGCCTAGGGAGAAAAAGACCAGAACAAAAGGTGAGAGAGAGAAGGGAATAAGGAAAGCTAAATCTCCATGTTAAGACTTACCTGTTGATTAATTCCCTCTTCATTTCGGTTCCCTGCCGCATCCTGGCATTTCCGGACCCCGGCCCCTAAGGGGAAAAAGAGACATCAGCGTTAATGAGCGAATGAAAAGACATTACCAAAAAACGCTCATTAAAGACTTACCTGATTTCTACAAGGATTTCACCTCTCATCTCGGGTCGGTGCCTGTTCCCCGGCATTCCGTACCCCGGCCCCTATGGGGAAAAAGACACTGGCATTAGTACATTAATGCATGGACACAAGGGGAACCTCTTATCAAAAAACTTACCTGGAAGCCAAGCAAGTTTGGTTCTCACCAATCCGAAAATCCAGTGAAGTAACTGGATACCAACGCGCCCCTGCATCAGAAGCAGGATGGAGAGCTCGTCCTTCCAGACCCTAAGGTGAGACGCTACGAGAAATCACAGAAGGGTTTCGAGGAGGGTGAGAGGGGAAAGTGGGAGGCCGATTGCATTACCCCGCAGACAGTTAATCCCCTATTTTCGCCTACAGAAGGATAATTCTGTGAGCCAGGCAAGCCAGATGTGGGGGCCCGGTCCAGTCCGTCTTCCGAACCCTGCGCATCACCTTAGAAGAGGTCACAGCAGCGCGAACCAGGCCAGCGCCTCCGTAGGAGTCAGGTGAGCGTAACAATGGCCCTTATCCCAGATAGTTTACAACAGAACTGAAGACGGCAAAACAACTGTATATATCCCTTGAACGCAAATGGCGGAAAGATAAAAACAACCTGAGTAGATCCACCCTGGTCCGGCACCATCGCCACTACAAAGCCGAAATCCGAAAAGCAAAAAAAGCCCACTACAACTCTCGAATTCTCAAATGTGAAAACCCCAGCAAGGAACTCCACAAAATAATTTCTGAATTCACCCCATCTCTGTTACTCTGCGACTCGCTCTCTCTCCACTTCTACACCACTGCTCTCGACAGAACAACTTCTCTTAACAACAAACTGGCCCTCCTGTCCCCGCCACGTAATCCATCCGCCCTACCAGTCACCTCCCCGCCTGCCACAGCAACGTTAACCCAACCCACCTTCGACTCGTTCACACCAATACCGAGAGACGAATTTCTCAACCTTCTCTCTGATCGGAAACCATCTGGCTCCCCCCTCAACCCCTGCCCTGCCACAATCCTCAAAGAAATATTCTCATCCACCTCCGCAGGAGAGTACGCAAGAACCATCATAAATTACTCCCTCACCTCCGGAATCGTCCCAGACGCCTTCAAAACTGCACATGTCAAGCCTCTTCGAAAAAAACCCTTCTCTCGAACCCCTTGGCCCCAAAAACTACCGCCCCATCTCAAACACCAGGTTCCTTGCTAAACTCATCGATCGAACCGCATACTCCCAACTAAATGCTTTTGGTGAATCCAACAACCTCCTAGACCCTGCACAATCAGGCTTCAGACCACGACACGGAACCAAAACCACTGTGACCTCAATCTGGGACGATCTTAAGATCACCACGGACCTAGCGGGATGCGCTGCACTAATCCTTCTAGACCTCTATGCTGCCTTTGACACAATCTCAATCCTCTTTGACTGCCTCCACTCCCTAGGAATCCGTGGAAACGCTCTCAAATGGATAGCATCCTTCCTCAACAATAGGAATCAAATTACCCTCCTCTCTACCTTTGCTTCCGCCGCCCAACCAGTCAATACAAGAGTTTCACAAGGAGCATGCCTATCAGCCCTCCTGTTCAACCTCTATATGTCCACCCACCAGGGAATAATCCGCCCGCACAATATCCTGTGCTATAACTATGCCGGTGACACCCAAATAATCCTAAAACTCCTCAACTCAAACTCCAACTGTCAGCCCGACCTCGCAGCCTGCCTCCTTGACATTGATCGTTGGATGACTACAAACCACCTCCTCCTAAACCACACTAAAACCGAAATCTTGGTGTGCAGCAACACCAAGCTTCTCCCCCACCCTTTACCTTGGCCCACATCCATGGGAAATCCACCCACCACCTCCACCACAGTAAAAAACCTTGAATGCACTCTCAACTCTGACCTAACCCTCTCACGCCAAATCAACGTCTCTAAATCCTGCCATTACCACCTGAAAATTCTTAGACACATTTTTCCGTACCTCTCCTTTCCCAACAGACTTGCCACCGTCCAATCTATTGTAATGTCAAGACTAGACTATGCCAACTCGCTCTACCTCGGGGTCCAAGCATACCACCTCATTAAACTACAAAGAGCACAAAACGCTGCAGCCAAAATGCTTCTAGCACTTGGCCCAAGAGACCACACCTCTCCAGCTCTCAGAACTCTCCACTGGCTCCCGGTTGGACGAAGGGCGACCTTCAAAACCCTATGCATCACCCACCGAGCAGTGCACAAAACCGGCCCTTTATACCTACAGAGCAAGCTTAAACCCTACCACCCACCGCGCACTCTAAGATCAAGCTCTGCCCCCTTTTAGTGATACCAAATACCAACTCCGTCAGGTTAGGAGGATCCTTGTTCCCAGCTCTGGCCCCCACACTATGGAACTCGCTTCCACCCCACATTCGACACACCGAAGACTACCTAGCTTTCTGCAAACTACTGAAAACGTGGCTATTCCCATAAAGAATCGACGAATAGAGCAAATGGAATGAATAGTCACAATAAACAGAAATCCAGGGTTGTTCGAACAAAGTAAATAAAAGAGCAAAGGGAGTCGATGGAACGGATAGAATGACTAAAACTGATAGAGTGAGTGAAACAGATACTGAAACAGATAGAGTGAATGAAACGGATGGAATGGAATGGTTGGAACAGATAGAGTGGATGAAACGGATGGAGTGGATGGAACGGATAGAGTGGATGGAACGGATAGAGTGGATGGAACGGATGAGGGGATGGAACGGGTGACGTGCATGGAACGGATGGAGTGGATGGAACGGATGGAGTGAATGGAACAGATGGAGTGAATGGAACAGATGGAGTGAACGGAACGGATGAAGTGGATGGAGTGGATGGAACGGGTGAGTGGATGGAAATAATGAAACGCATGGAGCAGATGGAACAGACTGAGTGGATGGAACAGATAGAGTAGATGGAACAGATAGAGTGGATGGAACAGATGGAGTGGATGGAAGAGATTGAATAGATGGAACGGACGGAGTAGTAGAATGGACGGAGAGGATGGAACGGATGAGAGCGATGAACGGATGGATACTACCGACGATGCGGATGGTGCGGATGCCACGGATGGTGCAGATGCCACGGATGGTGCGGATGCTACGGATGGTGCAGATGATGCGGATGGTACGGATTGTGCGGAAGGTACGGATTGTGCGGAAGGTATGGATGGTACGGATGATACAGATGGTGCAGATGCCATGGACGGTGTAGATGCCACGGACGGTGCGGATGCCACGGATGGTGCGGACGCCACGGATGGTGCGGACACCACGAATGGTGCAGACGCCACGGATGGTGCAGACACCACGGATGGTGTGGACACTACGGATGGTGCAGACGCCACGGATGGTGTGGACACTACGGATGGTGCAGAAGCCACGGACAGTGCAGACGCCACAGACGGTGCAGACGCCACGGATGGTGCAGACGCCACAGATGGTGTGGACACTACGGATGGTGCAGACGCTACAGATGGTGCGGATGGAGCAGATGGTGCGGACGCTACGGATAGTGTGGATGCTACCGATGGTGCGGATGATCCGGACGGTGCGGATAGTGCAGATGATAAGGATGCTGCAGACGATATGGATGCTGCAGCAGATGGTACATATCTGTATCTTCTATATACGCTATGTATCTGTATCCCCATGTTAATCTGTATCCCATGTTTACCCCTATCCATCCTGTGCTCTATATACGTATGCGGCTATCTACGCCCCCACTGTCCTGCTATCGTGCATGGTCTCAGGTGCTTTACTGATAACCACCATATCACACTACTATGCTTACTCTCTCCTATACACCATCATTCAACTAGAACACAGCTATACCATGGTAAATTCGGCTTAGCTGTTCACATACTAACATGACCCCATGAACACCTCATCACCCTAATAAAACACAGCTAGCTGAGCACATTCCAGCTAGTTTAGGCGTTCCTCAGGCCTAATGCAGCCAGAACTCACTCACACCACTCTATCCAACCTGGCATGACTCACTCACACCACGCTGACTGACCTGGCATGACTCACTCACACCACTCTATCCAACCTGGCATGACTCACTCACACCACGCTGACTGACCTGGTATGACTCACTCACACCACTCTGACTAACCTGGCATGACACACTCGCACCACTCTGACATTTGCAATACATTAAAGTATAAGAAAATGTAGAGAGACATTTTTCAAAGTTAGAAATTCTAAAAATCCTTGTTGGATTACTGCAACCTAAAACTGCAAATCCTCAAAACTTGTTTTCCTACAACATTTAATGAATTCATGTTTCCCATGAATTTGCATACATCATCTAGCCTGAAACATTATCCATGGTTAAACGTAAACACAACCACATTCTACCTTGTTCTCACCATGCATAGGACCCAATTACCAAACTTCTAGCCACAAACTGTACCCATTCATGCTCACACACAACTATTCTTATCGCGACTGAAACAGCTGCATATATTAGAAATTACTTAGCATGGACAAAGCAAGAAAAAAAGACTGCAATGCCATTTCATTTTTTGTTACTCCGCCATTGGATCTATAAAAAAAATAACTGGCCGGAGACACACCAATTATTATTCCACAAGAGGAGTTTCCTCTTCACGACGAATTGCACTCCTTTACAGTACCTTATGGATTAACGGAGGTACTCCTGCTTTTGCCCTTTTTGCCTGATCCTGCTTCGCCCGGGCCACGCCGCCCACAGCTCTCTAGCAAAACCAAAAAAATAACACAATAAACACCAGCGGTGCTTTGCTGGGCATCCCTTATAGTTACTGTTTGTTGTGAGCTACTGCACGTCCCTACAAATGTCTGCCTGTAAGCATTGTTCCCGTGTATGACGCACAAGTGCTTACCCTTCCTGATCTCTTCTTATATGAAGAATGCACCTCTCGATGCGTCACAGCGTTAGGACGTCGGGAGGTCCTTTCCTCCTACTGCTTTTCAACTGCATAGCATTCGCAGTCCTGATCGAGGAACCTTGAGATGCTGCATTCCACATTATCGTCAAGTCCCCCTTCAAGTAACATGATGTCACCATTGGCTTCACCCTCGCCGCAGGGACAGCATCTCTCCTGCAACATTCGGCGTGCAGGGCAGTCGCTGTCCCGACCAACAGCTCCACAGGACCGCTGGGTCCCGTATCCAAATGGCACTTTGCTCACTGCCCGCTTACTCCTTCCCAACTGGTAACATAACGTGGAGTAAATCTGCTACTCTTCTGGCACTTTTGAGGTGGGTAACCCACTGTAACATGGAGGGACACCCTTGTCTTCTCTGCCTTTCACAACTATGGTGTCTGACTAAGCTCTACAAAAACTGCACAGCTCCCTTTTTCTGTCTTGCCTGGACTCTCCAATGGGGCCAAAGTTCTCCCCTCTTAATTGCACTGAGTCTCTATTGGGGTATGCTTCCCCCTGCCCTGTGATCTCTTGGCCTGCAGGGCCTAAAGTCCTCCATTTTATTAGCCCTGGGTCTGTCTTGTGTGTGGGGGCAGTGTGTTCTTTTCCTTCTTCTTTCTCTGCACCTCCTGTAGCAGATTCATCAGCTTTAACTTCTTTTCTCACGCATAGGTTCTTCTCCTGACCAGCTCATCGCCAATGTAATATGGTGACCTCCTTAGACTGCTTGTAGGTTCCTTCATGTTTATTACATCTTCTTAGGTTACAGTTACATAGATAACTTACAAAGAACAAGACACTGGCACCCGTCACACAGGCAGGAGTTCTCTGCCTGGGCTTGGAACCCTCACAACACACATTCTCTCAGCCACACCATTACATTTCACATGACATCACAGGCTTCCGCACACACCTACAAGCACATCACAAAATAACCAAACTGCCAATAAAGTTTGATTTTGAAAATAAAAATAATTACGATTATTTTTTTTATCCAGGCTGGAGAAACCGGCGAGGTTACGGGAACCTAAGAAGTGCCGTATGTCAAGTACGTCGTTGAGAGTTAGCTGGTCTGCCAGAGAGCCAGAGAGCCATAGGACTTTGGAGAGTCCAAGAGCCCCAGACTTGTTGTCAAGAGACTTGTGATAAGAGGAAACGTATTGAGGATCTTTTCTTTGAACAGCAGCGTCTGCAAGAAAGATGTGAACTGTTGTACTCTATCGAAGAACCTTTGATATTCAAGTTTTGGGCTGGCAGTAGTCTAACCCAGAGACCATGTCCTGGTCTCTCTCTTTTTGTTTTTTTTCTAAAGTGGTAGCACTAGTTAGTTGGTTAGGATTTGGATGGAGGACTTTTATTTTGGACTATGAAGAGCATGTCCCTAAGTCGTCCAACTCCTTCTGGCTCACCACAGTGCCTAGAGTGCAGAGGATGGGTCTGCAATCTTCATTGCTCCATGTGTTTTGTCCTACAGTTCCGATGATCCCATAGCATTTAAAGGTAGTAGCCCATAGACATAGAAAGACAGAAAGTGTATGGATATTTTAAGATATTTTTGAGAAGTGTCTGAAAGTGTTTACAAAGCCAGACTTGAAAATGGGAGGCTACTTCTAAGATGAGCAATCTGTGGGAGGAAGGGCTCCATTACAAGATTTGAGCCATGCAATGGTAAAAGAGGGAATTGGAGGGCTAAAGCATATTAGCGACCCCTCATGAGCCTCATGAGCCTCTTAATGCTGTCATTAATGCTCTTAATGCTGTCATGATATTTAGAGACACTCACACTGTTGGAAGAAATTACCACACCACTAGCTATGAGATAAAGTGGAATATTCAGAGACTCTATATACTCGAACACTAAGAAAGCAAAAATCTTTTCACAACACCCAGAAGAGGGTTGATCTGGGCTAGAGAGGAAAACGACTGTTGAAAAGGAAGGAGATCCTTCTCATTGGGACCCCAGCTCCCTCCTTCCCTTTGGCCTGCCATCTATGGGTCCCCTCCGCTCTCCTCACAGTTGCTGCTAGGATCAAGTTCAAGAGCCTCTCCATCATCCACAAAACTTTCCGGGGCCTGGGACCCCACTACATCCAACTCTCTCTCCCTAAATGCCTCCCTGCTAGAGCCCTTCAGTCTTCTAGCTCCAACTCTCTGCCGATCAGACGCTTCTCTAAGCAAAGAGTGGGGGTAGATCTCCCTCTGGAATGGTCTCCTTGCCCCTCTCAGGCTTGAGCTGGATCTCCTTAGGTTCTGGAAGCTCCTCAACACCATCCTTTTCTCTTCTTCCCTCCCTCTCCCTGTCCCCGGCTAACACCCCTGTCTGCCTAGTGACTGGCTGCCTGGTACCCTCTGAGTTCTACAGGGCACCAGCCTCCATCCCCCACCCAGTCCACCCCACCTCCTTGCAATTAGCATGTGAACCCTCATCCCCTGAACACCATGCAATCCCTAGCACATGCCCTCTGGGGCTATCCTTAGCACTTGCCTAGCCCCTGTGGCCCTCTCCCCCCTCCAACTCCCACTTTCACTTGCACTCTCTCCTCTTTACCCTGCACCCCACTTCCACCCTCGCACTTCTTGTTGCTACATTTGCACAATCTGAATGTCCCAAGGCCTCATAGGACCGTTATTGTTAACTTTGTCCCTTGTCTCCCCGCCCCCTTTTTGTCTTGTGTTTATTGGTCTATGCAGTTCAATCTCATAAGCACAAGAGTTTAATATTCACTCTCTACTTCCCCTTTTGCCGGGGTCAATCTTGATCATCACACTCTTTAAAGTTCATTCACTTTGTTGCTTTATAATAAATCTTTCGCATGGACTTTCGAGAGGACTACTCGGCTACTCTGTTTCAGTGGCTTCACAGTTATCAGTAATTTAAAGCTCACCACAGTTCTGCCTTTCCTCGCGTCTCATCCACACGCGTGCAGCCTTCGTATGTGCATACTGTTGCAACTTCAATCTTTCCTTAAGACACACTGGTCTTTCATGTCGCTCGCCAACTCACCGGCTTTGTGCATTCCTTTCTTGTCTTTGCCTTTTAATTCACATGTCAAGGTTAATACCACAGGCTTGGCCTCGCCTCCCCAACTCTGCCGTTCACCCGAGAGGGTCGCAGGTGCCGTTAAAACACAATGCAGTCTTCTTGTCTGGAATTTGGCCTTCTCCACATGTCTCTAGTAGGTTCGCCTTTGCCTCTGAAGTTCTGCTGCTTCTTGTGTTCTACCTGCTCAGAGATTGTCTCTAGGTTCCGACCTTTTATACGCGTTGGTGTCCTGCTGGTCTCCTGTGTCTATGGGGGCCGTAGGGTCGACCGGCGTAGAATCATGTGTTGGCGGCTTTGCAGGTGCACTACCAGAGCCACCAGTGTCGCAGGCTGCGGCAGTGGCGTGGGTTGCACCGGTACCGGCTGCTATGGAATCATGGGAGGAATAATTTCTTGTATGATGCCCTTAAGGATGTTTATCATCTGCAGGGAATTTGTCGAAGAAAAGCTCCTTGCAGGCTAGCCTAGGGAGCTCCTGGACCGGAGCCTGCTTTGGGGACATAAACTGCTGCCTTCCAGCGGTTGTCGAGAACGAGCTTCCGTGTAGCATGCTTGTCCCGTTATGGTTGGGTAAGTTGTGCACCAAGTGACCTAAGGTATAGGCACCCATTCTGAATTGGCAGTGGTTTCCCGCCTTGCGGCTTCGCCGGAGGGGCATACTTCAGGTTTGATAGTCGAGGTTTCCCACCTTTGGGGTCCGTTGGATTGGCGGGGCTCTAGTCTTGCCGCCATCTTGTTCCTGTGCACCGCCATCTTGTCCCTGTGAGCCGCCATCTTGTCCGTGCCCTCTGCATGTAGATCTTTGGATGACACAAGCCTGGGTTCAGCCTGTTTGCTGGTAGGCATAGGCTCTGTCCCTCCCTGCACCTCAGGTCCCTCCCTGCACCTCAGGTGTACGCCTGGTAGGCTGTTGGCCATCAGCCATGGGGGCGGTAGTGCTGTCTGAGCTGCGTTAAGGCACCCCCTCAGGCGTAAACCCGGTAATAGGGCAAAGCCCTTCGAGATGAATCCAAGTGTTTGAGTCTTTTGGCCCCTTGGTGGCGGGACTGGGAGGATCCTTGGAGCCCCTCGGCCGATAAACTGGTAGCTGCTGCAGCCTCAGTACCCTTCTTGTCGCTGCTAGGGCTCAACTGGCCCCTCCCATTGGCAGGCGAGACGCCCTTACGTACTCCTTAAGGTGCTCCAGCGGTAACCCGGAGAACAGCTCCATCCACCATGCCAACAGGTTCTTGAGGGACCTGAGTGTGAGCGTGTTGCACGTTCAGCAGCTTACCCATCCGTGGTCTTCTCCTAGGCACTGAAGGCAGAGGTTGTGCGAGTCTGACGTGGGGAACGAACAGTTGCACAACAGGCACCTACTGAAGCCCGCCGTTGGACGACATGAGTCGGGGATGGGCAGGGGCACCGGTGAACGGTGTATCGGTGTATCCCTGAAGTATTTGAAATGTCTGAAAAAGATTTAATAGAATTAATAGACTCTAAAACAAGACTGTGGGAAATCGCATGGAATTACAAGCCCAGAGGGGCTTAACCACGAGCGCTGGTGAAACTGGTTTGCTCTCGTCGCTGCGGAAAAGAGGACTGAGGTGGGCACCAGTGGGCAGGGTTAAGGGGGTGCATGCTCCCAAGGCTGAGACCCCACGCACCTATGAATTTTAAGGTAAAGTGTTATTTCTCTGGTGAAAAAGGTTCTGTGCCTGTCCCTAGTGAGGGACGCCCATGCATGATGGAGGAAAGGGGACGGGACTGAGGAGTACTATTTATGAGTAAAAAAATTTTTTTTGTTCTGCTTAACAGTTTTACTTTTTGTAAATTGGTGTCTTAATTGTGTACGGTTTGCTGTAAACCGTAACAATATAAATAAAATAAATGAAGTCTTTGGGGTTTTCTGCGTTTCTGGGGGCCCCAAGCAAGGAGGTGCCAATATGTTTGGGACTCGGGTCCCTGTTGTGGTTGTTCATCTCTCCCTAGGAGCCCTCTTTGCCTTGAACCTGCCATAACACAAGTTAAACGTATTCTGCAATCACAGACACTAGCTCTTACAGAGTTATAAACATAATATCCGCGCAGCATCAATCTGGAATATATTATCCTTTCACTTGCAAGATTCTATTAAGGAGTCACCAAGAGCTTAAAAATTCTCTGCAAGAAATATTATGCACTGTAAGCTTTTCCTTTTGAGGGGAGGACAGCCTGACTTATCACATACATGAATTTCCCACAGAGAAGAGGAGTTATTGTTCATCAGAAGCTTTCAGAGCAGAAAGTGATTCCCCAAAACAAAGCGGGGCGGGGGACGACGAGATCAGCGCTGCATTCATTGCATCTGGAGAAGGATCAGATATTAAGCAGAACAAGAAATTGTGGTGCTTACGCCTCTGTTTGCAAACCCAAGATTTTCTCTTCTTTAGCCCACAGATAGGTATTTTTTCCACCTTAATTTCCAAGATACCTCACAGGTACTTGAGTCATAGTGACGATGGGGAGGTAAAGTTCTGGGTTCCCCTTTCAGTAGATACCCATTTACACCGCAATCAAATTACCTGCTGAGAATCCTACAAAATCTACTGTTATTTTATTTTCTTCAGATTTATGATGTTAACAATACATTCAAGTGCCATAGTAACAGTAGTGTGAGATATACTGGAAATGATTCTGAAAAACAACATTGTCAGTACAATTTACAGTAGTCCTTCGACCTGCTTCCTCCAGTCTTGTGGGATGCTAGATCTGCACATTTCTGCAGGGCAACTTCGAATGGAAAGTCTAGTGGCCAAGTGCAGGAGTTAAGCTCATCGCCTCCTTTCTGATGTTATTTAGGAGACATAGGGACTCATCACGAGTTGGGCTGTATTCCCGGCTGTAATATCGCTGACTGTAATAGCCCTAGCACCGACCGGCCCGGTGGTATTACCACCGGATCACGGGTTGGGCCTTAAGGGTAAATCCCCATTCCTGATTGGGTCCATTGGATCCAATGGGGAATTTTCGGTGCTAATACTGTGGGCTAATATAGCCGGCTGTAATACCGCCGAAAACAGCGATTTTCACCTCCAGAAAAAGGCTGGAGGTAAAACAGCTGATTTAACGCCCAACTCGTGATAGGGCCAGCCCTTAAATGTGGCGGTAATACCGTTACCACCACATGTAAGGGCTACAGCCCAACTCGTGATGAGGCCCATAGACAGGGGCCCTGGAGTAAAAGAATCGCACATAGCTGTGCCATTTGTTGGCCACGGGTCCCGTGGCGTATCCTGTGCCTGACCAATATGCGCACCCCACTGTGATATTGTCTCCCCACTATGACATCATGGGGCCACTGCCGTTAGGGACATTTGTGCATTCAGTTGAGACATGAGTCCAAAAAGCTGATGGTGCACTATATGACGGCCAGCCAATAGGGCTATTGGCATGATGAAATGCTGACACTGCAGCTAGGCTTTGACACTAGGAAGCAGTGCAGGACTTGGACTCAAGAAGAATAGGCAATTGAATACAGAATGTGGAATATGGGAAGTACTGAATGGCTAGGAAGGGAGGACGGTGGTCCCGAGGTTACTGCAGAGTCTGGACACTTTGAAAAGGTAGTCACGTGATCAGGGACAGCAGGTACGCAGGAGGATAGTGATGGAACAATGCAGGAACACATGAAGGACTTAAAGTAGCTCAGTGCTGAAGCAGTGAAAAGCCTCTTCCCAGGACCATCATATGCTGCGTGAAGTCATCCTTTTAGATGAAGTTTTCTATTCGTCAGCACATGTTTAAATATAAAAGTGGAGGCGGGTCTACTTCGCTGCTGCAAGATGAGAAGAAGGCATGTTGCCAGTTTTCTTAATGCATTGCAATTTATTAAATTGAGGCTCCGTTTCCTCCACAATTCAGAGGCGCTAACTCACAGCGCATGATCATAATGCTCCACCATACCATATGACATCAACCAAATACACACCGTGAACATTTACCACACGGTACACCTGGGCCATGTCTCAATGGGCTAGGCACCAAAAACACCCAAACGCTCACCACGCACACACAGCCCATGTCCTTACGATCTTCAATCTCAGCACAACAGCAAATCAATGCTGCACTGCTCCCTCTCATTCTAACCAAATCCATTTTCTTGCAGGTGCCAAAGCACCATTAGACCATGAACATGGCAGTTGTTTTACTGTATTGAAAACAAAAGTATAACATGGCATTGTCTGGAAGTTCAGTTAGTGCCCACAAGGCATTGCTAAGGTTGAAGGCAAGTACATGCCTTGAGGTTCAGCAGCACTTAACTGTACTGCTGAAGATAGGGGGAAACAGGCAAAGGTGGGTACATTCTCTGCTCTAATGAACAGGCTGCTCCTGCCTGTACCTCTAGCCTTCTCTCGGCCTTTGTAGTCCCATAGATGAGAGGGTGTGCTGTAGGATGGATTCATCTGAAGAAAGGGCGATTAGGACCAACTGTACAAGAGACTATGGTGAGCAACCTGCTCAAACCGCAAGACCCAGTCTCAGTGGAAATTAGACATTATGGTACTCTAATGTGGGAGAAAGGCAACTAAAACCAATAAATCAGAAGATGCTCCTGAATAAGGATTTGGAAAACTGGAGATCTGACTGTGAGTAAAAATACAGCCAGGATCGAACTTGCTGGGAGCTACTTTGCCGCTTCATGTGGCCTACATGAGCTGGTTACCTTGACGTCAACAGCTATAGCAAGCTACCTTTTACTCCCCAGGGCAGTTGGTCCCATACAACATTATCTCAGAGTGCTTGTGAATGTGCTGAAAGGACCACTAGGACACATCGAGAAGACAATTAAAGCAGACTTAATCGTATAATTTGCATCTCATGGGGAAATTAGGTTTGCAGCATGCTATTTACTAACTCCTCGACCCAGAGGCGTGCCTGCTTAGTGGGTGATGCCTGATCATCAAGAGCTATTTTTAGTGCCTGCTTATCAAATCATCATTGCGATCCCCGATACAAAGCCCAATGAACCCACAGGTCTCTTTACAAAAGACGTTTAATGGAACATGATGCTGAAAAGCAACCACTGGCAGCTTAGCAGCTATTACCACGTGGGAATGGGTGCCATGTAGAAGTGTGATTTCAGCCTCTTCCTGGATTACCTTGTTACAATTCAGACAGACCGAGGCCTGTATGGGCAGATAGGTATGTCACATCAAGAATGCCTGAAATGCAGAGTTATGATAAAGGAAGAAAGGATATTCACATCCTTCTCAATCTTAGCCCATTCCAGGGAATGCCATTATAAGGAATCAATAAGAGATGATCAATCAAATGTGTGTCACAAAGATAACAGGATGCAAGTGTTGGGCATTTCGGTCTGTGGACATCAATGACAGTACGTTATGATACCGCATCCGATTCCAACATCACCCCAAATTAATGGAAACTTGACTTTTCATCTTTATACAGAAAATCAATCATTGATTTTCAGAAAACTAGCAAAGATTGCTTTTCCTCCAATGATAGTGATGGTAAATACCAGCAGCCATCAATGGTCAGACCTAAAAACACCATAGAGGAGAATGGAGTGCATCTAACCATGACACCATGCAATGCCACAGCAACCTCCCTTTTCCTGCCTGAAAGTCCATCAAAAAAGCCTCTCACGCCTATCCTGGCCATGGCTTGATTACCCACTATCTGTTCAATCTAGTATTTTTGTTGTGGCTTCATTGTGGAAAGGATAAATCTTGTTTATGGCAGCAGAAAGTGCACAATGGCCAGTCATTCGAATTTCTATAAGCATCCCGCCCGTTGACTCCTTTTAGACTGTTATGCTATGGAAAAGCTGGAGAGGAAAGAACATGGAATCACAGTAGTATCCAGGCTCTCGCTTCACCTCAATTCCCACCATTTAAAGTGGAGATTAAGCTAAGCTCAGACTCTGTAAGGAGTTACTGTTATGTCAAACAACAATGTTGTACAGGACCCTGACAATATACACTTGCGCTAGATAATTTGGGGGCTGTAACTCTGGGTCTTGCGAAGGAGAGGAGAGGTCCTTCCTTGGAAAGATCTCTACTGAAACCACAAAACTAAATCACCAATCCTCGTTCTTGCCCCAACTAAGATGCATAGAAAAAAGTACTTCTAACAATCCAAATAACCATTCAATCTCGATATGAACTTTTAATTTGATATACGATTGTCAAAAAGAAGTAAACAGAAATCCCAACATATCTAGGCACATGATTCCAATGTGTATGTTGATACTCACACCATGTTCTATAAAGAATAAACATTTCACAGATATCACAGTTCTAATTACATTTGTCCTCATCTCGTTCCCCTAGCCTGACACGTGTTTCACTTGGAGAGGGCAATTAGTTATTGGCCTTTCTTGAGAGCCCTTTCAGAGGCTAAATAAATCTTCTAAACAAAAACCATAAAATCACTGTTCAATACTCTAATTAACGGTGGATGAAATTTCCTGTGTCAACAAAACAAAGAGAAGACAGACAACAAAGAAGAATGTGAATTGTTGTTGTTTAGAAATCTGTTATGAGTCATCAAATTCTGCTTTTTCATTTAAACTTCTACTCTCGTCTTACATACATTTGTCAATTTGATGCAATGTTCAAAATTCTTGTGCCGTTAACTTAATGTTAGGGAAAATAAACAAAGAAAAATTCCGGGTTTAATGATTGCCTTATCGCCAATTTAAGATATTTGAACGATAACTAGCACTTTCATAGGTTTTCAGTAAGTATGACCACAGTAAATCGGATTAAGCAAAAACATGTAATTTGACCTAATGTGTCAAATTACTGTACCTTGTCCAAAGAATCTCCAAACACACTGCCACCAGACCCCTGAGAAAGGATTACACCAACATGTTCTCACCCCTAAGACACGAAGGGTCCGTTCTGGGGGTTCGAGCTTCCCCACTATGGCCGTTTCACATTGGAATGCCCTTCCTTCTCACGTTAGATTGATTGAGTCCCACCAAGCATTCCGCAAAGCAATCAAAACTAAGCTTTTTGTATGAATTTCTGTTGGAGATGATTACTGATGCAAGAATCTCAGCGCTGTAAAACCTATGTATGCTCCTGCTCTATATGTAATCACGCTATGACTAATGCTCTTGGAACAAAGAGACCAGCTGGTCACCTGTAAACCACTTAATCAAGAATTCTTTCAAAAATTCATATAACGGCGCCTCGATGCCTCTGGGCTGTAAGTGCGCTATACAAATACAAATAAATAAATACTCACGGCTAGTATTACCTGAGCGAGCTCTCTTGTATAGATCCCTTCTGCTGAAGATGTACTATTTGTGTTGTACACTATGAAGCAAGAAACAAAGCTGTTCCACTTACTGAGAATTTATTTGGTAATGCAAAATACAGTTTTGCTCCCATATGTATTAATCAAGGTGAATACCTTGGCATGTCTTGAGTGGCGTTTCTTAGCTTAATTGTAAACCCTTCATTCTTTGTAGCACAGTTTTGTAAGGAGTTACACAGAAAATGGCAACAGGATTTGAAAACAAACAAGGGCTACATTAAAAAGTACAGGCATTGGCAAAGCTCCAGTTTCAGCTTTGCAAAGGGCAAATTCTTCAGTCACACAGGTCTCTTTCCAGGTCCCGATCAGAGAGGCAGCTTGCATGGCAAACTAGCACCATCAGGAAAGAAAATACATCTCCCATGTACCGCCCTACACACCGCCCCACGCGGATCACTGGTTCCTTAGACTAGACACTGCCTGCTACATGCCAGAACTCCTGTTCTAGTGATAATATCCTAGACTATCAGTGTTTGGTTCTGAAGTGCCCCCTATGAACTAATAGTGATGTTAAGGTTTCAAACATGAGACCAAACTACATTTATTTATTTAGATGACTATGGCGCGCAAACAGCCCATGGGCTTCGAGGCGCTGTTACATGCGATGAGCTTAGTTACATGGGGCATCAGAGACGCCTTTGGAGTCAATACAAGTTAGCTACATATATTATACATTTTAGGCAGTCAATATATGTAACAGGAGGCATGTGGTGGTGATTAGATGAAGAGTATCATCTTGACCGCTTTGTGGAAGGCCATATGTGAGTTTTCAGCTCAAAGGGATGGCGGAAGGGCGTTCCATTGCAGGGATGCCAGGTAGGGGAAGCTGGCTCCACCTGCTCTCACTCGCTTGATTCTGGGAACTGTAAGTCTGTTGAGTAAGGAGTTCTGATTGGTCTAGTGGATGCAAATAGGTGCATTCTTTGGTGCAGGTACGGAGGGGCTGTTTGGTGGGTCAAGGCGAGGGTCTTGAAGAGGACGTGCTCCTTAATGGGTAGCCAGTGTGCCTGTTTCCTGGCTGCGGTTATGTTTTCTCTTTTGGGGATGCTGAATGCTGCACGAAGAGCGTTGTTTTGGATAACCTGCAATTTCTCCATGTTTTTTTTTTAACGTGCCCAAGAAGAGGGCATTACAGTAGGCGAGTCTTGACCTTGTTATGGCTTGTCTGGCTGCGTTTAGAAGTTTAGCGTGGCATGCCACAGCAGAGACAATGGCATTGACTTACCTGGCCATGGAGAGGTTTGAGTCTAAGAAGACTCCAAGCGTTTTCACTGAATGGGAGACTGGGATTGTGGTGTTATCAATAGTGAAGTGACTGAATTGGGTATTGAGATTCTTAAGGTTTTCAGTGGACTCAATCAGGAGAAGATCAGTTTTGTCACTGTTGAAACAGAGTCCATTCAGGGCAATCCAAGCTTGGATAGTCGTGTATATGGTGTTGAGGGCTCTAGCAGCAGATTCATAGTCACCTGTTAGTGGGAGGAGGACTTGAGTATCATCCACGTAGTTCGTGTAGGAGATGCCTAGCGAGTCCAGGATGTGGAAGAGCGGCCCTGTAAAAATGTTGTAGAGGGTGGGCGAGATGCATGACCCTTGAAGCACGCTGCATGAGATGATGGTCGGAGAGGCGGAAGCTAGGTCGGAGAAGACTTGCATGGACCTACCTTGTAAGAAAGGTGTGATGTAGGCGGTGGCATTGGGTGAGAAGTTAGCTGTCGAGGTCAGGGGGTGGCAAAGGACATTGTGATTGACGAGATCAAATGCCGCAGAGAGGTCTAGGAGTAAGAGTGGGGTTGCCTGAGTCTCTTGCATCATCCATTTGATTTTTCAGATCAAGTAAGGCTGTCTCAGTGCCGTGGCCTGGGCAGAACCCAGATTGACGCAGCCCTAGGAGTTTGTTCTCGATAAATTGTTGCACTTTTAAGTATGCAGCTTTGTCTAGTATTTTCAACAGGAATGGGACAGTGGTTATGGGCCTGTAGTTGTTGGTTGACATGGGGTCCAAGGTGTTTTTTTCTTTTAGAAGAGGGCGGACCGAAGCTTCTTTGAGGCAGGAGGGTACTTTTCCGATAGAGAAAGAAGCATTAAAGAAAGCTGTTAAGAAGGGGGTGAGGGTGCTGGCACAATCCTTGATAATGGCTGCAGGGCAGATGTCTCCTTTACAGTTAGAGGGTTTGATGGATTTCAGGATATTGAGGATATCTTGCTCCTGAATTTCATTGAAGGGGAATGTGGTGGCTGAGCCTTTAGCTTGTGGCGGTTTGGGGAAAGGAGAGTTAGTCATGGTTTGTTGCGTTGTTTTGATTTTGGATTGTAGGGTGTCCAGCTTTCAAAGCATAGTTGCTTGGATTTCATCGCACCAGATCTGGTCTTTGGTGATGTTTTGAGGGAGAACGTGGGGTAGGAGTCTTTATGTCTCTAAAGATATAGATTTATTTGATGTCTGATTTTGCATCCGAGATCCTAGATTTGAAAGAGGCGGCTTTGGCTTGGATGATGGCTTTTTTGTATTCTTTGGAGCAGATTTGGAATTCTCCCTTGGCCGAGTCCGAATGCTTTGTTGGCCATAGGGATAGGGCGGCACGTTTTTTGTAACATAGTTCTAGAATGTCTGTAGTGAACCAGGCATTGGCGTGCCTAGTGGGTTTAGCTTTCCGAGCTTTGAGAGGAGCAATAACATCCACTGCTAGTTTGATAGCGGTGTTGGGGGATTGTGCCAGGGTCTCTGGGTCATTGGAGAAGGGGGGCCTGAAGACCGGGACTTGTAAATGGGGTAGTATTCTTTCCGCAGCTGGCAAGAGCTTCTGGAGATTGCTGGCGGAAGTGTTGGCGTGGGATGGTGTGTTTTCTTTAAGGTAGTGATGTCGAACTGGATGACGTGGTGGTCAGACCAGGGAGTCGGTGAGTTTCCAGTAATCGAGAGAGGGCAGTTGTGTTGGGCTACCCGGTCTAGGGTGCGACCTTGAGTGTGAGTGGGGTCAGAAATGGTGTTAGTGAACCCTAGTGTTTCAAGGGCAGTGTTGAGAGACTTGGCTGCAAAATCTTTGGGATAGTTGAGGGCAAGGTTTAGGTCTCCTAGAAGGATGGCTTTGGTTGGCTCAACTTGGAATCGGGAGGGAGGTAGTTGAGGCTTACCTTCATATAGGGTCATGGCCAGCATCGACGAGCAGCAGTGAGCTGCAGAGAGCAACGGAGGCCTTTTGCTTAGGTCTTCGCTGCACGGCTTCACCTGCCTGCAGTCTCCCTCTACTTTTTTTTTTTTTATTTTTTATTTTAATAATTTTTTTGTTTATTATGGTATGTAGTATACAATCATAAAGTCATAACTTCATAAACATAATGCAGTGAATCCTTAACAATAGTGTAGATTAAACAATGATAAAAGAAAGTGTTCTGAGGGAACAAGTAATTTAGTACACTGTGTATAATTAAGAGTTCAACACATGAGGAACAAAAGTGTCAATGCAATTGAAAACATACACGAAACAACCTTAGCACAGAATTGTGCTAAACTTATTATAGAACGATTTCTGCATTATTATGTCTTACGTGGGGGAAGACAAACACAAGTGGAGGGGAGGAGCAGGCAGGCCAGAACAACCAATCCAGGCTGGGGCCTGCGGCAGTGATATTTTCGGCTGCATTCATGTTGATGGTGGTTCCTCAGCAACCGCGGCGGCCCCCTTAGGGTCAGCAGATGCAGCGCTCCATGCGACAGACAAAGAGGATACGAGGAAACACTCTGGTGTCCCTCAATTCATGCAGTCAGCAGTTTCCTTTTCTGGCTGATCCGATGCGCGCAGTGGAGCTGCAGAGAGCAACATTGGCCTTTTCCTTTGGCCTTCGCGGCATGGCTTTGCCTGCCGGCAGTATCACTCTCCCTTTAAAGCGGGAGGGGAGGAGCAGGCAGGCTGGAGCAACCAATCCGGGTTTGGGCCTGCCGGGGTGACCTTTTCTGCTGCTTTAATGCAGTCATCTTAGGGGCAGCAGATGCTGCGCTCCATGCGGCAGACAAGGGGGATGCGAGGAAACACTCTGATGTCCCTCGATTCATGCAGTCAGCTGTTTCCGTCTGCGGCTGATCTGATGCTCGCAGCAGAGCTGCAGAGAGCAACTGAGGCCTTTTCCTTAGGCTTTCGCTGCATGGCTTGATATAGCCGAAGGACACCTGCAGACCTTTGCTACCTTTACAATGGCTTCCCCTTTCTACACATACAATGCCACATAGACACTTGCAGTTTGCTGTATATCCTTTAGTTAGAAACCCTCTACTATATTTTCATTTGTTTGAAATCCCTCTAAAAGAAGAAGATAAGAAAAAGCAAACTGACAGAAAGTAGAAACAAAATATTTTGTACATGGCTATGTTCAGAAAGCAGTAGTCCTTGAACTGACACCAAAGATAGCCATCTTCTGCCATGTGGAATATATTTTGCCCAAGAAAAAGGGAACTGGATATAGCCATGTTGGGCCTAAAAATGCAGAGCATTTAAGACAGTTGAGATTAATGACAAACTGAAAAGGCAGTATTTCATTCACATCTGCCCCATATCATAATGCTGTTTCAAATCAAGAGAAATCCACTTACTGATTAGGCCTTGGTGTGATTGGCAAAGCCCAATAGTAAAGGCTTATCTTACATGGAAAACATGGCATTTGCAAACACAGAAACTGCAATCAAGAAAGTGGGTGCATTTTGCATCTGAAATACATGCAGAGTCAAATGTCCTTACCAAAACAATGTGAACATATCCTGATTGAAAATGAACAGTGGTGGCAAGATGCAATTACATTAAAAATAAACAGGCGGCCTCATGTGCCCAAGGAAATGTAACCTTCACAAACATAAGTGTCTGTTTCTAGGGCATGACTTACAGTTTCTATTTCCTGAGAAGGGCTCTGTTTCTATTCCGAACACACAAACAGGGACCAAGAACGAATATGAGAGGGGCTGCTATCTAAGATAAGCAACAGATCCCCCATTAGCCCTGGGAGAAGAAAAGGCTGATGACTTTACACCAGGCAAAAGTCAACAACAGATTAGATGCCCTGTTCAGAGGGGAAACAAAACCTTGAACAAGACATAAAACTTAGTGTGTTGTTTGATGTTCAGGATCATATGTATGTAGTTATGTGGCTATATATCTACATGGAAAAGCATATTTTGTCAATTTTCTTGAGATCTGTATGTCGCCGAAAAATAAACTATCATTTCTAAGCTTATCCCAGGGCCGTACCATCAAAATTCGACCTTGGGAACACAAGCTACAACCTAAAATGTGTTCCTAGCTCCCCAGAAAATGTCCTGATGCTGGAAGTCGGGCTAGTGGTAGTTTATTAAATTAGAAATTAGAAATGTTTGGGTTGATACGTTTTGAGTCAATTGCAAAAAATGACCATTTGGAAGTGCAAACTTGTGCCAAAATGGGACATAGTTTGTCAAATGCGGCACGATGCGAAGTACTGCATACAGAGCGAAGTGGCAGCAAGTAACTCTTTGCCTTGGCACACTGTTTACCAGACCCGGGATCGTCACAACTGCTTCTGTGCATACTACGTCTCCTTTGACGCTTTTGTGTGGACTATCAAGTGGACCAACGTGTGTCAACATTGAAGCCACGCCCACTTTGTTTTGCTGACTACAAAATCAGCCCTCGCGCGCACCAGCGAAGTGCCAGCAAGTACCTCTTTGCCTCTTCGCCTCGTCGCGGCGGAGAGGCGGGAGGTGCTTCCGGAAGACTTCTGCTCACTTCGGTGTGTGCTCTAAGTAGCTGCAGTCGGTGCTGAGCGAGCGGACAGTTTGTGCTTAACACTATGCAGGTGCTCTCTCTAAAAACAGGTATGCCACCTAGCCTCATTATTTCATTTAGCACAATGAAACCAACACTATCCTCTCAATCCTCAACGCTTTTGAACTTAACGCCAGTCAGAAACAAAGTAATCAGAGGGGGCTTACCCAATATGGACATACGAATGTTCTGCAGTTTTTCCTTATCGGCTCATAGAGCGAAAAGCAGGCTGGAAAGGGGCCAGCCCCTATTCCAACATGGGGTGCAGGATAATGAAGCACCCAACATGCCACTCCAAGCGTAAAAAAAAACTGAACATGAGCGATCCGTGAGAATAACAAGCGTTCATCATTCCATCTCTGACACGGCAATGCTTGATAGTATTCCAGTCACAGCTCAACCAATTGAATCCATTTACTTGACTCTGTCCGCAAAGGACGATGCTATCATTGATTTAGATCTCAATTACTTTTTTCAGAGAAAATGCTATCAGAAAATCTTTCACAAACTCCATTAATGTTCACTGAGTGTTAGGGAGAATTCTCTGTAAAGGCTAATTTTCCAAACCTAGTGAGTCCCCCAGCAGCTTTGCTGGATTTTTGGGGTTTATTTTTTTCTCCTGCTACAAGAGTGAGACTCTTTTCCTCCCACTCTAAGACATGATTTGAGGTGTTCCTTTGACTTTGTATGTGTTCTATGGGCTATTGTGTCCTTTACCCCTTAGGGTTTCATGTGTTTTTGATATGTGGGTTACACAGCACCCTCCATGCAGTAACCCAGGGGTGTCGTAGCGACCCCCCAACATAGACTCCATACCCTGGGACTAACTACTGTCTCCCCGGGCATGTAAAGTCACCATTGGCTTTACTAGTCTTACATTGTGAACAGAACCAGTACAAACCATCATATTGTGGACGTACTGGTCGGGGCAATTCAATTGCCCCGGGGTCTGTTGTTCGAGGGGGCACTGACCAGTCCCCCCCGACCGAGTTTTCACTGGTGGCAGTGGATACTACTTTTTATATTCGACCGCGAATATATTCCTATGGGATTTTCCCATTGTTCGAGGCTACCACTTTTTAATATAGCCTCGAACATACCGCCTGTTTATTAAATTAATGTAAATTCACCGGTTGGTATTTTTTGCCGAAACTTGGTTCCAAAATGGCGTTTGTGTTTGCTTTTGTGACTCCAACCCAAGTCGAGCCCTTTGTTCCACTTTTTGGCGGGCCTCTCCACAGAAGCCTCCAAAAGTGGTGCCACTCTGTCTGGGTACCACAGGGGGTGCGGGAGGGGGTTTAGGCACCCTGGACTGAGTTGCCTTGGCAACTCAAGTCGCACTCTTGTGTGATTGGCCCAAGTGGTGAGCCGCCCGGCTCACCACTTAGCATGTTTGACAGCTATGCTGAATGAATGGGGGTTTTCTGCATAAAAGCAGGGCTTTGGGGACTGGGACTTCAGACGTCGCCACAGGACCTAAAGAATCCGAGGAGGGAGAAGCCGAGCCGACCTGCAACAACGACACCACCGGTGGAGCCCTGCTGAACCGTCTCACCACTTTTCCTGACGACAGAGGAGATCTCCAGCCCGGAGAGTCTTCTTCCTTTGACTGGTGGGGATAACCAGTTTTCCTGTCTTTTCGCCTTCCTGGACCATCTCGTGGCCGCCTTGCTCGTGCCAAGCACCCCGGCAACCGGAATACCACGGTTTACCACTACCGCGAAGAAAAGGGTGGTACCTTGTCACCGGGAAACTCTGCGGCTGGTTTCTTCCCTGGCAGCGCAACGACCATCAGCTTTCCCCCACGTCAAGACCTCCTCTTCCTCTGGACGAAACACTGACTTGCACCCGCTGCCAGGAACTGCCCCCGCTGGAGCGTTCTTCCCATTTTCAAGTACTGTGTCCCGCCTGGCTTCCCTTGCGACAGATCGTACGGGGTGACAGTAAATCCTCGACTTTCTAACTTGGGTTGGCCTGGGGCCCGTTAACTAACTTTTCCTGACTTGGTCTCAATCTTTTATGAACTATCTACAAAGACTCTTTGGGCATAACCCCACTGTGTGACCCTGGACACATTTCGCTTGCTCTCTCTAAGAGTGGGCCTGGCATTTGAACTTCCTTGCTCTCCAGTAGACTTTGCCTCACCTGCCTCACTGTAGGTTCTTTGAAAATTATTGAAATTGTGTGCTTTCATAACGTTGCCTTTTCCCTCCCTTTTTCTATAACTTATTAGAGTGCCATCTTATGTTAAGCGCTCACCTCTGTCTGAAAATAAGTGGTGTTTCTCTCTAAGACTTGTCTAATAAGTAATTAGGGATATATATATATATATATATATATATATAATAGTGACTGTGTGTTGAATTTACTTACCTCTTTGTGTGCTAGTGTAATTTACAAGTGTGTCTTTAAATAAATAATTATATACTTTTACACCAAAGCTCTGGTCAGTGTTTGCTTGTGCTACTGTATCCCTGTACCTATTGTGTATACTCTATATACTGCCTAACTCATCTTGAAGGAAGTCTGACTGCTCAGCCACAGCTACCAGGTAAATCTGGGTGGTACAGACTGCTACCAATTGGGTTTACTGCCAACCACCTGTAGTCCTAGATCTTTTGCAGTGGTCCCTAAGGGAACTGCACAGGTTTCTGCCTAACACTGAGGTATCGCATTTGACAATAAAATCTGTTTCCTCTACCTCATTGTGATGCTGGAAATGCATCGGAGGGACAGGGCCTCCGTATTCTTGTCCTTTACTGCTTTGTATCATGTGTTCTGTTGTGTTTTCCGCGCAGGAGTCCATGTGAGACTCCTGGCGGTGCAGCTCTCTCTCTTTTGGTTTGGTGAACAGACCCGTGGGATACCCTTATGGCACCCATGGGTGGCGGTACAACCCTGTGCCCCTAGTGTATGTTTTTAGGCACCTGTGGGTGGCCCGCAGAGCAGGGTATGGGCTGGTGGCAGCTCCATGCTGAATTTGACAGGTACGCAGTGTATCCTCCATTTTGGGATATCCCGGCCCTGCCATTGGGATCAGTTGATTCCGGATAGAAAACAAAATGGCTTCTGCAGCCTATTGCTTTCTATTACCTATTACCTTGTTTTCCCAAAGTCCTGGGAAGCCCTGACTATGTCCCTTCCCCCTGACTGGCTGTTGGGTGGAAGTGCCATATATGGTGTTGTTGTGAAGGCCCGGCCAGACTAGCTGGAGCCTTCCCAGTGACTGTATGTTGTGGGTACCTCCTGTGGGTGGGACCTGGATGAATAGAGTGTGTGACGAATATGCATTCTGTGTTGTGGATGTCTAGTATCTGGTGGTTGACACAATGACTGAGACAGCCCTGCCCGAAACCGGTATGAATGCAGTTGGGAGTGTTGAATGGCTCGGTACTTGTCCCAATATACATAACTTGTTGTGAGTGTCTGGAGAGAAGTGAATGGCCTGAATACCTTGTGTGCCTGATTGGCTGCCTGCCTGCATGAATGCCCTTAAGCGTGATTGGATGCTTGAGTGTGACCCAGCGGAATGAATGGGAGATCAACAGTATATCTGGGGACCTCTCACTGCTAGGAATCGTGTTCAGAAGCTGAAGTCCACTACGACGAGTAACTGGAGTAACTGAAGCTTGACCTTGAAGCCCTGCTGGACGAGAAGAATTGCTGTTGCTCTCCTTCACAATCTGAAAGCTGCTGTGCCTCCAAGGACCGACCCAGAGAGGACATGGTAAGGCGTCCTCTTCCCGAGCTACGACTGACCATCGTGCGCAGCTGTTCTTTGCCAAAGCTCCCTGGTAGACAGACCTTCGACAGGCTGTCGACCCGAGACGGAGACTGCCGCGGAATCTCAAAGAGAAGCACTCGGACTGTTGTTCGCCACTGTCGACGACCGCCGTCGCCGACCGGAGCCGCCGTGCTCCCGTTTGCCTAAGAACTTCATTTAATCATCGGACGCTCTCGTCTGCATCGTCGCCCGCTTTATCCCGCTGGAGAAGGCCCGACCGTCGATGCACCGAGGAGCATCTGCCGGTGGGTTTCCCGCCACCTAAAGACCAGAGAGACGGCAACGACTCAACGCCCTTGCTGGGCCACAGTTCTTCATCAACTCTTTGCGGTCCAGAACTATCGTCACCGAGGTGCCCCGCATGCCTCTTCTTTGCAGGACGCCAACGCTCTGTCGTTGACGAGCACCGCTAGGAACGAAGCTGCCACTTCACTGCCGTAGGTCAACCTGTTCGCCGTCGGGCGTTCCACGACCTGTGACTCCTGCCTTAAAGGGAGGGCACTCAAGAAGGGCCGTCGATTCCCTGACACCGAACGCCGAGTTCCTCGATGCCTCTCGACGATCCGTGGCTCCTGCTTTAAAGGGAGTCACTCAAGAAGGATCGGTCGACGCATCTTCGGACAACTCTACTCCACCAGGTACATTGGGGGGTTAAAACCTTAATAGGAGGAAATAAGACTATTGAACAATATATGGGCTGGGCTTGTGCTATATATCTTTATTTACAGGTTGCCCAGGTGGAGGGATCTCCACACATAACTGTGCCTAGTGGTAGGGGTCAGCATTCTGTCTATTGTTTCAACCATCTTACGTTCCTGCCTATCTCTATTGCTGGTTTTCTCGTTATTGATCTGTGTGACATTTTAACCGTACAGTTGATGCACTTTAATGAGATTCGATAAATATATACTTTAGAATTGTATATATTTATCATTGTTGACTTCCGAGTACAAAGTGTGTTATTGTGATCGTGTACATACCTTTGAATATTAATTATATAAAGACTGTGTTTTCAGTAATACAGTGTGTGGACATTCCTTTGTGGGGGTTCGGGGACTACACTGTACTTAAGAACCAGCCCGCATCACCTCCTGAGAAGGTAGGCTTTGATTGCTCGTCCACTGCTACCGTAATAGAGAATCTTGGCTGGGGTCTTCTGTGCCTCTCCTCTACCATATAGAGAGCAGAAGTACAGACACCCCCTACCAGTCTTTATACTCACGTACCGAGATAAGTAGAATACAAACTAACACTCATGGGACAAATACGTCTTTTGGTACATGCAAACCTGAAATGGCATTAGATAGTCACTCTGCAGGCATTGAACTCAGCCATTCAGACCCTCGGCATAATATATCAATCAGTTGACAAACGACTATCAGTACAAGAGGAGTCCATGCAAAAAATATTGTCGATACAAAAGTTGATAAAGTTCGAAATGCAACATTTGACTTCAAATCTATCTGTTTCTCCACTTAAAGTCCCCGTGTCCTCCGTCGCATGCCAAGCTGACAACGAGTTCGAACGAAGGCCGCCCGTGCCTATACCTGCAAAGAGTGGAGTGAGCAATGGGCACACGTCCGCCCTCCCATGCATTATCTCCATTATATAAGATCCATCACTGAATGTTGATCGACTGCCTCAAGAATCAAATGCGAGTGCGCACAACAGGCTCACTGCAACTCCCCTGGGGAAACTTTATTCTATCTTCATCCCTCTTATCTCTAACCCTCATAAAAAGGTGACCACGCCAAGCACAGCTGATGAATATCAGTCTTCGAATAGGGGTCTCAATGGGGGAAAGAAAAGGAAAAAAAATAAATAATAAAACCCCTGACTTGAAATTATTAAAAAACATTGCCGCTATAAACCGTACGGGGGGTGGGTCAACAAAACAGTTTATTAAGGCAATATCCTTACCCAAAAAAACAATGTAACAGCATCCCAGGCCATCAAAAAGAAATATTCCATGGAAATGCTTATTAAGAAGAAAATGAGCCCTATGAGCTTTCAACCTGCTCATGCGTTAAATTATCCTCCCCTAGAGGAACTCCTCAAAATGATGACACAGCCGAGCATAGCTGGTGCTCCTGCCATCAGCACCAACGCGGTCCCCGGCAGTCAAGTTCAAGGTGTGATTAAAAAAAATAACAATATAAAGACAGTGTCAGATAACAGCCAAGATAAAAATGAAATCAGGAAGGTGGTAGATGCCTATATGTCCGGGCACATTCAACCGCACATTGAGATGTATAAAAAAGCATGTGAGCACACACAATTGAAATTGACTGCACCCAGCCTATCACGTAACAATATCCCTGAGAGGCAGACTTCATTTTCAGAGTCAGGTGTCATAAAAACACCCTCAAAGTCCCAAGAAGGCCATAACATCTCCAAAACTGGGTCTGGAACCTCCACCCAAAGTGAATGTCTTCATGCCAGAGCAATAAGTACACAAGCAAATGACTTAGCACTGACAAACGATCTTTCTGCGGTAGTCATTCGCTTGATTGAGAATGCATTGGGAAATCTCAAGACTATCAACTCTCTAAATCAGAGTTTGACAAAAATCGAAATGCCTAAGAGTAAAAACTTGATAAATGAGAAATCCATCATCATAAAGAAAAACCCGGCGTCACATTCCTTGGTACTAGCATGCAAACCCCCTCCCTCCACCCAATACGATTTGAATCGTAGAGCTGTGATGGCGATATTCTCTGAAATCCAACAATTAGAAGACATTAGGTCGGCTGATTTAGCTTTAGTCGAATACTCGGACAAAAGAAATCTAAACGCAGCAAAACTCTGGATGCATTCCAGAGTAGTACAGAATTTAATCTGGAAAGCAAAAGAACCTCTACTGAAATTGGGTTTTAATTTGAGCACTGACCAATTTACCACACAAGTACCCTCATCTGTTCAAAATCAACCACAACTGAATGCTTGAATAATCAAAAAAGGGAGAAATGATATGCCATTATAAGCAGTGTGCTTACCAACATAACACACAACAGAAGTAACTAGACCCATTTGTAAATATTCATCCGTTCTCCCTTGTTAGTTGGATCTCAAGGGGTTACAAACACCTGGTGAATAACAATCAACATCAGTTAAATAATCTAATCATGATGTAGTACTCCTGCAAGAAACATGGTTAACTTCTACTCCAATTTGGGTGAGATACGAGGTATTCTTGAATTCAGCCTTCAAGTCATCAGTGGGAAGGCCCACATCAAGGCTTATTACTGCTGATAAAATTAAGCATGGTCTCACCTCTGAACTGTGTGCGGTTCCTAACAAATTAATGATGTTGGTTAGAGTTGAGTCCGGCACTGATAGATACGCCGTATTGAATGTGTATTGGAACCCAGTGGCATTAAGCGCGGATCGTTTTTTTAAAGATTTGAACATCTTATTAGACATGGTGGTGGAAGAACGCCACACTAGATTCCTTATACTTGCCGGTGATTTGAATATAAAGTGCTGTAACGTTCACCTGATTCCCGTAGAGGCGGCGGTCTTGACTGGGCGTATATCGTATCTTCAAAGGTGATGTGTAACACACGGCTGGCTCTTTGGGCTGGACCTCTGTGCACTGTATGTCTGGCTCGAAGGGTAAGATGTCTTAGGTAAGTGAACGCCGTGCTCTCCATCTGCCTCGAGGCAGGGTGCTGTAACCAGTTTCTTCACTGGATAAGGGGAGCAGGCCTCTTGACTTCAGAGGACTGCTGTCCGTCGTTTACTGCACGAACGGTAAGTTTCGAGTAATTCTAATGTCTTTAAAGTCTTTAGTAATGATGTCTCTTGTTTTGCAGGGTTCCGGCGATGGCGGATGGCGGGCTGAAGTGAGTTGAAGATGGAGCCCGTGTGATGAATAGAAGCGCCTGGAAGCACGTAAGTAAGCGCTTGTTGCCTGCTTCACGATGCGCTCTAACTGTCTTTTTATTTTGCAGGTACAAGTTCGGGGCGGCTGCAGGGTGCCGGAATACCCACTGGGTTAGATGTGGAAAGGAGTAATGGCACGTGAGTATTAAAGTTCCCCAATGTCTTTAAACGCACCTTGTTTTGTCTTTCAGATGCGGGATGCAGCGCCCAAGGCCTCCGGAGCGTGCAAAGAGTTGGTAAGCTTTTGTTTTTCAGATGCCGGAATGCAGTGTGAAGACCTCCGGAGCGCACGAAGAGTAGGTAAGCCTTTGTCTTTCAGATGCCGGAATGCAGCGCGAGGCGTTGGTGACAGCCGATGGACCAGGTAAGTGAAGAGCTGTCACTGAAGACCGTAATGCTAACCTGTTCTTTCTTGTCTTTCTAGGTGTTGCTGAAGACTGGATTCAGAATGGTAAGCCTTTTTCCTTAGGCCCAGAATCAGATGCAGAAGACACGATGAGCGTTCTGCTGCTGAGGATGCAGAATAACGCAAAGCAAGATTCATCCATCGGGTGTGGTTTAAATAGCCTCCTGTAGTGCTTAGGTGTCTCCTTCCACAGCCACGCCTAGGTAAGAAAAGAGTTCCTGCTTTCCAGAAGAGTTCCAGTGTTCTGAATCTAGGGAGTGGCTCCTGCCCCACCCAACAGGAAAAGTAGTTCCAAACAGAAGAGGATCAGAGACTCAACTGGCAGGCAAGTAAGCAGCATGGTCTGCTGCAGGTAAGTCCACCCAAGCATTATGAGCCCGGCGCTTCCAGCGCTGGGACTGGGCATATTTATGAGCCTGGTGCCACTGGCGCAAGGACTGGGTCCAAAAGGTCCCAATTGGGACTGGTTGGCACTCGGAACCTGGGTTATGGATCTGCTTCCAAGGGAGTTGGGAAAACCCTGACCTTTTGGAAGCAGAGATCATGACAGTACCCCCCTCAAGGCCCCTCCCAAACCTGGCTTCTCCGGGGGTTTTGGCTTGTCAGGAAATGTTCGGTGAAATCTTTTGATTAGGCGAGGAGCGTGGACATATTCAGCAGGTTCCCAGGATCTCTCTTGGGGGCCGTAGCCTTTCCAGTCAATTAGGTAGAATAGTTTAGATTTGGAGATCTTGGAGTCCAGAATGCTTTTGACTTCAAACTCGAGTTTTCCATCAACTAGGATAGGTTTTGGAGATTTGGTTAGTCGGGTTTGAGGTTGCACGGGTTTTAATAGAGAGACGTGGAAGACCGGATGTATCTTCATGTGCGGGGGCAAGTCCAACCTGACCGCTACTGGGTTTACTATGGTAGTGATGGAATAGGGACCAAGGTATCTTGGGTTGAATGTGCGTGGCCCTTTTAGAGGTAGATATCTGGTGGATAACCAGACTTGATCCCCTACTTGATATTGAGGGGCTTCCTTCCGATGTTGATCTGCTCCTTTCTTGTATTGTTCTTTAGCCCTTTGAAGGTGAGAAACAGCTTCCTTAAAGGCTTGGGTGATTGTAGAATGCAGGTAGTCTACTGCTGGTGTTTCAAGATCTTGGAGGGGATCCAACTCCGAGGTTCGAGGGTGACTGCCGTACAAAAGAAAAAACGGGGTTTTCCCAGTTCCCGAATGGACAGAGTTATTGTAGGCATATTCGGCTATCCAAAGGATGTCTTTCCAAGTTTTTTCAGTTTGTTGCAGCATGTAGCGTAAATACTGTTCCAGAGTTTGATTGGTCCTCTCGGTTTGTCCGTCGGTCTGAGGGTGGTGACTGGTCGATAGTCTCACATCAATTTGAGCCGACCGACAGCAACTTCGCCAAAAATGAGAAATAAATTGACTACCTCGATCCGAAATTAGAACCGAAGGAAAACCGTGCAGTCGGACGATGTTTTCGAGAAATTCTCGGGCCAGAGTTGCTGCTGTTGGCAAGCCTTTGAGCGGAATGAAATGCGCCATCTTGGAGAATAAGTCCACGATTACTAGAATCGTATTGTATCCGGAGCATGGAGGTAGATCGGTGATGAAGTCCATAGAAAGCGTATGCCAAGGGCGAGGTGGGATGTCAATAGGGCGTAAGAGACCTGCTGGTCTTTCCTTTTGACTCTTGTTTTGGGCGCATACTCCACAGGACATTGTAAAGTCTCTGATATCTTTTTTCCAAGACGGCCACCAGAAGTAGCGCTTGATCTTTTCTGAGGTCTTGGCCATACCGGGATGTCCTTCCATTAAAGAATCGTGATAACAAGAGATTACTTTTTTCTGTAAATCTGTGCTGGGTAGGTATAATCGTTCTTGGAAATACAATAAGTTATCCTTTACCGCAAAGTCCTTTCCCTGCAGATGCCAATTCTGTATGTCTGCTGGAGTTACAAGTTGCCTGGCTTTATCCTTAACTTCCTCTATGGATTCTGTGGCGATTACACCCAGAATTCTTTGTTCGGGAATGATTGGTACAGGTTTAGGGTTGATCAAGTGTTCTTCCACTCCCATCCGAGAAAGGGCATCAGCTTTACCGTTTTTTGTACCAGGTCGATAGGTAATTATGAAGTCAAACTCGGCAAAGAATAATGCCCAAGGGAGTTGTCTAGAGGATTGGGCTTTTGCGGTTTTCAAATATTGCAGGTTTCGGTGATCCGTAATCACAGTAACGGTGTGTCGGGCCCCCAGCAGATAATGCCGCCAAGCCTTAAAGGCAGACTTGATAGCCAGAAGTTCCTTGTCAGTAATCGTGTAATTGATTTCAGGAGGCGAGAATTTGCGGGACCAAAATGCCACAGGATGCAACTGATTGGTTACCGGGTCCTTTTGTGATAGAACTGCCCCCATGGCAAGGCTTGAAGCATCAGTTTCCATGATGTAGGGGAGTTCGGGGCGAGGGTGTTTTAAGATTGGTGCAGAGATAAATTTAGTCTTCAAATCCTGGAAAGCTTGTTCCGCCTCGGTAGACCATTCAAAACATTTGTTTTTTCTTTAACAAGGCAGTGATGGGCTGGACTATTCGAGAGAATTCAGGGATAAACCTGCGGTAAAAGTTAGCGAAGCCTAACATGCTTTGCACACCTTTTACGGAGGATGGTGATGGCCATTTGAGAACTGCATCGACCTTCTTTGAATCCATACGCACTCCGCCAGGTGATAATATGAATCCCAAGAATTCAACTTCAGTCACGTTGAAAACACATTTTTCCAACTTAGCGAAAAGTTTGTGTTGACGCAATCTTTCGAGGACCATTTTCACGTGTTTTCGATGTTCAGATTCCGATGAAGAATAAACGAGGATGTCGTCAATGTAAACAACAACACACACATCTATGAGCTCTCTGAGGACATCGTTCATAAAATATTGAAAGGCGGCCGGGGCATTACAAAGTCCGAAGGGCATGACCTGATATTCAAATAGCCCATACTTGGAGCGGAAGGCCGTCTTCCATTCATCGCCCTCTTTTACTCGTACCAAGTGGTAAGCTCCTCTAAGATCCAGCTTTGTATATATGCATGCTTTTCTGACTTGGTCCAGGAGTTCAGGGATCAAAGGTAACGGATATCTATTCTTAACGGTGATCTGGTTCAGGGAGCGATAATCTATACAAGTTCTAAGGTCTCCTTCCTTTTTTGGAACGAAGAACAAAGCTGAAGAAGCAGGGGACTTGGAAGGACGAATAAACCCATTTGCCAGGTATTGATCCAGGTATTGTCAAAGGTGAAGGTTCTCAGGCTCGGTGAGGGCATAAATTCTACTACAATGAGGAGTAGATCCAGGTATCAAGTCGATCTGGCAGTCATAAGACCTATGAGGAGGTAGAGAGTTAGCCTGATCCTTCCGGAAAACATCTTGGTATTCTAGGTATTCGGGAGGTAACTGGGGAGTCTCTGAAGAAATTGCTGCCAGTGCAACACCAGGTGGAGGGTGACAAGTAGAGACACATTCTGGAAACTGGACCGTTCTTGCTCGCCAATCGATCAGAGGATTGTGTTTCTCTAACCAAGGTATTCCTAGAATAATATGAAACTGAGGGGCCTTGATCACATCGAACACGATCTTCTCATGGTGTCCATCTTGACTTACTAGCGTCACTTCTTGAGTGGTATGCGTTACTGGCCCGGAGGCTATCTCCGTACCATCCACCGTAGTAATGACGTCCTTTACAGCCTTGGGACAAAGAGTTAGATTCATCCTCAAAACCATTTCATGATCCACATAATTGCCGATGGCACCGCTGTCGACGTAAGCTTCAATTGCATGTAATCGATCCGGATTATCAGGGCTGATGAGGACCATAGGTATCACGAAATGCGAGGTCACGGAACTGGTTTTCACCCTCGGCAAGAGGACCTCTATTCTTGTCGGGCGAGGTCATTTCCCTGCTCAGAGTTTGTAACTTTGGTAACTGCAGCTCCTACTGCCTTCTTGGCAGGTTTCACCGGACAGTCTCGAAGAAAGTGCCCTGAGTTTCCGCAATAGAGGCATAATTGCAACTGTTTTCTCCTTTCCCGCTCCTTTTGTGTTAGAGGACCTTTCAGACCCCCTATTTGCATGGGTTCCCCGGAGTCTACTCCTTTGGAAGGAGTTGGCGGTTTGGAAAATACTCGAGCATCAAACTTGGAACGATCGGCCTTCCTGTTCTGCAGTCTGTGATCTATTTGAACGACTAAGTCTATATAGTCCGAACAATCTTGTGGGGGATTCACTACTTGGGCTAACACATCTTTGAGCTCTCCGCGTAGACCTCTATAAAACAGCGTAATCCTTTTGTCCTCAGGCCAGTGAGTTTCCACTATCAGTCTGTTGAAAGACGCAATATAAGCCAAAAGGTCTTGATTACCTTGTCGCAACGAAAGAAGCTCATTGTCCAAGGCCTGCCCCTGTGAATGTCTTGCGAACAGTTTTTCCATACTGAGCTGAAAAGCTTGAAAATCATGGAGGACCGGATCATCTTGATTTACTAGAGGGATCGACCAGTCTGCCGCATTGCCACTAAGGTACGAAAGCACGAAAGCTACTTTAGCTTGATCAGTTGGAAAGGCTGCTGGCCGGCATAAGAAATGCAAACGGCACCGATTGATAAATACTGCAAACCTCTTTGGGTCACCAGAAAATCGTTCGGGCGGAGCCAGAGGTACATTCCCAGGTAGGTTGATCTGCACTGGATTCATAGAGGATGTAGAAGGAAGATTTCCCCCAGATGCGGGTAACGGGGTCTGTCCGGCTTGTGACTGTAGCAATTGTCTAGCGAGATCATCTGTTCGCTCCTTGGAAATAATC
Organism: Ambystoma mexicanum; assembly: GCF_040938575.1. Lineage (NCBI taxonomy): Eukaryota > Metazoa > Chordata > Amphibia > Caudata > Ambystomatidae > Ambystoma > Ambystoma mexicanum. Next base: position 132,502,787 of record NC_090927.1, read on the forward strand.
AGTTCCCTTCTTAGAGCGTTCGTTTCCTGACGGGCTGCATGCACTTCTGCCCTTAGTTCCCCAAGTAACTGGGCTAGCTGGTCGGTATCCGAGGTTTCCATAGCGCCTGGACGGGAGTTTTGTGGTAGGCTTTGCGTTCTGTAACGCTCACCTGATTCCCGTAGAGGCGCCGGTCTTGACTGGGCGTATACCGTATCTTCAAAGGTGATGTGTAACACACGGCTGGCTCTTTGGGCTGGACCTCTGTGCACTGTATGTCTGGCTCGAAGGGTAAGATGTCTTAGGTAAGTGAACGCCGTGCTCTCCATCTGCCTCGAGGCAGGGTGCTGTAACCAGTTTCTTCACTGGATAAGGGGAGCAGGCCTCTTGACTTCAGAGGACTGCTGTCCGTCGTTTACTGCACGAACGGTAAGTTTCGAGTAATTCTAATGTCTTTAAAGTCTTTAGTAATGATGTCTCTTGTTTTGCAGGGTTCCGGCGATGGCGGATGGCGGGCTGAAGTGAGTTGAAGATGGAGCCCGTGTGATGAATAGAAGCGCCTGGAAGCACGTAAGTAAGCGCTTGTTGCCTGCTTCACGATGCGCTCTAACTGTCTTTGTATTTTGCAGGTACAAGTTCGGGGCAGCTGCAGGGTGCCGGAATACCCACTGGGTTAGATGTGGAAAGGAGTAATGGCACGTGAGTATTAAAGTTCCCCAATGTCTTTAAACGCACCTTGTTTTGTCTTTCAGATGCGCAGCGCCCAAGGCCTCCGGAGCGTGCGAAGAGTTGGTAAGCTTTTGTTTTTCAGATGCCGGAATGCAGTGTGAAGACCTCCGGAGCGCACGAAGAGTAGGTAAGCCTTTGTCTTTCAGATGCCGGAATGCAGCGCGAGGCGTTGGTGACAGCCGATGGACCAGGTAAGTGAAGAGCTGTCACTGAAGACCGTAATGCTAACCTGTTCTTTCTTGTCTTTCTAGGTGTTGCTGAAGACTGGATTCAGAATGGTAAGCCTTTTTCCTTAGGCCCAGGATCAGATGCAGAAGACACGATGAGCGTTCTGCTGCTGAGGATGCAGAATAACGCAAAGCAAGATTCATCCATCGGGTGTGGTTTAAATAGCCTCCTGTAGTGCTTAGGTGTCTCCTTCCACAGCCACGCCTAGGTAAGAAAAGAGTTCCTGCTTTCCAGAAGAGTTCCAGTGTTCTGAATCTAGGGAGTGGCTCCTGCCCCACCCAACAGGAAAAGTAGTTCCAAACAGAAGAGGATCAGAGACTCAACTGGCAGGCAAGTAAGCAGCATGGTCTGCTGCAGGTAAGTCCACCCAAGCATTATGAGCCCGGCGCTTCCAGCGCTGGGACTGGGCATATTTATGAGCCTGGTGCCACTGGCGCCAGGACTGGGTCCAAAAGGTCCCAATTGGGATTGGTTGGCACTCGGAACCTGGGTTATGGATCTGCTTCCAAGGGAGTTGGGAAAACCCTGACCTTTTGGAAGCAGAGATCATGACAAGTGCTTGGACAATAAGAATGGTCATGTTGATCAGAGACTCTTGCGATGGAAAAGCTTGGTTCACGATAGAGGCTTACACGTCCTCAATGGTGCATTTGCATCAGACATTCCAGCGGTGCCAACTTGGCACAAAGGCTCATTGACATCAGTTATTGACTACATTTACGTGAACACGGTATTGTGGCCGTACGTTCGGAAATTCAATGTCATCAACTCCAATGCCAGTGATCATAATTTGTTATCAATGGAACAAATATAGGTATAGGTACCTTGGTGTGTCAATCCAACACAAAATGCAATACAAATGTGAATTGAAAATCAAACTGCAATCACTGGTCTCCGAAACCAAAATACTCGTCAAAAAATTCGGAAAACTCTTTATGAAACACACCATCATGTTTTATAAGATGAAAGTTACACCAATTCTGTTGTATGGCGTAGAAGCTATTCTGCCAAAAGAACGTAGGTTTTGGGACAACATAGAAGCCATAGATTGGAAACGAGTTCTACAATTGCCAAATAGCACACCTCTTGCATTAATTCGCTATGAGCTAGGGCTCTCTTCACTCTACTCACATGTAACATGGAAGCAGGATGCCTATTTTCGGACGGCCCTGGAAAGCTTAGATAAACCATCTACAAACCATCTATATTGCAAGTCACAGCCCATAATTTACTCACATCGAAAAACAAATTTCCGCTGAAATGGCGTGAGCACATTGTTGGTGCCCTAAGTAATGCAGCCATTACTATACAACTACTCATTGCAAATCCCAGCCGAGCAAAAACAAAAATCTTTCAACATGATTGGGCTGAAAATTCGACAAAATGCTCATTTGGCACCAAAAGGCATGGGATAACAGCTAACTATCTGGTTAAATATCCATGCCCGATGATTTGCAGAAAGTACATGAGATTCAGGTTACATTTGTGGATAACTCGTGATATATTATATAGGAGAAGAATCATCCCCATTGAGAAAAATTATTGCCGCTATTGCTTAAACATGAACCAAACAGAAACTCTACGACATCTACTAGTTGACTGCGAGGCAGTAAGTAGCATAAGAAGCAAATGCTTTAAGGACAAAGTGGTATTTGAGAATCATTTAACTCAGTTTCAAAGATGGCAGATGTTATTCTCTAATCCGAGAGTAACAATGCAGATAGCAATCGTTCAATTTTTGGACACTATTTTGCCACCCTCAGTTTGCGATGAGTTTCTTAGCGATCTTGATTTAGAATGATCTTGGACTTTTATTTTACCTCTACATCAGTTTAATAGATAAAAGGCAATTCTTGTCTTAGTTGAACATTTTAGATGTCATAAACACTAATGATTCGAGTGCATAAGGGATGAAAAATTTAATGCGATATAACACTTGATCCTAAATGTTTATGAATTTCAATTTCAATGTGGATTATCATGAACCTGAAGATTTTAGTGACTGAAGTTATCTTACTTAACCATTGCATTCTTTCCTTTTCTACTCTTCTCTACATACTCCTACATATGAAACATGATTTGGATTATATGATACTTTTCTTTTCTTCTTCTCTTTCTTTACTTTACTTTATTTTATTCAATTCCTTTTGTATACTCACTTTCTATCATTATTTTTTTTTCACGTGGCCTTTTCCTTCACCTTTTATTCTTTTCTTTTCTTTTCTTTTCTTAAAAAGCTAATTCATTGTAATGAAACATTTTGATAATTTGAAAAGTTGATACATCAACTGACCAAATAAAAAAAAACAAATGCGGCACGATGAGAGGAACCCAGAATTATATATATTGTCAGGTTTAGGTGTTATGTACATCCCTGCAGAACATGGGAACGTGTTTCTTGAGAGAAGGGAGATTTTGCATTGCACAGTGGCGATAAAAAGGGTCTCCAAAATAAAGGAAAAGTGTTTGGATTGAAAAGTGTGTTGTGCTCCAACTTTGCTAGAATTGGCAAGCGCACAGGCAGATAAAAACCAAGAGCGCTGCGTGTGTTGAAGTTCTTTTGACAATCAAGCAGTGGGGCAGGAGGCAGTCTCAGGTGGCTGATGAGCACCCGAGGGCCTCAAGGCTGTCTCCCGTGGATTGACGTGCATCAGAGGACCTCACCGGCAAGAGGAGCTCCAATTGGAAGTGGTGTTGGCGAAGGCGGACTAAACAAAGCAGTTTGCTGGGTCGCGAGGATTTACAGTAGCATAAATCCTGTGAGATTTGCGGGGAACAGAGGCGCACATCTTACATGGTGAGCTCACAAGCTGTCCGTGACCCCGTTGCCCTGTGTCCACGCTTACGTGTTGAGAGCAGGCATTCAGTGAGTGAGCAACACTCACGTATTAGCAAAAGTTGTGCAGAAAACAGTTTGGATACCGAACTACTGAAAAGCAGCAGAAGCAGTACTCGTGTGTGAGTGAAACTGATTCCCAAGTTAATTCTGGATATTGAACTAGGAAAAAGCAGCAAAAAACCTATTATATCAAAGCCAAATGACTAACCTTACAAGTGTGAGTCTCTGGAAAACCCAGCAAACCGAAGGGACCACTTTGTTTAGAGTTAATATCAATAAGCATTACCCAAGCCAAGAGAGACTGAAACCAAGGCAAATACAATCTAGACAATATTGCCAACAGCAGAAGAGGGCTAATGCCAGGTCGATAAGCTCTGAAGATTGTTGCCCATATTGTATACAACTTATAGTGCATGCTGGGATAAAAACACATTGCCAAACCCTGGGTAGAGGCCGGAAGAGACCCTATCCATGTCAGTCTTTAGTTGCTTGTGTAGTGGGGAAACCAGAGTTCCAAAAAGGCTGCCCTTCTGGGAAAAGATATCCAGAAGGATAGGAGCATCATTTGCAGAAGAGTATTAAAGAGCGCCAATGTGAATCTTGTTTTCCCTGAAAATGTGTTGAAAGTTTGAAGCTGCAATTTGTTGAATGCTGTGAAGCTGTTCTAAACTCTTGTCAGTTGACATTGACCACAAAAACACTTGTTATTGTGAAACACTGTTCGGGCAGGGGAGTATACCTGGATGGTAAACCTTTGCAGATCGTAGGCCTGGCATGGAAGCAGGCCAGGTGGAAGTTGAAGGAGTGCTACAAGGTTCTCCTGACAGACATTTCATGTTGTTTGGGGTACTAGAGGAAGAGCCATGCAAGGTTGTTGTAGAGAAGTTGTATTTAATTGAGTTACCAGAGTGGCAAACCAGCCAGACCAAGACAATCGTTGTTGCTACTGAGGAACTGAAAACCTGTTCAAAGAAGAAGAGTCTTATAGCCTTTGTGATGGAACTTTCTGTTGACAAGTTGAAGTTGCAACAAACTGTATTGGAACTTTGTTATAAATCAGGATTACCTGGTATTCTTTTCTCGAACTGTGAAGAGGAATCACTTTTAAACCTGGGTAGGGGAGTTTCCCCAGGTTATGAAGAGAGACTGATAATATTGTGAATTCAATCATTGTTTTGAACTGCCATGCATTCCTTGTTTATTTGTTATATGTATAAGTGAGAGGGACATATATCCTCTGAGTCTTTCCTTTAGTTTATTTTAGGCAGGGAAATCCTCATCAGGGTAGGGATAGTGAGGCGTTCATCTAACCTTGTAACATAATAAAGTGTCATTTGTTGAGAAAACTTCACAACGTTGTCCGCCTCACATTTATGACCCCTCACACCTGTAAACAGTCCATAAATGAACCAAAAAGAGAAAACAGTCAGTTCATTATAAAAGGGGTTGACTCCCAAAATTACTTTGATCAGATGCACCAAAATTTAAAAACTCTGAAGCAACAGAAATTACAGCTGATCCAAGACAAAGATGCTTTAAAGTTGAAAATGGAGTTAGAGAAAGGTCAGCCTGGGTCTCGGAACTGACCAGAATTATGGAAGCAAATATGGATCTGAAGGAGCGTTTGAGACAGGCTGTGGCTGCAGGGACATCATTTCACCAAAATTCCAGGGGTAGCGGAAGTGACATCACACGACCCTTGACACCTGATGACATCACAGGGAGTGATGTCATTTGACCCCACCCCAAAGTGATATTGCAGGAATCGATGGAACACAACCTTTCATCCGTTGACAAAACAGGAAGTGGCATCACATAGCATTGTACACTACGAAAAATATGGTTTCTATATGGTTCATATCACTATAATATGAAATACATTTCATAAGAATGGATCGCCATATGTATCGTTAAGATCAGTGTGTATATGCCCATATTACCAAATTACTGTGAATGCAAGCAGACGTCCATGACCAAATGATAATGATGTGTTATTATATAGCACTTAAGCTTAAGCGCTTTATATAGAAAAAATATACACCCAATATCACCCAACCGGTGTTGGTACTCATTTATCGAGCTCAGAAGGATGTAAGGCTGAGTTGAGGCGTTTAAGAACAGACTTAATCAGTGACTCACCCTGTGAAGTGGGCCTGAAATAAACGTTTAATGAGTCTATCAATTATTGTATAGAATTCCAGAAAGGCACATTATTTGGTATTCCTATTCTTTCTTATTTAGTGTCAGTGCTGAAAGTGTTAGACTTGTGGCACTTCTGTTCTTATTTTTCTTATTTTTTGTAAGGGTCCTGAACAAGAAAGCCAGCCATTCCAGAAGTAAAGAGCCACACAGTGCTGGCCAAAGCCTAGGAGCTTGCATTACAAAAAATTTAAAAAAATTAAAAAAAAACTTTTTTTTAACTTTCTTTTGAGGTTGCAAGGGAGACCTCAGAGGTCGCGGTTGCGACCTCTGGTGACCCCTAAATGACGTCCCTGCGTGGCTGACCTATCACAGACAGCGCATAGTTGAGACACTCTGGAAAGAGAAATTGTCAGTTTAAAAGAAAAGCACCGTGAGCATGCACGCATAACGCAAGTATTAGTGAGAGAGCAATTGGCTGTGAAGATCAGTGTAATAGCCAAGTGTTATGCCAGCCAAGAAGCAGAGTCAGATTTAAAAATTCTACTCTCTGAATATAAACAGGAACTCCTGGCAGAGAGAAACATGTGCGAAAAATTAAATACCGAAATCCGAAAATATAAACAGGCATTGAGCCACCGTGACCAATCAGGGTATGGCATATGGCCCTATTATCAAGGAGAGATGCCCCTCCAATCAAGGACCTCATGCCAGTTACCTATAAACTCCCATGTACAGCCTGGAACTGACCTCATGAATACCACTGAGAGTACAGGGAAACGTGAGACCGCTGGACTTACATAGGCCTACCCAAACTGATCGAAAAGGCCAGTCCTTCAAGTACTTACTGAAACTGAAAACTTAAGAGTTAGACTTGCAGAAAAGGACATTGCAAAGAGACCACCTAACCCTCTTCGCTGAAAGGCAAACAGAAGGTTCAGCCTAAGAAGGTTTAATGCATTTAAAAAATTTAATATGTTTGACTCAAAGATGGAGTCTATTGAAATGCATTCTGGGTGCACAAGCAAACATTTGACTCCAAGCCCGAGTGAAAGCTCATGTTTGAACACTGTGTGCTTTTCTGAAACACTGGAGAAATGTTCTGTTCTTGTCACCTTGGTCAAGGATTGTTTTGAGTAACTCCGGAAGGAGTCAAAGGGAAGTCCTTTCAGCCCCAATGCAAAACCAAGGGTGTTTACAAGTCAGTGGAATTTCACAACACACACCGGCTGCGTATTTGTGAAATTGTATTGGCAGTCAGGCCTCTCTGGAAAAGTAATGAGTTATAATTGTTATAGATTGCAGTGGAAAATATCAGACAAGGCTGGTAAAAACAAGTCACTTTTGCTTCTGCTGGATTGAGAGAAGGTAGACATATTTTCTACAGTCTGTTTCTGTGGCGAGTGTCTCTTGTCAACCTGGGGTTTTGAGAGATTTCAGGTGATATTTTGGCACGAGGTGAAGTGTGCAAACCAATTCCAACGGTGATGTAATCCTTTCTTTTATTCTGTATTTTTATTCTGTAACATTAATGTGAGTTAATAAACGTTCAGATAAGCGCCATTTTATAATCTAATTGAGAGAGTAAGTGAGATCGTGTGTTCCAAAAAGCATTGAGGAAACTCATAAGCAATATATATATATATATATATATATATATATATATACTTATCTGAGCACTGAGATTTGAGAAAGCAAAACAGAAGGGCATTCTAAAAATCTCCACGTGTAAAGATGAATGGGGGAATTTCCCCAGACTACCTGTAAAGATGGATAGTACCCATTGACAACGCTCTGAAGAAGAGACTGTTCTATCCTGTGCCTAAAAGGGACAACAGGGAAAGTGACCCTGAAAGTTCACAGCGGCACAGGCGAGTGGAGTCCAGATCCTGTGATTCTGTGAGGAATTCCCAATCCCAGAGATGGGGAGCACTTAGGGGACAGGGAATGGAGTTCAAATAGCAGCTCTGAGTCAGAAGGTGAATGGACTCATGTGCAAAGGCGTAGAAAGACCACAAAACAGAGAAAAGGTTTTGTTAAGGACCCAATCTTATAAATCAAAGCCATAAAGAGCTTCCTGACCCCATACCATAAGAATGCTAAGTATTCAGTGTGGGAGCACATGGAACTTTATGAGCAAAGGATGTCCTCATTTTAGATAAAAAATGATGTCAATTGCGTGGAGTTTGCAAAGTTGACAATTTCTCTTGAGTACTCCAGTTTCCTTGCAGGCCTGGAGGGCCAGGGTCATTATAAATGGTCCCCCTATAGGGGTGCCATTTTGAAACACTTCTTCACTCATAGGAGCCCACAGCAGGCCTGTAAGGCTGCTGTGAGGCAGGCATGATATCACAAGTAAGGACACAGACACAAAAGGTTCCAGTTTCAACACCTTTATTAAGTTTGACTGGGTTTGGAGACTTCTTAGCTGGCTCTATTTCTATAATGGGAATAGTCTCGACCATCAAAATAAAATAAAATGATCCAAGTCAGTCAAACAAAGGAAAATGTCTGTCAAAAACCTATACTTGCCCTCATGTTTCACAATAACTAAGTGTGGGAAAATGTATGAAAATAAAGAGTCTATCAAGAATGTCAGAATGGCAATGAGAGTGGCCCCAAGTTCACTTCACTGGGGTTCTTACAAAGTTCCTACAAGGTGGGTAGTATGCAAAGATTTCCCATAAATCCGTTAGCGTTCCCTCACATATTGAACTGATATTGAAATAGGTATCACAGTTCTCTGCAATTAATTATTTCGGGCTTCCCTCACCAGGCTTCACCATTCACAAATAAACAGATATACACAAAGTTAGTTTCTTAGTTACTTTCACAGGCTACCCTTGTCGGTCTTCAAACACTGAAACATGGCTGAAACACTTTCCAGCTAACTGCTCCGCTTCACAGAGCTCGGAGAGAACTTCCTTCCCCAACCTTTGTACTTTTCTTTCACAATGTTCACCTGTCAGAGACGTTTCGCTACCGCATAGTATATTATCACCCACATGCGTGACCACTATGCAGGATCCTTATCCGTATCGCCTTGCCAGACACTTTCACAACCGCACAGTATTCTCACCCCTATGTGTGACCACTCTGACAATAGTGTGGCTTTCTCCATGTCCGTGCCTCTTGTAATTGGTTTCGCAGAACGGGCCCTCGTCCACTCTGTTCTTTATTTTTTTCCACAAAAGCATATGATTTCTATGTCCGTGCCTCTTTCACTTGGTTTCGCAGATCAAGACCTCCGCCATTTTGTTCCTTATTTCACAAAAGCATATAGGTCATTAGGATGGGCTAACGGCCACTCTGTTCCTCATTTCATAAACAGTTCACTTTCACATTAGCCTTTAGGGATCTCTGCACCCTCTCTTTCCCTCATGCCCTTTCCTTCAATCGCTTTCAACACATTCCATTTTCATTATTAAAGGATAGTTCCGGGATTTTTTTTTTATTGTCCCTACGGTTCGGCCATGTGTTTTTAAGCATAAATCGGTGGATCGTAGAAAACTTTCCTATGGACCTTACCCGACTTTTCGTCCATTAACGCAATCGAAATCAGCTGCCATTTTCTGATAATCCTATCATTTCCCCCCATCGCCCTGGCTCACCTGCTTTTGCGGCACTAAATCAAATCCCCCGCCCCTGAGCCTGACATCAGCAGACGCGTACCGCCCATTTCCCAACGCCAAAGCACGTTTCGTGTCAACAATCGCTGCGCCTCAGCTAATGAAGTGTCGCCATGGAAATGGCAGGACGCCTCTTTCCTCTATAAGTATAAACACACCGGTTCACAACACACAGCAGCAGATTTTCGATTCCATTACTCTCTCTGTGTTACTTTGAGTATTCTGTGACTCGTTTCTGTGCTCTGGTCAGCTACCTTCGCCGCTTCTAGGCCTTGTGAACACCTGTACCATCTCTGTAAATTATTTTACTTTCTTTACCACACAATGGCTACAATAATGCCGTATATGTACGAGCCCGAGTACACCGAGCAAGAACTACTGGAAAGGCAAGCATGCGAAAACGATGGGGATTCGGACGGCAGTTGGGAGGACCAGTCAACGGATGAAGAGCCTGGACCATGTCGCATGGACGGCGTCTCCACCTGGTGCACGTGCAATCGGTGCGAGCTAATGCCAACTGAGGAGGAGAACTGCTGCTGCCGTGAAAATTCCGGGTGCTTGGCCTACATTTCGGAAGGCGAGCCAAGTCCGCAATGCATCACCGAGCTGCCAGAGTTCAGGGAAGCCTGCCTCTCACGGACCGTGTTGAGGATGATGATGGTGCTTATGCACGAACTTCGCGGCACTGTTCGTCCGCGTAATCCGAGTAACGAGTAAGTATACTCTGGTTGTGATGTCAGTGATGCCACTACTATTTCATGGTCGTCTCCCACATATAAAATTACATCTACATATCATTCGAATGCATGTAAATTGGTTCCATATTGTGCATTTTCTAGATAGATTTTTTTTCAAAGCAGAATGACATTTTTTACCTGAATCGACAGTGATAATACAGTTTGCATCTTTCATTTTCACAGGTGGTACAGGCTGGTGGCCTATCGTTGCTTCACTTGGTGGCTTCACGGGAGGCTCGGACACCGCGTTCGGAGAGTAATGTGGTGGCCTAGTGCCTCGTTGTTGGAACAGCCATGCGATTATCAGTGCGACTGAAGAGCTTATTTTATCGTAAACCAACACCCTGTGTACTGCACACGAACATCGCTTGCCTCAAGACGAACTATTTTGGATCGAGAGCAAAGAAAAATGCAAATCGCAGAATATTCTCTAAACATTTGATGTCCAATAAATGTACTTTGCCAAATGGACAATCTTGCCGTTTGCTTTTAAACCACAGTCTCATATTCCGAATTGTGGCGCTGTATTGTGAGATGATCTAAGACCCTGTGTACAGCAAAGGAACATCGCGTGCCTCAAAACGAACTTTTTGGAACGTGAGCAAATAAAAATGCAAATCGCTGAATATTCTCTAAACATTTGATGTCAAATAAATGTACTTTACCAAATTTACAATCTTGCGGTTTGATTTAAAAGTACAGTTTCATATTCCCAATTGTGGCGCGCTGTGTTGTGAGCTGATCTGTGTTGGTTTCCGGGTTCTGTGTGTAGTCGCGTAGAAGACGCCTGGGCGCGTTTGCCTACGCAGCACAGTCACGTCACGGATAGAGGCGGGGAATATGAATGTTTTGATAAAGTCTGTTTCAGGGGCGGGGGATTTGATTTAGTGCCGCAAAAGCAGGTGAGCCAGGGCGATGGGGGGAAATGATATGATTATCAGAAAATGGCGGCTGATTTCGAGTGCGTTAATGGACGAAAAGTCGGGTAAGGTCCATAGGAAAGTTTTCTACGATCTACCGATTTATGCTTAAAAACACATGGCCGAACCGTAGGGAAAATAAAAAAAAAGTCCCGGAACTATCCTTTAACTTTTCTGTTATCCTTCAAGAAGCATTTAACAACGTGCCTTCTGACACTGCTCCGTTACTTTGTGTCTCGTCGGGTCCCTCTCCAGCTAAATACATTCAAGCTTTCAGTTCAATGTCTTTTATCCTTCAATGCGTAGCCTTGCATGTAACACTGTAGCATTCACAATCGCGCGTATCATAATTGCTCTCCCTTTCTTTGAACTCACCAGCTGTGATTGCTTTTGCGCGTCTTTCGGTTTTCAGCTTGTCGCGGTCAGGGTCTTGCCCACCTGCCCCTCAGGCACTTCAGGGCGGCTTTGCGGCCCGAGGGAGGAAACAAGCAGTTGCTGGCGCATGGAGGAAATGGATTAGACGGCTCCTCGGCTCCCTTCTCTGAACTCTCCCGGCTTCTTGGAGACACGGCTCCCTCGCCACGCTTTGTCCTGCCTCAACTCGCAGCCTGTCAGTGCTTCGGCATCCCGTTCTCCCTGGCCTGGTTCTCGGCAGCTCTCTCTCAGCTGCTCCTCCGTCTTGCCATCCAGCTTACTTTCCTTCTTGGCCCATGCCTCGCTCTCTTTGTCTTTCTGTGCTCCACCTTTTATAGTTTGGAAAACGGTCCATGAGTTTCAGGTGTGTGTGATTGTGACTGAGTGCCTGACCCTGCCTGGCCTTATTAGCGGGACAAGGCCAGTGAATGTTACTAATGGTAAACTTCCTCGTCTCATTCTTCCTCTTCCTCGTCCTCGTCTCAGTATTTGAGCTGATAAGGAAAGTAGGGAGTTATGGGAGTTGCAGTATCCCATAAAGGTAGAGGGAATACGGGGTAAATAACTGTCAGGAAATGGGGAATACCATGTCTCACCTTTCCGGTGTCTCTTCCCCACTCCAGAGGACCCCCTACACAGGTGATCCTCCCTCAAGTCCACCCCAGGGTCTGGATCCAATAGCGATGGCCCTTCCCTTCCCTGGCCACCTAAATAAGGGATCCCTGGGGACTCAGTCGTGAAACACCTTCAGGTTTTTCACACTGCATATAACTTGCAATGTGGGGTAGATCAGATAACTAGGGAGTTTGTACAGGAATTAAAACATGCATATGCGTAGACTTCCAGAAGGATGAACAGAAATAGCAGGGAATACGTGAGCATTTATTTCAAATGCTTTCCAAATATATAATTACTCAACTAGTGCATGATTTCCAGGGCACTGGATTGGGTAATCAAGCAAGCCACCAGGATCTACAAGGTCCACAAACCCACTGAAAACAAAAATAACCACAAAACCATAGACCACACTGGTCACTGTGAAGGTGGCATAGGTGAAAACTACCCCTCCTTTGGACCTGGAGACGGGGGGGGCCTACAAATATTCCTCCAACAAGCAGAATGAAAGGCAGAGGGGACCCTCCGCCTGGCCCAGACGAACGGAAGTCAGGCATGATTCCAGAGCAATTATCTCTCTGACACTGCCACCTATGAATGTCCTCGATATAAGGGTACAAAACCAATCCTGGGATATGTGTACACTCCACCGGTACAAAAGGGGGGGGCAGGGCAAACTAGATAAGTACTTCCCCAGGAAACTTCCCTCCCAACTTCTCGCTGGAGAAAAGTAGTACTCCACCTCCCAAACTGAATTTTTCCAAAATATACCCTCAAAACCATAATTTCCAAAACAGTCCTCCTCCTTCTCCCTGGTTCCAGGACAATAAATCCCTGAACCAAGGAGAAGGGAGAATTAGGACTGAAAATGATGGGGGATATTTCCAATACGCAAGCTACTCTGCTAGATAGTTACACTTTTAGGGAGCAGATTGGAGGGGGGGTTATTGAGATGAACGAGGGAAAGTCAACAGGTTCCTGAGGATGGGACCAGGGTGGAAGGGAGATGCCAAGCTTCCTTTCTTGCCAGAGCAGAACCCCTAGAAATCGCTGAGGCAGATAGTCACTGTTCTACCTCAGGGTAGTTAGGACCCACAGAGCAAAGGGTAAATAGAAGAGGCCAAAGAAAGCTCCATTTTGTGGAGGAACGAAACAAAATAATTAACTTTGAAAGAGAAGAATACTTGGAAAATTCAAGTAAGGAAATCGGCTCTTTCATAAATGGGGGTCCCTCTCAAAGCAAAATGGGTCCCAAAGACCACGAGTATGACTGGGTAAGTATGGAATGGAGGCTGACTCAGAGCGATAGACTGGTGCTATATTAGGAAGTGCCTCTAGCCCTGGCAGTCACATTCATAGGGTGACCTTTTAAAGGCTTTGACTATTTCTGTTTATCCCTGCTTCCGTCTGATCATGTGCCGACTAGCCACCTATTTATCTATTCATTATATTTCTCGATGTCTTCATGCCCCGTCCTATTCCATCGAGGATACTCATTGCACTTTTCCCCTGCTATCCTCTGCTCGCCCACACAATGATTCTAATTTTTCCTGTCTCTTCATTACTTCTGACGCTCTTCCACCAATTTCATTTTGTCCTTCTGAACTTTTGCAACAAATCTCATTCTATTATTGACTTATTTCTTTGCTCCACTTTTCATTTTCTCTAACTGAAACCTGGATCACCCCTTACAACTCTTATACTCCAGCCTCCCTTCATACTACTACCACTTTGTTCTCTCATACTCCTCACCCCCACACAGATGTGGCAGGGGCACAGGAATTCTCTATGATTCCTCTGGGACTCTTCTACTCCTGCCTTCTAGCCTCCCATTCTCCCACTCCTTTGAATATCATTTTTTGTCTTTTTCTAATCCTTTCACAGTCTCTCTTTTTGTTATCTATCGTCCTCCTGGACCACTCATGGATTTTCTTGAACATCTTTATCTTGTCTTATCCCACCTTTTCCCATCTTCTTCGCCTTTTTTCTTCTTGGGGATTTCAACCTCCTCTCCTCTAATTCATCGTTCCCTTTACTGTTTTTACTCGCCAACTCTTATCATTTGCATTTCCTTCCCTCCCCCTTCTCATCAGTCTGCTTCCTGCCTTTATTTAATTTTGTCCTCACTTCATCATCTCTGTCCTCTGACTTCCTGCCCTTTTTATCCTTCTGATCATCTACTACTTTCTTTCTTCCCCACCTGATCTACCTACCTCTTCTTTGACTATCTTTACTCACTGTAATCTTTCTTCATTTGTCTCGCAATCATTTCTTTCTTCTTTGCACTCTTCTCTTCCCATCAATCCTGCTTTTCTCTTCCCTCTCCCCGATACAGCTGCTAGTACTTTACATTCTTCTGTGCTATCTGCACTTGACTCAACTTTGCCTCTGCACCCTTTTCCTCCTACTCATAAAAGTTCACAGCCCTGGCTCTCTTTTCCGATCTTGTTTCCCTTCGCCACAGCATGCGCAATGCCAAACGGCAATGGAAAGATTCTCGCGCCACCTTTGACCTTGTCACACTCTCGACTTTACACTGTTACTTTTACTCTGCTTTACTTACTGCAAAAAAAGTGTATTTTTGTGGAACTCACATTTTGGGCCTGATTCATGGAATCGGGTGCAGAAATGGTGCAAGGGCCGTGTGCCAAGAAGGAACTTGAGCAAGCTGTGGTGCAGATAAAAACTTGCGCGGCACGCATATTCACGGATTTCAAGAGGCATCAGTAGCCGTCATACAAGTAACAGAAAGCTGCGCGAGAAACACCCCCAGCACGCCTACACACACACCAAAAAGCAAGCGAAAGTCCTCACACGGCGCAATCCTCCGCGCCATCCGAGGCCCAGCATCCAGCACCCTAGCGAAATTGCATGCTAAAACCACGCAAACCCTGGCCGCAACCCAGAGAAAATGCGTGCCCTCCCACGCAAGTCCAGGACGGAACCCAGCGAAAATGCGCACAAACAACTCGCAATCCACGGGCGCACCCCAGAGAAAACACATGCCCTCCCACGCAAGACCAGGCAGCACCCCAGTGAAATTGCGCTTCAACACCGTGCAATCCCCGGCCGCACCCTGGCGTAATTGCACGTCAGCACCTCAAAATCCCCAGCCACACTCCAGAGAAAACACGTACCCTCCACCGCAAGCCCAGGCCATACCCCAGCGAAATTGCACGCTAACACCTCACAATCCAAAGCCGCGCAATTGCGCGTCAGAACCTTGCAATCCTCGGCCGCACCCCAGAGAAAACGCACGCTCTCCCACGCAAACCCAGACCGTACCCCAGCGAAATCGTGCGCCCCCTCGTAAGTATAGGATACACCCGTTTCAAAAACCCGATTCCCCCCACGCCCTCGGCACCCAGCCTGCCCACATAACCACCCACTGCACATTAACTACTGTAATACACACCACCCTCTGGTCCCCTCACATGTGACACCCGCTGCAGGCAGCACCCTCCAGAAGGGACACCACCCCCCAGCACCCATCACCTGTGACACCACCTGCAGGCATCCCCCACCAAAAGGGACACCACCCCAGCCCCCACCACCTGTGACATCCCCTGCAGGCAGCCCCCTCCAGACGGGACACCACCCCATCACCTGTGACACCACCTACAGGCAACCCCCCCTCCAGAAGGGACACCATCCCCCATCCCCCATCACATGTGACCCCACCTGCAGGCAGCCCCCTCCAGAAGGGACACCACCTGCAGGCAGCTCCCTCCAGATGGGACACCACCCCCCCAGCCCCCTACACCGCCGACACTACCCCAGGAAGCCCCCTCAAGTCCAGACACCACCCACCAGCCCCCTTTACGTCTGACACTACTCGAGGCAGCCCCCTTCACCTCCAACACTACCTCGGGCAGCCCCTCAAGTCCAGCCACCACCCACCAGCCCCCGTTACTTCTTACGCCACACCTAGGCAGCCCCCTTCACCTCCAATACTACTTCAGGCAGCCCCTCAAATCCAGACACCACCCACCAGCTCCCTTCACCTCCGCACCACCCCAGACAATCCCCTCAAGTCCAGACACCACCCACTAGCCCCTTTTACCTCTGACACTACCCCAGGCATCCCCCTTCACCTCCACCACTACCCCAGGCAGCCCCTCAAGTCCAGACACCACCCACCAGCCCCCTCCACCTCTGACACCAGGCAACCCCCTCAAGTCCAGACACCACCTGCAGGCAGCCCTCTCAAGAAGGGACACCCCCCTCCAGACGGAACACCACCCTCTGGCCCCCATCACCTGTGACACTCCCTGCAGGCAGCCCCCTCCAGACGGGACACCACCCTCCAGGCCCCATCACCTGTGACACCCCCTGCA
Organism: Ambystoma mexicanum; assembly: GCF_040938575.1. Classification (NCBI taxonomy): domain Eukaryota; kingdom Metazoa; phylum Chordata; class Amphibia; order Caudata; family Ambystomatidae; genus Ambystoma; species Ambystoma mexicanum. Next base: position 132,519,353 of record NC_090927.1, read on the forward strand.
GGGAGCCCCCTGTAGACAGGACACCACCCCCCAGCCCCCATCACCTGTGACACCCCCTGCAGGCAGCCCCCTCCAGACAGGACACTACCCCCATCACCTGTGAAACCACCTGCAGGCAGCCCCCTCCAGACGGGCCACCACCTCCAGCCCCCATCACCTGTGACACCACCTGCATGCAGCCCCCTCCAGAAGGGACAGCCCCCCCCCACCGCCCATCACCTGTGACAACCCCCTGCAGGCAGCCCCCTCCAGACGGGACACCACCCCCAGCTCCCATCACCTGTGACAAAACCTGCAGGCAGCCCCCACCAGAAGGGACACCCACCCAGCGCCCATCACCTGTGACAACCCCTGCAGGTAGCCCCCTACAGACGGGACACCACTTCCAACCCCATCACCTGTGACACCACCTGCAGGCAGCCCCCTCCAGAAGGGACACCCCCGGCAGGCCGTACCCAGACATTGTGACACATCATCACTGCAACTATTGTGTGTTGCACACCTGAACCGCTGTGTTGTGACATCAGCCTGAATATCATCAGGAACATGTATCCTGCAAATAAAAATAAATGCATTCACCGGAACTACATCCATGAGTGCTGCATCTGTCAACACACAGGTCCTGGCCTTAACTATCCCCCAACAAACACATGTGACAAGTGAATGTTAAAGTGAGGTCCTGCTGCCCATGCAACAATGGCATGTCATTAAGCCCCAGTAACCAAATGTTTGCTAATGACAGAAGCAAACATACCAAAAACGTGTGCTACATCAACATACAATTTTCAGGTGTGTCACAGCCTGAGCGAGCATGAGTGAGCTGGTAGTTAAAAAAGAAAGTCTTCTAACAATCACACTACCGCCCATAAACAGAAGTTAAGGAAGAACAATCTAGGGCATATCAACTTACCAACGGAGAGATAGATGATAGAACGATGCCAAAGCAAAATCACAGCTAGATCGGGATGGAAGGGCAAGGATGATATAACAATAACTGCTTGGTCTACAAACTGCACACAAGCAACAATGGACCACAGACAGGAAATAGATAGCACCAATACCAGAGTAGGGGACAAGACACAACCCTACCTATTTCACCAAGTTCAAAACAGCACAGCTGGGAAAGTGCCACGCCACCACTCATAACAATTAGATCGACATAAAAAGAAAAAGTAAAAGTATGCCTACCTATAGAACAACTGGATACATAAAACAGGATTTATAAAGAATATGAGACATATACCCCACTAACCCCTTGCTCAAATCTCTGCACACCTAACTCACATTAAAATCTACAAAACCATCCTCTCACTCAGCAAACCGCACGCACTTTACCACACTGAAACAACAAACAAACAACACATAAACCGCACCAACAGCACACAAGGTCTCACATAAATCCGGTATCCACACCAACGCTCAGCGCACGGTGAAAACCGAACTGAAGCTGTCAACAGCACACCACCTTCTCACTTTCCTATTCCCTCTTCATCCAACTAACCATTCCCGCCTTCTTGTTTGCAGATCCGCCTGAGCACCTGGGGACCAATTCCGTTGGTGACAGTGCGCGATACACATACCTTTAACATTAACATACCCACAGACCCAAAGATGGCTCAAGTACCTCAGGCTCAAATGGATCATTGAGAAATGCACCAAATAAGAACGTGAGCTTGGCCAACCAACAACCATCTTTTTTTCAACGGGGACAAGGCAAGCCGAAAAACAAAAGCAGAGGACAGTGGCAAACACAAGCTCATTGGCAAAACCAATCACCAAGAGTCACACGAAGCAGAGGACGAGGACAGGGAAGGACAGCCCCTCCACCCTAAATACAACAACCAGACAAGTCACTATGGGACAGGATGGACAAACACCACGCAATGACCCAACCAACTTGAATCACACGCTTGTGATGAACCTCTCTAAATATGAATTGAATCAAGACCAATATTCCCTTTTGGAAAAGGGACTATCCTTTGTCCCCACAGCCGATCATGACCCTTTCCAACCACGCATCGAGATAGCACAATTGGCCAGAAAGATCTGTTTAAAACAGTTCTTCTGTACCATCAGCACAACAGAAGAGAAATGTGCAACTAACCTCAAATGGAAATCAACATACTAACCGCCTCCCAATGGGATAACATCGGAATCTATAACTTTTGAGAAAGCTCTCCTTAAACGACTTACACAATTGGAAAAGAACTTGAGTGAACAATATAAGAACTTCTCAAAGAGAGACAAAATGGCATTGAAATCACTAACCGAGAACACTCAAATCATGTTAAAACCTGCTGACAAAGGTGCAGCGAGTGTAATAATGGATTTAGGAGAATATAACAAGATGGTCCTAGACCTCCTGAATGACCAGAAGAGCTACAGACGACTGGGGAGTGACCCCACTTAAGAAATACACCAACTCATTAAACCAATTTTGGAGGAAGCAATTGCTGAAGAGCTTATTAGTGCCAATGAATATGATTTCTTGAACCCGAAAACACCAAGAAAACCAGCGTTCTATGCACTGCCTAAGGTGCATAAGGGGAATACACCACCCCCGGGGATACCCATCGTGTCAGGGATAGGGTCCAACTTGGAACCCCTGTCACAGTTCGTCAACTTCTTTCTGAAACTTGAAGTGGGAAAAATTAGATCATACTTAAAAGACATCACTGCAATTTTGAAACTACTTAAGAACTGCCCATTCAACTCCACACTGCATTTACTGGTAACATTGGATATAGAATCCCTATACACCAGAATGCCACAGATGGCGACTTTGAAAGTGGTAGAAAAGACACTCAGACATACCGATCCACCTATATGAACACCCATCACATTGATCATGCAACTGGCGGAAGTAGCCCTTACCAAAAACGATTTCCTGTATGAACCGTGATGGGTGCAACTTTTGCACCAGGTTTGGCCAATTTATACGTTGCCGAGTTTGAAGAAAAGAAGATCTACAATGAGACCAACCCATGGACCGATAAGATCGAATTATGGTCTAGATATATAGATGACGTCCTAATGATAATTCAAGGGCAACAAAGAAGAACTGGCAATGTTCATGTTATGGCTAAATGAACAGAATAGGTTTTTAAACTTTACGGAAACACACAGTCGCACTTCGATCAACTTTCTGGATCTAAACTTGGAAATACGGAACAAAGAGATTGCAAGTACCGTATTTAACAAACCCACGGACAGGAACTCAGGCCTAACCTTTGATAGCTACCACCCGGCTAGCCTCAGTAACAACCTGCCATTCGGGCCGCTTTTGAGGTACAGGAGAAACTGCTCAACCCTTGGGGACTATGAGAGACAATCAAATCAGTTGGCAACCAAACTACTCAATCGGGGCTACCCCAAACATCTAATTAAGCAAGCATGCAAAAGATTGAAGAACATCCCGCAAGATACCACCTTAGAGAACCATGGTAAACGGAATGAACCAAATGGCACAATCATAGCCGTATTCAGTTTTTCACCATTGACAAATCAAATAAAAAAAGAAATCATCAAGCTCTGCCCGATCCTCAACGTAGGAGACGTCACTCTAGAAACACCAAGGTTCGCAATGAAAAGAAGGCGCAACCTAAGGGACGCTCTCATCCATACGTACAAAGAACCAACTTGACACCTAACACCCTTTTGAATCAAACACCGCCCACAGGGCACACGCCATGTGATGGCTGTAGTGCATGTGCCACAACTAAAAGATCTGTGACCATTGATCTAGGGTGGCACTATCCCTGAAATCAAAAATGCCTCTCCAATTGTAATAGTAACAACGTCATCTACCTGATCACCTGCCCTTGCCAGGAAAAATATGTAGGCATGACCACACGACCTGTCAAGATGAGAATGGCGGAACACAGATCTTGCATCAGAACCAAGAAGATGACAGCACCCATTGTTGAGCATTTTGTAACTAAACAGCACAGACCAAATGATTTCAATTGGACGATTATAGAGAGGATCGCCATCCCCAAGGGAGGCGGCAACCTTCATAACCTACTCTACAGAAGAGAACAACTCTGGATCTTTCGTTTAAAAACAGACACTCTGGGGCTAAATGAATCGACCAGATGGCAAACCGTGGCAACGTTATGAACCTCACGAGTAGAACAAAACATACCAGGGATACTCAACATAGACCTTTGTCTGTTTATTATCCCAGGAACACAATGGGAAGACAAAAGGATCACAAGCATGCTCCAACACACTCAGAGACATAAAGTGCCTGTGGTCATCCTTCAGCTAAAAACCAACATAGTAGTTTCCCCTTTCCCTCTTGCACTCTTCACCTACCTATTGTTTGAATCATGCTGAATATTTAGGGAACATCTATAGATACAAACACCATGGGACAATGTGACATCACATGCATACACCTGGCCGGTCTCATTATTAGCAATAGCATGGATGCTAACATCCAATAGATCAACAGTAAAATGTGTGACATTTTATGTCTACAGCTGGCATGTCCCACTGCAAGAAATATCTCTGATGCAAACATCTCTTAAGATTAACAGATCAATAACATGTCATGGTAATATGCGCAGAAATTAAGTACGTATACACAGCCCCGTAGTAACTAAACCACACTAGGCTATTATACATTCTGAGCGCCATTATCATTACAAGATGGCGCAAAGAGAAAGTATCGAAAACGGCATAGAAAAGGAGCTGCGATTTGGCACATGCGCACGCGACACGAATAACGATAGAGCAGAAAAGATAAACAAGATAGAACGCGTTCAGAATTATATACCACTCCGCACGGGTTTTGCAGACGGTGGACCCTAAGACAGAAACAGACATGCTAAGAAGGCAAGATACCATTTAGACGCACGTTAGCAATCGAACTTCCGTTTACAATTATGTATCTGAGCATGGAGCGCTAAGAATGACCGCGAGATGCAAACTAGTGCACCTGCACAGAATAGTATCACTGTAACTGTACGAACTACCCTGTAAATAGACACTTGTATATGTGAGACAGCTGAGAACCGTGCTCTAACAAACACGGGGTCTCAAGCATAAAACATGAAGTAACACTGGACACAGTAAGTTACGAATGAACCAAGATGTATTTTCTTGCTAACAGCCTAGGAGTTCACCATGATTTTCTAAACTCCCTAGGTATTATGGAATGCTGAAAAAGAAGGCATCCTATAGATGAATAGACCTGACCTGCTCCAATATCAGCTAAAAACAATTGAACTTGAATATTCGAATGAGCAGGGTAAGCAACCTCCTCTTGTTATATACACTAATGTGGCAAAGACACTCGAGAGACATTGGCAGTAACACTAAATGATGTCATGCATCTCTCTCCATACCCCGTAGCCCATTATATCTTCTCTGCAGGTGGGGCACTATATGGAAAACGCATTCTCTGCTTGAAAACAACACAGAAACAGCATAGCAAAACCTGCTGTAGATAGCCCTGAAGAAAATGGTTTACTGAGAACAGACCGCTGAAACCGGTAGGCTTTACCCGACCTCGCTATAAAACTGACCATTGAGATGGCGAGAGGTCGGTAATAACTAAATATTCTTTCAAAATCTTTAGGAAGAATATAGATCAAATTTCCGACGAACTAAACACAGATTAAGCTTAATGTAAAGAATGCTTTCTGTGCAACAGTTGGGGTTGCATCCAACATATGCAAAGATAGTCTGTCTAGATTTCTCTGGCATTACATATTCTCAGTTTTAGTGTTACTCCATCAATAATACACAAAACTGACAATAAATGTATTGAATCCTATTTTTAAAATATCTGCCAAATAAAGAAGCCCAATGAAAAGTATATCTATTCATTTGGAAGGCATGCTACGAGAAATATGTCATGTGTCTTTTAGAAAAACCATATGAGTTAGATCTCACGGTGTGTACAATAGTTTAGCAATAGGGCAAGTTCTCTGTACTATCCCCTCACCCTAGATAAGCAGAACAACCAGCGCAACCTAGGGATAGCAATACAGAAGGGTTTAGCTCAAAGTGGTTGAAGGGCAAGGACATTTTGGAATACATTTGAAGTCATTAGTTAAACTTTGTAGTAAACTGACCTGAGATTTTGTTGTTTGAAAATCTGAATGGGGAAGTCTCAAGGTATGAAACCCTAAACAGTCCAAGACGTGTGTGTGTTTTGGTCAAGTATTCGTTAAACAATACCAGGTACCTCTCACGTCCATGGAGCGACTCACAGAGATTAAGAAGTTAGAATCCTGTGGGATAATTCGTCGGATCCACAGTACCTTTAACAAACCGGTACTGGGGATACTAAAACCAAATGGGAAATGGAGACTATGTGCAGACCTGAGTGAGTTCAACAAACGTGTCTACATGTCAAGATGGCCACTTCCCTACATCGATCAAGTGTTAACACATATCCAAAAGAACACACCCAAGATGGCCGCCTACATCTAAAACCATCAGAAAGAAGGTTTGGTATGGTAATGTTTATTTGTAAAGCGCCTATTCACAAGGCAAGTGTTTCAAAGCGCTCAAAGAGGGAGGGAACACAGGGAAAAAACCACAGTCATTCAGAGCCCTTGAATTTCTGAACGATACAAGTCTGCACAGGAGAGTAAGTGTATATAATACAATTAACAGTGCAGATAACAGTAAATAGGTCTGACGAAGATTCTGCCGTTTTTCCAAGTGCATTGAGGCGCCACCATGCAAGGAGGGGAGACAGGGAAAATAGATCTTCAAGGCATGGTACGTTGAGATTGTGCAAGTGCCCAGACTGTACAGGGGAGGGGCGGGGGGAGTGCAGGGAGGGGAAATACAAGTGAGCCCAGTCAGTCAGAAAACTAGATCAGTGCCGAGAGATGTCATTTCCGTGGGTCACTGACTATGTGCAGTAGCGATGAGGCAAGTGCAGGCCCGGAGGCAAGTGCGAGAAGACTAGCAAGCGTGCCAGGGACCTGTGAGGCTCTGAGGTACACCCGGCGGCCAGTCAGCAAGCTGTGTGGAAAAGGAGGCAGAGAGTGATAGAGCAGAGAGAGAGGATTAGCAGGGTAGAGGGAGAGAGAAGGAAGAGGAGAAGAGGAAGGTCTTGAGGAGTTTCCAGAACGTAAGGTGATCAGGCTCAAGACAGAGGGCGGCAGGGAAGCTATTCCAGAGGGAGGCCCCTATTGAGGATGAAAATCTGCCTCCAAATCTCTGCTTGCAGAACCGGCTCACTCGCAGAAGGTTGGAGGTAGATGAGCAGAGGGCTCGGGAGGGACAGTATTTAGGTAGGCATTGTTGCAGATAGGTAGGTCCCAGGCCCCAGAAAACCTTGTGGACAATGCAGAGGGTCTTGAACTTGATCCTTGCAGCTAAGGGGAGCCAGTCAAGTGATTTCAGCGCCGGAGAGATGCGGTCCCCGGGCTTGAGGCCAAGGATAAGTCTTGCGGTTCTGTTCTGGATGAGTTGCAGAGGGCACAAAGCAGAAGCAGGGCGGAAGAGAAAGAGGCTGTTGCAGTAGTCCAGCCTTGAGAGAACCGGGGCTCTGGAGACAGTGAGCCGCTGGAGGAAAGTGGGAAAAGGAAGAGTAGCTCTGAGGAGGTGGAGCTGGTGGAGAAGGAGAGAGTGGAGTCGAAGATGACCCCAAGGTTTTTTGCCTTGCAGGTGGGTGCAGGCGCAGAGCCAAAAAAGGCCAGAGTGAGAGTGGGAAAACTGGAGCAGGAGTCCCAATGCGAACTATCTCAGTTTTACTGGCAGCCCTACAGATAAGGTGCGTATCTTGGCTTTATACGCATTTAATTAAATCCATTACGGAGCATTTAATTTTCTTCTGCGCACCGTTTACGCTGTATTTATTTTCATTAAAAAGCATACTTTCCTCCACTAGATGGCAGTAGAGGGCAATAATCTCCATATCTGAGTGTATTACACAACTTCTTTTATTAAATCACTGAAAGTACAGTGGGGTTAACTAGATTTTTGGGACTTCTAGTTTACCATTCAGGCTTAACATGCTGATGTAAGGATTTACATGTTGCCATGTGGTGTTATTATGCAATTTGTGTTTTTGGAAGTAAACTCTTTAAGACATCATTACTGTAGGCCTTGAAATCAAAACTATTTGTACTGAGTAACGCTTGGAAGGTGTGTGGTCAAATTTGCAGTGTGGATTAAAATCCCTGCTTCACTGTTCAGCCAAGGTTTGTGATCCTGGTCCCCTGTCCCCATACTCCACCCTGCCTCCCACCCCATCTGTCTGGCCATCCTACTCCCTCCTTTTTGGATGCAACCAGAGGCCCACTTGTTCCTTTTTCCACTTCCACCACTGATGTGATTAGCGGTCATGGGCTGAATTTGCTGTGATGCGTGTTGTGTCTGGGATGCAGATTCTTGGCTATCTAGGAGGAAACCTATTGGGCCATCAAGACTGCTCTCCTAGGACGGAAGTAGAAGATGGGGGAAGGTACAGACAAGTCTTTAATACTCGAGGAGTTCATGTGAAGTTATATTAAACAAGCAGCAAGGAGTAAGCCAAGAGACATAAACCTTGTCATGTGCATTATATAAATGGTCACTACTATTAATGCTACAGGTCGAACAGTGGAACAGAGGCCAGTCAGGCTTTTTTAGTAGTAACTAGTTGGAAATAAATCACTTGTAGTATCAATTTCTCTTTTTGCTAAAAAGGCACAGCGGCAAAAGTATTTGTCCAGGATCACACACTTTAGTGCTGAAGTAGGGCTTTGGAACCAGTCTTCAATTTATGCACTTGCCTGTATTTCTTCCTAACTGTAATCGCCAGAATTATGGTTTTTGGCTTTGTACACAAACAATAAACCAGTAAAACTATAAATATGCCTACCATACTGCAATTCAGATTGCATGCACTTTTTGGTTATTTGAAGTGATACTGCTAACTAGTGTCTGGCAACCCACATTAATTTCCTGCAGCAAACAGCGGGAAAGGTAGATTAGCAGTTTGTGACTTTTGCTAAGATTATGTGTGCAAGTTCCTTTAAGTAAATCATATGCCAACAATTGCTTACTCACACTCCCTCTGCAGGCAATACATCAGTCTCAATCTATAGTAGTTCTTAACAGAGTTTCTAGGCTCTAGAATTTTGAAAATGAAGCTCTAAGTACCAGATACTTGTAAATTATTTTATGGCAGAATATTTTCTACAAGTGTAATAAAATGGTTAAAGCCAAGCCAGACAACTTTGATCTACAACTCTTTTGGGCTACGGGTCTGATTTTACGTATGCATTGGGTGTATGTTGGATATGTTTTACTCTCTTGCAGAGGAGAAAACTCATTTTTACTCTCTTGAAAATGCATTTACGCTGTAATTTGAAAAATCATGCGTAAAATACTCCCACCTCAAAATCTTATCTGGAGCACTGCTTACTGGTGTTGAGGCAGAGGTCTTTGCAGCACACCATGACATAATTGCGGAAAGACATTCAGATATGAGCGAGGTAGAGGAGGTGGCTGAGGGTAGCCTGAATGAGAGTTGCATGTCATCTACATAAAACTTTAAGTTAGAGAGGAAAGTGGCAATCACAGGCACCAGGGAAGCCATGTAGACATTGAAGGAGGATAGGTTAGAACCTTTGGGAATGGCGCATGTTGAAAAAGTGATAGTAGAGAGAAAGGACTCAAGTTCCACCTGGGATGGGCGGTCGGAAAGGAAGGAGGTTAACCACGCCAGAACTTGACCTGTGATTACCAGGGTTCACGGAGATGTGCGATCAGGATGTTGTAGTTTACTGTGTCAAAGGCAGAGGAGAGGTCAACAAGGATGAGGACAGAGGGAGTGTTAGTGTCAAGATTTGAGAGCAGGTCTTCACAGGTGTTCAGAAGAGCAGTTTCGGTGCCTCTGGATGCTCTAAAGCCAGAGTGATGATAGTGGAGGCAACCAGCAGATTCAATCTGGAGGGTGAGCTAAGAGATAGCCAGCTTCTCCAGGAGTTTGACCAGGAAAGGGGTGATAGAGATGGGGAGGTAGTTTGCTGGAAAGAAGGGTTCGGCAGAAGGAATGCAGTCTAGACTATCAAGCTACTTCCCTACTTAATCAAGGAGAAACTAGCTGCTCGCCGCATTGCCACTTTCATGTGAACTACGTTTCGTGCATCCGTGCTAGAGACACAGATTTCCTTTGAATCCCGAGTCTAACTACAGCTACGATCCCAGATGCGGTAAACTCCTAACTTTCCCGCTGTGCCTCCTTGTCTTGAGCCGATTCCCCTTAGGTCTCGATCTCTCGCGCACCTCACGCTTTCCAGTTTTCCTTCCCCACCCGTCCTTGCCTTCTCTCTCCGATTCTTGAAATCCAGATGATCTATTCCGGACCGTGCTGCTTCGGCTCCCATTGTGGCTCCACCTGCGCGCTGACGATTCCCTCTCAGCATTGATCCTTGTCTCACTGCCTGCCGACAGATATAATTTCCCGAACTACGGCCCCTCGTTGGAACATTCCTGGAACCTCACGCTCCTCGCTTCTTAGCGATCAACATTGCACTTTCTCTATTGAACTCTACATTTCCTTTTGTAGCCCTGCAAACTAACTTCACGGAAAATCCTGTCTCCTGCAAGATAAAATACAGACATTTCTACTCCTCTCTTCTCATTAGGAGAAGTTACAGAGCTACACTCCGGGCTGCCCCCTTAGATCCACTGACGCAGCACTTCTATGCGTTCCTAGATATCGCAGGAGGGAATTGGTGGCAGGGCCTTTTCTATCGCAGGGCCTAGGCTCTGGAATTCACTGCCAATCCAGCTGCGGAGCACTGTGCATTTTGCACTTTTAAAGCAAAACCTAAAAACATTCCTTTTCATGTGATTCTTCCGCCCAATCTTTTTCAGTAGCTCTCAAATGCGCCGTGATGTCTTTGGTGACAGTATGCTATAAAAGTATCTGATTGATTGATCGGACTTGGGACCCTCCAACATCCTCTAGACAGAGGAGTGGACTACCTACTGGGGTTTTTCATCCATCTTTAAAGGTTTTTCCTCAATTCTACAAGACTCCCTGTCCTTAATCAGGGTTCTGACAGAATCAGGGATTATCCTACCTCTTCACCAAACCCGGAGACATCTGCAGGTCAGTGTGTTTTCCTGAACAATTAAGCGTAAAAAGGTGACAGAGGGTGACAGAGTAACAAGACTAACTTTCATACATCGTACCAGACATGTCCCGTTAATCGGGTCAAGCGAAGTCAGGCCCTTTAAGAGCATACACCTGATACCAATTAGCTCTCCTCAAACGGATAATAGGCAACACCTAAAGACACACTCTGAGCAAGGCGGAACACGAGTACGAGCAGAACTTCCAGGGCAAAGGCAAACCTACTGAGCACAGCGATGGACCAAGGGACGAGAGCAGCGAGTCAAAAACCTCAAGAGCTCCCTACTGGAGGTTGTTGCCTCTGACAGGCCGCGAAAGACATGTGGAGAACGCCAGATCCCACAAGTGAAGACTGCATTGTGTTTCACGGATGCCAGCAACCCCCTGGATAACGTCAGAGTTGAGGAGGCGTGGCCAAGCCTGTGGTACTAATCTTGACTCATGAATTGAAAATCGCAAAACCAAGCAAAAGACGCACACAGCCGGTGAGTTGGCAAGCGACCTGAGAGACTGGCGTGTGTTAAAGTTTGAAGTAGCAACATTATATCGCAAGTGAAGGCTGTGCGCGTGTGGATGAGACGCAAGTAAAGGCAGACCTATGAATGACCCTTCTAAGTAATGACAGATGTGAAATCAGAGATACTAAATAACAGAGTGGTCCGGCAAAAGAAAGTAGCACACTCGAACGTCTCCATGAAATGTACATTGTTTGAAGCGATAAAGAGAATGAACAGCAAAAATGAAATAAATAAGATTAATTCCTAGGGAAGGGGAGAGTGAAATTAAACTGTGAACTTTGAGTCGAAGTGGTCCTGCAGTGGGCTGTAACGAATGCCACGCACATTCGGAAGTCTTCGACATCCGAAAGTGGTCCGAGCGTGACTGAGGGAGACCCGAAGTATAATAAGCTTGCGGATGGAAGCCCCCTTGCAAGTTTGTGTTGAACTTTGTTATGAAAGGTTTGAGCCCAACAGAGGGCGTCCTACGTGAACTGTATTGTGTAAGGAACACATGGTATCAACAGTAAGACAGACACAAGTGACCACAGTTTAAGGGTGTTTATTGAACTTTCACAAGGGAGAGATAAACGCCTATCTAAACCTAAATCAGATGGGAGCAAGCTACGACCATCAAATAATAATAATGCAGTCCTAGTGGAGTCTTGTCAAATAAAAAGGGTATATGCTAAAAAAAACAATTGCCAATCCTAACTACTTATTTACAAATAATGGGGATGTTCATGAAAAAGAAAGAAGTGTTCACAAAATGATAAATCAGCATGTTCGGCTCATTGGCCTCCCTGCCCCACGTTTACAGCAGTCCACTCGATCAAAGCACACACTCTGGCTTCTGGGGTACTAGGATACAGTTCCATTTACACAGTTCACGACCTTCTGGGTCCAGGTCTCTTTGCTTCTCGCAAGTCTCTTGACTCAGAGGGCCTGCTACACAAAACACGAAAAACATTATTTTCCTTTTTCCAGTATTCAATTTTGGGTGCTCACCGTGGATCCCCCTCTGCCGGGCTCAGATCCCCTTTACACAATAAAAGTTCCAAAACAAAAGTTCAACGTTGGATCCTCCTCTTCCATGCTCAGATCCCTTCCAAACTTAGTTCGGATAATTCCTTCTCGTGTGACTCACGGTTCACCCCGGGCTCAGGTCCCTTTTATAACCTTAATTAGTCTCTCTCAGCCTGGCTCAGAACAATTGTGATGCACTTTAAATTATCGAAGACTTTAGAATGTGCACAGGGTTTAGCATGACCACTTCGATCTTATTATTCCTTTTACTCACACACAGGATCAGTTGGATTCCTTAACAGAGACTTTCGAATGAGCACACACGTGCCGGACTACTCTGTGTATGGTATCTTTTCTGGCCTCCCAAAGTTCAATTGCAAAGTTAAAATTATCTCTGTGTCGCTCTTTGCAAATGCCTCACACACGGTTCTCTTTGTACGTTTCCACTTGCAACCTTGGTTCAAAACACAAGCTGGTTTGGTATCAGTCTCTCTGACTCACCGGCTCTGCTGTATTTTCTGACACTGCTTTGTTGTAGGAGCCAAGGGCAGTACCAAGGCGGCAATCGCTCCTCCCCGCCTTGGTTATTGACATGGGAGAGCCCCGGCTTCCTCCGACACAATTTGCAAGTTTGATCAGCCTTAGGTCCTGGTCTTCGGTTTCTCCCTTTCCAAGGCTCATGAAAGTAATGTCTTTAGAGGTCACGAGTACTTCCCTTCTTGCGACTCTCCCTGCACTAGCCGTCTTTCTCCTTATACTAAACTGCCATCTTGGAACTGCTGTTTGAAGTCAGGTGTGTGTAATAATCCGTAATTTCCTGTCCATGGTGTTGGGACATGTCAGGTATACGGCTCTGGTGTTAGTCCGTTGTCACTCACGGTGAACTTTCCGTGAGAAAGTTTGTGTCGGATAGTGGGGGCATTGAACTCTTTGGTATTCTACCTGGTAGGATGGGAAAAAGGTGCTATTAGGAAGGGGATACCGCATCTCGCCCTTCGGTGTCCCACTTCCACTCCCCGAGGACCCCTCACCCAGGTGATCCTCCCGCACTGGTCAACCCCCAGGAACTGGATCCAAAAGCAATGGCCCTGTCCTGGCCACCTGGATGACAGATCCCAGGGACTAGCGGGTGAGACACCTTCCGGTTTCTCACAAAGGTCAAAAGGGTAGAGCCCAACAGTGGGGGACCTTTGTGAACTCTTTTGTTGAAACTTTAATTTTGAAGTCAGGAAAAGAGACTTTAATGTGGAAGGTCAGACGGGCCTCGATCCACGTTTTTGGAACTTTTCGTTGTGTTGGAAGCCGAGCCAGAGTGTGCCATCCTGCCTACATTGACCGCCTTACTCCGTGAAGTCCAACATGGGGAGGCAAGCTGGTTCAACCACGTTTATTAATTTGAACATTGATTTTTCCTTTTGCATACATTTCTCCTTTTTACACTTTTTTCTACAAAGGAGATAGGGCAGGCATTAGATTTTGTTAGCATAGGCCATTTGATTTGACAGACTCCACTAGGACTGTGTTATTATTTGATGGTCGTGACTACTCCCATCTTAGTTATAGGGCAAGGTAGGAGTTTCTCCAGCCCCAATAATTTCAATAAAGGTTTCACAAATTGTACCGTGTGTCAGTGTTATACTTGTGATATCATGCCTTCCCTACAATACCTTGTGTCCGACTCTCATTTCTGACCCCTGACACTGCATATATGTGTTGAAATTCCCATTAGTTCAAATGGACCATCATAGTTTGTTAATTTTCTCAAGAATCATTAAGTTGAACCATAATGATTCAAATATCACTAAAAAGCGGCTGAGCGGGCCTACTTATTGAAGTAACCCTTATCAAAATTCAGAGTTACAACCTAAAATGTGTTTTTAACTACCCATAAAATGTCACAAAGCAGAGATTTGGTATGTGATAACTTAATAAATTAGATATCTGGGTAGAAAAGTTCACGTTCATAACTATTATAATTTTTTTATAAATGCGAAAAAAAATCCTGTTCGCACCTGCAACCTCCTGCCGAGATGGTAGTTATTCATTACGAGCAGCATTAGAGGAACACAAAAATATATATGTTGTTAGTGTATGTATAAAATGAAGAAAGTTGCCATGTAGTGAAAAACTGAAAAGTTTAAAATGCAAACGTCAGTAGGTGGATTCATCCCTCTCATCATTTCAACTACATAACTCCAGGAGCCTATCCACAGAGTGGGTTTAGGGGGTGGAGAGGAACATATGGATCCAATTAGAATTCAAGGGTAATAAGCTAGCACCTCCTAATTTTAATATTTCTGAGGTGTGGCTTTGAGATTAAGAAGTGGATGCAGAAGCCAGAGAAGGGAATGCTGTCTAAAAAACATCTGGGTGCAATTATTGACAAAATGCTGCAAACTTAGTATTGTCTGGGAGACAGGAATTGGGAAAGACTTAAGAGGCTGGGATCTTTGCAAGGAGAGAAAAATAGAGGGATGAGTGCTGGTGGCTATCCATGACTGGTGTGCCTGACCAGATCCATGTGCTTCCCCAAGAGAGGGTCCTGAAATGCTGATGTCTTTCCTGCGCAACATAAACAGACATTTTCAAAGTAAGTAGCTTGTATAACAGAATCAAGGCTGTGGTCTGTTTGAGTTAATACCTTCCACTTAATTAGTGGGTGGGAGTTATGGAAGTAGACTCTTAGTATATTTTGATAAATAATGATTCAATTAATTCCCCTATAGCAAAAGGATACAGGGTGAATTTGTGACCATTAAAAATGAACAAACTTACTTCCAGTACGAATAAAAACTATATAGTCAGTTAATGTAATCACGTACACCTATTTACCTTGTCTACCCCAGAATTTCCTAAAGGGAAGGGGTGTCCTTGTCTGAAAATGAAATTCCTAACTGTCACCATTCCTCAAAACTGGCCTTTAAGCAGAGGGGTAACAAATTTAACTGAATGTCTGGGATTTTGCAGCTGAGTAGAGAAGTGCTTTGCTAAATGAAATAAAATGTAGTTCCTAATTGAAAAATGCATACTCTCTCCTGAGAGTGAGAAAGTGGCCGTGATAGAAGAGAGATTTTGTATTGAGATATCACTGAGATATCTCAATACAAAAGTATTGAGATACACAATACAGAAGCATTGAGATATCACATCTCATGCTATAAGAAGGGTCTCAGGTTTGGTTTTAGAAGCATTGAGATATCACATCTCATGCTATACGAAGGGTCTCAGGATTGGAATGGGAAGGAGTTGGATATCACTTCTCATGCTATAGGAAGGGTCTCAGGTTTGGTAGAAGCATTGAGATATCACATCTCATGCTATAGGAAGGGTCTCAGGATTGGAATGGGAAGGAGTTGGATATCACTTCTCATGCTATAGGAAGGGTCTCAGGTTTGGTATTAGAAGCATTGAGATATCACATCTCATGCTATACGAAGGGTCTCAGGATTGGAATGGGAAGGAGTTGGATATCACTTCTCATGCTATAGGAAGGGTCTCAGGTTTGGTAGAAGCATTGAGATATCACATCTCATGCTATACGAAGGGTCTCAGGATTGGAATGGGAAGGAGTTGGATATCACTTCTCATGCTATGGGAAGGGTCTCAGGTTTGGTAGAAGCATTGAGATATCACATCTCATGCTATAGGAAGGGTCTCAGGATTGGAATGGGAAGGAGTTGGATATCACATCTCATGTTATATCAAGTATCTCAGGTTTGGTATTAGAAGCATCTAGATATCACATCTCATGGTATAGGAAGGGTCTCATGTTTGGTATTAGAAGCATTGAGATATCGCATCTCATGCTAAAGGAAGGGTCTTAGGATTGGAATGGGAAGGAGTTGGATATCACATCTCATGCTATAGGAAGGGTCTCAGGTTTGGCAGAAGCATTGAGATATCGCATCTCATGCTATAGGAAGGGTCTCAGGATTGGAATGGGAAGGAGTTGGATATCACATCTCATGCTATAAGAAGGGTTTCAGATTTGGAATGGGAAGGAGTTGGATATCACATTTCATGTTATAGGAAGGGTCTCAGGTTTGGTATTAGAAGCATTGAGATATCACATCTCATGCTATAGGAAGAGTCTCAGGATTGGAATGGGAAGGAGTTGGATAGCACATCTCATGTTATAGGAAGGGTCTGAGGTTTGGTATTAGAAGCATTGAGATATCACATCTCATGCTATAGGAAGGGTCTCAGGTTTGGAACGGGAAGGAGTTGGATATCACATCTCATGCTATAGGAAGGGTCTCAGGTTTGGAATGGGAAGGAGTTGGATATCACATCTCATGCTATAAGAAGGGTCTCAGATTTGGAAAGGAAAGGAGTTGGATATCACATTTCATGTTATAGGAAGGGTCTCAGGTTTGGTATTAGAAGCATTGAGATATCACATCTCATGCTATAGGAAGAGTCTCAGGATTGGAATGGGAAGGAGTTGGATAGCACATCTCATGTTATAGGAAGGGTCTGAGGTGTGGTATTAGAAGCATTGAGATATCACATCTCATGCTATTGGAAGGGTCTCAGGATTGGAATGGGAAGGAGTTGGATATCACATCTCATGCTATACGAAGGGTCTCGCAGATGGGGAGCAGGTGCAAGTGGATCTAGGGCACCTGGCCTAAGCCCCACCCACCTGGTGCCTTCCTGCCTGCCGCTCTTTTTCACCACTTACCAAGCCCCGCCTACCTGGTGCCTTCCTGCTTGCCGCTCTTTTTCACCACTTAGCAAGCCCCGCCCACCTAGTGCCTTCCTGCTTGCTGCTCCTTTTCCTACTTAAGGAGCCCTCCTGCCTTTTTTCCTTTGCAGATGGGGAGCAGGTGCAAGTGTATGTAGGTCACCTGGCCTAAGCCCCACCCACCTGGTGCCTTCCTGCCTGCCTCTCTTTTTCACCACTTAGCAAGCCCCACCCACCTGGTGCCTTCCTGCTTGCCGCTCTTTTTCACCACTTACCAAGCCCCGCCCACCTGGTGCCTTCCTGCTTGCCGCTCTTTTTCACCACTAGCAAGCCCCGCCCACCTGGTGCCTTCCTGCTTGCCACTCCTTTTCCTACTTAAGGAGCCCTCCTGCCTCTTTTCCTTTGCAGATGGGGAGCAGGTGCAAGTTTATGTAGGTCACCTGGCCTAAGCCCCACCCACCTGGTGCCTTCCTGTCTGCCGCTCTTTTTCACCACTTCGCAAGCCCCACCCACCTGGTGCCTTCCTGCTTGCCGCTCTTTTTCATCACTTAGCAAGCCCCGCTCATCTGGTGCCTTCCTGCTTGCCGCTCTTTTTCACCACTTAGCAAGCCCCGCCCACCTGGTGCATTCCTGCTTGCCGCTCCTTTTCCTACTTAAGGAGCCCTCCAGCCTCTTTTCCTTTGCAGATCGGGAGCAGGTGCAAGTGGATCTAGGTCACCTGGCCTAAGCACCACCCACCTTCTTAGCCCTGCCTCTTCCTTCCTGCTCTTAACTATTAGATCAAGGACGTCTCTCGCCTGGGCGTCCAAAGTGAAGGGCAATCAAAGAAAAGGGCAATTCCTGTTTGGACCTGTTCAGACCAGGAGGATCCAGGACCCGACCCCCTGCTCAGACAGCAGGTAAGCATGCACCAACATGTGTTACCCTCTCTGTCCCCACAGGCTATCCCCATCCCCTCTGGTCCCCCTGTTTTGTTCCCTTGTGCCCCCCTCCCTTCTCACACACAGGTGTTGCCTAGTTCACTTGATTCTTCTACCCTGCTCCCCCTCTACCTCCTCCAGCCTACTTCTGCAAGAGTCTGTCCTGATACATTCTGGTTTCACCATCACCATCTTGTGGCCAATGCTGGATTTGACTTTTATGGACTTGATTCATTCACGGTGCATCACCCTTTCTCAACTCTCATGCTGGACTTCCTTTGCATCTTGTACTCATGGTGGCCCTGATTCATGCTGTTCCCATCTTCATCTTGTATCCTGGCTTGCAACATTGTGTTACTACTGACTTCTGCAATTGTATTCGCTCCCGCCTCTTGCTTCTCCACTCTTTTGGACTGCTTACTCTCTGTTCTCTCCTCCTCTCCCGTTCTCCATTTTCCTACCTCCTGTCCTTAGTTTCTTCTATGCACTTACACTATCAGAATTGTCCCTGGACCTAATATGATAGCAACCTCGTCTGTTTCCTCCACCCTCCCATTACTGTTTTTCTCCTCCCCACCCCCCCTCCAGCACTATCTGAAATGTCATCAGGCCTAGTATGATAGTTTCTTGTTTTGTTCCTCCCCTCCCATTCTGCCCCCCTCTCGCTCCCCTTTTGTTTTCTCCGGCTCTACCAGAAATGTCGTCAGGCCTAGTACGGTAGTCGCCTGTCTGTTTCCATTTCCTTCCCACTCTCCGCCTTCCTTCCTTATCTATGTCATAGCTCTTGCACTATCTGAAATGTCGTCAGGCCGAGAACGATAGTTAATTTCACATCCTTACTGTTCATGGCCTGTAAGAATGTCATTGTATTTTCCCTTGTTCCCTCCTTTGCCTTGAAGCGCTTTGAAACACATTGTGTATAGGCGCTATATAAATAAACTATCATATCATATCATATTCCTTCAGGGCGAAGAAGGAAAAGGTTCCATGTTGTGATAAAGGTGCTGTTTTTCAATATTTGATTTCATTTCACATTGTTAGTTTTGACATGCGCGCAGGAAGATTATAAATGAAAAAGTAAAATGAAATGAAAGCCATTCGCACTGCGTGGGAGAAACTGTTTTACACAAAGGAACACTGTCATTTAAATGCAACTTCAGAAAAGGATTACTTAATACACAATTTTGTAATGCTCCATGGTATTGTTTAATTTTGACAATATGGGTTTTTTGTGGGACCAGAGGGTTGAACTGTTTATTTGGCCTGTGTTCCATGTACATGAGACGCAAAGGTGAAATCTCAAAAGTGAGTTTTGTACTTCAGCCTTGTTTTGTGCCACAGAGAAGGTGGAGTGTGTAATCATTTAGGGCACATATTAATTGGACATATTATTTAATAAATCTATATTCCTTCTGTTTCCTGGCTTGGTTCTTGTCTTATCTGTGCCACTGGGGAAGGGGGATCTACGTGGCTCCATATAAGTCATGGACAGGGCTTAACTAAATTAGACAAATGATACAGAAGGGCAGTCTCTAAATATATTGTGAAATGTATAAATTGGACTAGAGGTAATGGGATGACAAAAGCTTCTTATCTGATTCACTACATACTACACATTGTATTAAGGGTCAGATATATGTGAATTGGTTACTAATGCGATATAAGTATAACACTTAGGAGGAGTTACACTAGGAAATAGGAAGCTGTGATGGTTTTATGTATGTATGTATGAATAAAGGATGGAAAGTTTGTGGATATGAGGTATGAAATTGTATGAATTATTATGTTTTTGAGTAAGCATTAATTTGTTTTAGTGTTTTTTGTGTGACATACAAATGTATGTGTACTGACATATTGGAATCATTTAATAAAATGTGTAATATGTATTGAATCAGATAAGAAGCTTGTGTCATCCCAATACCGCTGGTCCAATTTATATATTTCTCATGTTACCTTACCTGAAGGACCAGGGTGCAGGTAACCCCTTTTGTATAGATCTAAATATATTGTTACAATTTTTTTATATTTAACACATATGTCTGTGATAATGATGTAAGCATGCTACTTTTTTAAGCACACTATGCAAAGTGAGCTTGGTACTCATTTATCAGAATACCCACGCTAACAGTAATATACCTGCAAACGATGCGTCTTATAGACCAGTACGGGCATGCTTTTGTTTTGGGTGTGCGGCTTGCACTAAGCAAACAAATGACTGCTTGCCTCTCTAACTGCATTTAGAAAGGTTTTTGGTGAAGGTTAATTGAGGAAAGTGGCTGGTTATTGGGAGCCCAGTGCCTGGCCATTTATAGGAGCTACTTGCGGCTCTCATTTGAACCTCTCTTGGAGAGAATGTTCCTCATTTTTATTTGGTGGAAGATCAAGCCAAACAGTTTTTATTGGTTGCATATGGGTCCATGTATGGTCACTGCACTGCCATGGAGACACCGAATGTGTTGCAATTCTACCTAGCAACTGGTTATTGGGGTACATTGATCGGATGGTGTTCACTGACCAGTCTATGCAACTAGAAGTCGGTCCTTTGATTATTGGCTTGAACCTGACTTCGTTTTCTTTTACAGTATTTAACATATTAGGCTGCCCCATTCCAAAAACTCAAAGGAGAGCTCTTGCGTCTCCTGTTGATGCCACCTCACTGACACTGAGCAGTGCAAAAACAATAAGGGGAGCTCACCAAACCCTGTAAAAATCCAATATGAAATCGTGCACTATATGGGTGGAATGACTTCAAATACGTTCTTTTTTTTTTTTACTAACTGGAAAGTGTGTTTCCTACGAGAGCAGATGGACCCCCCCCCTTAAAGTTGCTCAGCGATACTCCTGCATGTAGTGATAAACGGAGGCGAAAGTAGGTAATAAACAAGAAGTTTATTTAAAGCGGGGCCCGTCGTGCCAGTACACTCTCAGCAACTCCAACGGCTACTGTGTCACGCGAACCAAGCTCCAACAGAACACTCAGGAGAATGGTTTGCGGCCATAACCTTCACGTGCCACAACATTCCATTACATAAACTCTACATATCTCCCTCCTTAAGAAAACAAAGATTTAGCACACAAAAAAAGAGTGATAAAATTGAACACTAATAACTCATTGCATTAATGAATTAAAACAAAAACATGCATGCCTGAGATAATATAGGTAATAATATCTCCTACACTAAATGGCACGCTGAGATAAATATGTGAAAATTAAACACAAGAATCCTAACACATATGACACATAGTCCTTCATCCAGACCGGCATGGACCTGAATCTCTGAACACTGCCAGAACTATTTTGAGCATTTTGAACACTTCCATCCTCTTTGGAATTTCGAACACTTCCATTCTCTCCTCTTCTCCTCCCACCATTTTCATCATGCTCACTTGTTGCCACTCTAGTATCCACACCATACGCTTTAGCAATCTTGCCTTTACACCAGACTTCCCCTCCTTCTAATATGATTAAACTCTTCCTAACCGCAGCAATTCTCTTAGGACCCATGAATTTGCTGTCCAAACACTTATTCGCCATTCTAGGATTCTTCACATACACCATGTCACCCACCTTCCATTGCCGATCCTTCACTTTTTCACGAACATCAAATCCTACTTTATTCTTCTCTTGGCTCTCTTTGATGCATTTCATTATCTGTTCTCTATCAACTTAAACCACTCCTGAAATACCCAACCACCCTGGACACAATTTTGTCCCTGGTTCTCTTCCTTTGAGAGATACAAAGGGTGATACTTTTGTCACTGAATGTGGTGTAGTGAGATAATTCCACCTCATAATTCTCAACATCTCCCTCCATGGCTGCTTTACCCTCATAGCTAACTGCAGACCTTCCTTCAAAAACCGGTTGACTCTCTCCACTAGGCCATTTGCCCTAGGGTGATACAACGCAGTCCTGACATGCTTAATGCCATAACCACTGAGAAACCTTTTCATTGCCATTGATACAAATTGAACCCCATTATCCGAGACTAGCTCAGTGGGTACTCCTTCTTTAAAGAAAACCTTCTCTAGAAATGTAATGAGTTCTCTAGCTGTGACTTCTCTTACAGCCTTCCATTCAATCCATTTCGTATGAAAGTCAACTACCACAAACAAAAAGCTCAATCCATTTCCCAGACAGATAATGGGTCCCATAATGTGTACAGCGACCTTAGTCCACGGTTGCTCCGGTACCTCATTGGGAACTAAAGGAACTTCCCTTACCACTTTAGTTTTGTCACTCCTTTGACACTCCATACACTCCTTCACCCACCTTTCAGCCATTTTATCAATGCGTGGCCACCAATAGTTTTGACGGAGTTTTCTCTTCATTGCCCCTTCCCCTGGATGCCCCTCATGAGCCAACTCCAGAAGACTCTCTCTGATAGTCTCAGGAGGAACCACACATTGCCCTCTCCTTTGTCTGTCTCCCCACAAATTCAGCTCTTCCTTGACCTCCCACCATATATCGAATCTTTTATCCAAACTCTTTTTATTTGGCCACCCCTTCACAGTCCACTCTTTGATTAGCTTAAAATCTTCATCAGTACTTTCAGCCTGCAACCACTTCTCCTGAGCTACTGCTTCACCGACTTCAGCCACTACTGACTCCTCCATTGCCTCAGCCTCAAGGTTTTCTGTGACAAGTAAAGGGATCCTAGAAAGACAATCTGCCACTACGTTTTTCTTTGCTGGCAAAAGACTTAGGTCAAAATTAAACCCCTGAAGGCCCAAACCCCAACTGCTTATCCTGGGTGACCCTAACGCCCATCTTCCACTCTCGAATAACTGAACTAATGGCTTATGATCAGAGCGAATCACAAAACGTCTGACCCACAAATAATACTTGAAATGCAAAACAGCCCAGAACATTGCCAATGTCTCTCTCTCAATAACTGAATACTTGGTTTCCGCCCCTCTCAAAGCTCTTGATGCAAAGGCAATAACTCTCTCTTTGTTGTCCTTGTCGAATTGTACTAATGTTGCCCCCAAACCCAATAAACTGACATCAACTACCAAAACTGTCTTGTCCCTGGGATCAAATCTGCAATTGAAGGTGACTTACTGATACAACCTTTTATACTCTCAAAAGCCGCATTACACTCTGCAGACCACTCAAACCTCGCCCCTTCTTAAGTATCATTCTTATGGGAGCCGACACCATGGCTCCTTAATAAACCTGTGGTAATATTCGGCAAGACCTACAAAAAAGACCTCACCTGGTCTTTGTCTGTGGGTACGAGAGCCTCCTTTACTGCCTCCACAAGACACTTTTTTGGTCTCACACCCCGACTCATCAATCTCATGTCCTAAGTACTCTACCTTTCCAACCACAATCTTGCATTTATCTCTTTTCACAGTCAAACCAGCCTCTGATAAACTGTTCAACACTTGTCTCAGAACCACATCATGCTCAGACTTCGAATCCGCAAATACAAGCATATCATCTTGAAACACCACAATGTTCTTCATTCCTTCCATGATTGTGTCCATTACTCTTTGAAATACGGCTGCTTCCGAAGCGAGACCGAATGGCATCCTGCAATATCTAAAAGTACCAAAAGGAGTGATGAACGCTGTCAAATGCTGGCACTCTTCTTTCAATGGAATTTGATGGTAAGCCTGAGAAAGATCAATCACAGAGAACACTCTTGCGTCCTTCAGATTCGACAGTTTGTCACTTATTATCGGCAAAGGATGTCTGTCCACTAGAATGTTTCTGTTAATGTCCCTCATATCTACGCAGAGCCTTATATCTCCATTTGGTTTTGCTGCTACCACCACGGGCGACAGCCATTCGGAACTCTCACTTTCCTCTATTATTCCTCTCTGTAGTAGAGTCTCAATTTCAGTTTTGAGTTTCTCCCTCAAATCATGTGGTATTGGTCTCACTTTATGTACTTTAGGGATTGCTCCCGTCTTCAAGCGAATCTCATGCTCAAAGCCTCTTAACATCCCCAAGTCTCCTTGAAAAACCAGTGGAAATTCTTCTTCCCACTTGTCCCGGACTTCAGCGACTGAAACCGGCTCCTCCGCACTTGCTTGAATTCTAATGCCCAGTTTGCGTTGTTCTTCCCAGCCTAACAGAGACAAACCTTCTTGTGTCACATATACCTCTGAGTCACAACTTCTACCTTTATATTTAATGACAGCCTGGAATTTTCCCAATACCTGGATCTTGACATTGCCATAAGCATATGGCTCTATCGTATGCTCCTTCAACTCAATCACTCTCCTTTGCAGACAAACTTCATATGTCTTCTTCGAAACCAGAGTCCATGGTGAGCAACTGTCGACTTTCAAAGTCACTACTCTATCATTCATTAGAAAAACATCTGTCGGGGCAGTACGCCTTCCGGATACTTCCGAGACTTCCAATACATGTTTATTTTTAACTACTTGTGCCGTTTCCACATCTTCCTCTTGTTCCGAAATCTCTACATACCCTAGCAAAGTGTCCCTTTTTCTTGCACTTCAAGCAGAAGACGTTCCTAGCAAGGCAAAATGTGCTGGTAGAAATATGGCGATTGCTGCCACATTTATAACATTTGACGTCCTTACTCAAGCTCGCTTTCTTGAATCCCTTCACAATCGCCACTTCTCCATCTTGTTTATCACTTTTCATGGTAGACATTTATTTGTGAGTTTGCTCCATTCCTCGGGCCGTCTCTACTGCCACCTCCAAGGACACATCTTTAGTCAACAATCTCTCCTGTATCTTCATGTTATTTGTGCAGCGCACTAATTGATCCCGAATGAGTGAATCCGTCAATATACCAAATTCACATGTGTGACTTAAGGATCTCAGTGCCGCTATAAAGTTCTCCACCGGTTCTTGGGAATCTTGCACTCTCTGAAAGAATTTGTGTCTTTCAAATGTTATATTTTTCTTAGCCTCAAAATGAATTTCCAATTTCCTTTCATCCAGAGCATACTGATCTATATCTCCTTGACCTTCCAAAGGGGGCTGAGGCAAACCATCATAGACACTGCGCCCTTCAGTGCCCAGATTATGTAAGAGAATTGCCTCCTTCCTCCCTGCTGCAAATTTGTCTCCTCCAATTGCCACCAGGTAGGTGTCAAAAATCTTTTTCCACCTGTCCTACCTTATGGGAGGTGCTCCTGGCTCTGACAGGAAAGGTGGGGGTGGGGCCATGCTGGCTGCAGCCATGATCAATAGTCAGATTTATCAGAAGAACCGTGAATTATGAACTTGAAGTGAATCTTTCTGGTAACTGTTCCCTATGTAGAATCCTTATTTTCTTACACTCTCCTTGCTGAACTATTCACTGTTGATTTTTAATGCTTCAGATACCTTTAATGTACTGGGATACACTTTCCTCAATAGTCTCTAACAGTCCCAGTCTTTAAACACACACTTTTTCCTAGGCCAATTGGGCTTGTTTTACTCGGCCGTATATTTAGTTTGTGGGTGAATCGAGGGTTGGACTGCCAAGGCATTCATTGAGAAGGACCACCTCCCTTCCTGTGTGTCCACCCGCGGCTGCCTCCCTCTGCCCCTCCTCACCTCCTCTGAAGTAGATCTCTCCGCCTCTCCTTGTATCTCAGTGGGAGGGCAGGGCCCTCTGCTGGGGCCAGAGGGGCGCGGTAGTGTTGCTCGCCCAGCGCGTCCCGGGGAGTCAGCTCCTCTCCCCCGCAGCGGCGCTGCTACACGCAGCCTCGACACAGCCCCAGAGAGGCCTGTGTGAGAGGGGCTCCTGTGGCGCTGCGGTCGCTGACGTCGGCCGATCACCTGCCGATCGAGTCTGTGAGTCCCTCGCAGCTGCCGCGACGGGCCCCCTGTAGTGATCAACTGAGGCGAAAGTAGGTAATAAACAAGAAGTTTATTTAAAGCGGGGCCCGTCGTGCCAGTACACTCCCAGCAACTCCAACGGCTACTGTGTCACGCGAACCAAGCTCCAACAGAACCCTCAGGAGAATGGTTCGCGTGCCACAACCTTCACGTGCCACAACATTCCACTACATAAACTTTACACTGCGCCTCTTCCATTTCTCAGCTTTTCATCATTGAGTGCATTTATTTTGGATTAGAGGCAGCGCTGAACATTCCAAGGACCTCCCATATATCGGAGACGAGACAGTCACTAAAATGGCTCAACATTAACCAAAGAATAACCTACAAAACACTTTCCGTCACACACAAATGCCTCTCCAACCAAGCCCCCTCATACCTATCTGACACCATCTCCACCCACACATCTATACGTCCCATTAGATCAGCCATGAGGTAGTGTGTGAAGATTCCCCGCTTTAAGCTACAATGCACAGGTGGGGCTAGCTTCCCTGTCCTTGCTGCAAAAACATGGAACGCCCCCCCCCCCCACTGTCCTTAAGAGATGAACCATCTTATCACATATTACGGAAAAAGACTAAAGCTTGGCTTCACGGGCAAGATTCTAGACCCTCTGCTTAACAATGTACTTAAACCTGCTTTCCTCTTTGTAGAGATGTCCACCCTGCACACTTGCATAGACCCCCACTTTGTTCTCCTTGGGTTGGTTTGCCATGCATATATGGAAATTGAGCTTACTTTGTCATTTTACTGTATAGCTGTAAAATTATGTCGCATTGCTATTTGTAAATATTATAAAATTGCTTTATCTTGTATTTTCATAAACTGTCTGTAATTTAGTAATATGTAAGTTTAGCGCCCAGCTGCCTAAGGGCTTGGAGCACTCTAAGGGCTTGGAGCACTCTATAAATAAATAAACTAAACTACCGTGACCAGTGCTGTTTCTAGGGGCAGGCCAGGCGGGCGGTTGCCCGGGGCACAGAAAGTCGGGGAGGACACAAAAGTGTCAATCCGCGCCACGTCCCGTAAACACCACATGCCCCTCTGATGTGCAGTGATTATAGAAAGTGGGCGGCATGCTGGCTGAAATGTGTGGTGGGGAGTCGGGGTCTGGGCGGGTTTGAAGAGTGACTAATGAACACAGAAAGAAATAAAATGCACGCTGTTTGGCCCAGGCTCAGCAGCTCACAGGAACAAAAAGGTGTCATTGGCTGTCTACGCCTCGTCCACTCCCTCTTATTGACTGTTTCCAACCTATGCTAGGACTCCTTCGCTCTCTCCCCCATTGTCGCAGCAAAACAGGCCTCTGGGTCTTCACACTTCTCAAGACCTTGTTACAAAGTTACTTTGTTCGCGAGACTCTCAAAAGCCAAGCATTTCTATAGGCCCAGTCCTCGTAGCGTTTTCTGGTCACAGATCAACCCCAGAAGTGAAAGAAGGCAGGATAGAAATATGTACACCACTGTTCAGTGATCTTCAAATCCCCCTGGCCATGCTTAAAGTCATCCTAGGCTGGCTAGTTTTGTTTTTACCCATTTGAAATTGAAAGAAACTACAAGTCCCAGGATTCAAAGCAAAATCAGGCCTGGGCTGGCTAGCCATCTCATACATGGCTATCGGAAACCTAACAGCCCCGTAACTTTTGGTGAGCAGAAAGTTTTGAAAATCATGGCGAAATGTTAGATTGGGAAGCATTGTTATGAAAAAGGTGCTTTGTTCTATTTTTTAACTGTTATGCCTGGGCCTTCACTTTGCTTGTAAAACTAGCATAGAGATATACTGTTCCTTTTGCCCAAATATATACAAATTCAAGCAATGAGCTTATGGAATATTTGGTCTCAATTTCCCTAGTCTCTTTCTTTGTAAGTATCACAGGTACAATCACAACAGTACCAGTGTAACCAATGTTTAGCTTGTCAGGTAGCTCACTAAGTTGAGCGCTTACTGCTGTGATCCATCTGCAGGTCACAGGATTGGATCCTGGCAGAATTAACTCAGCCTTTCCTGCAAGAAAATACATAAGTTAATACAGAACTCTCAATTATCTTGTGTCCATGCATGAGAAGGCCATACAGTACTATTTTTGCTTTGAATTTCGGGACATGGGTTTTCCCAAATTCGAAATGCGAATCCCAGAATCCACAGTGAAAAAAACAGGGCTGGATGGCCTTCTCGTACATGGCCATAGGAAACTGGAGAGCTCTGGTGATGGTGCTCCCCATTTTAATGATACTCAGTAATGGTGCTGAAAACCAAGAGCAATGGGTGTCAGGTCTTGAGTAATGGCAACATACTAAGACTTTGTTGCTGTTTTCCGGGAAATTATGCTACAATATGCCACATTCAAGCCTATTTTACAAAATGTACTCCGGGGACCCTCTCCTCTCCTCCCCTCCCCCATGCCGATATGCTCGGTTGAAGTTGAGCATGGCACATAAACCCCAACTGTTTCAAAGTTAGCCAGCCAGCTACATAATTTCTAGCAGCAGATCAGTGGCGCACACACAGTGACACAGAAGAGAAGTCTGCTCTGGCCTGGCCATAGCCATAACCCGCCACCCTCCTCCCGCATGCAGGCAGCACAGTCTCATAGGACGCAGAAGTAAAGTAAGTCGAAGCAAGCTTCATGCACAAAATAAATATACCCCATGTGGTCATGAACATGGCACCTTTCGCTGGTCCAAACAATCCACCTCCCCAACGTTCCATTCCCACGCCATCCCTGATATTTTGCGCAGTTAACTGCAAAACGGCCAAAAACTAAATTCTGAGTGGGAAAACGGCCGAAATTGACAGTTGCCATGTGTAGTGACAATGTGGCCCAGTCTGGGCGTCTCCTGTGGAATGCTGGACTGCCATATTTGTAATTCCTGTGATAGGTATGGCCTACAAGTACCAGCATGCAAGCGAAAATCAAGGACTGGCTCATATCATCACGCATGAAAAGGGCCCACTACGCAAATATTCCCTTGTGAGCTGTGTGTTGCTCCTCTGGTCTGTTGCACTCCTGTTCTTTGACTCCCTGGTGAGTCATTCTCCTCTGGTCAGTCACCCTACCAACCTTGCAAGCTCATACTTTGAAAAGCCTTTCTTCCGCATTACATGTTTTTGAAACTGGTAAGTAATCCAAACATACCTAATATGACTGCACGTTGCAAGGATGTACAGGCTGGGATTGGTCCTGGGCCAGGCAGGGCAAAGTGCTTTTGCTGCAGGATAGTGCAATCCTAACAAAGCCCAGTTACCGGAAAGGCACTGAGGCAGTCAGAGTAAGCAACCCGCAGGTCTTCAAATGGCATCAATAGGGCGCAGGTCCAGAAAAAAGTGTGACCGATCGTTAACATAAGCACATGGATGAAACTATCCGAAAGTGCAATACGCAAATTTTATTCCACTGGCCTTTCCTAATAGAAGACAATTCCAAATAGAAAGGAGCATTGCCTTTTACAAAATGAATCACTACCCAAAGAAGAAAAAAACAGGTAGAGATTTTGCTATAACACTGCTGGCAAAGTATAAAAGTTATATAAAAGCACCTTTTGGCCCAAATCTATATTGAAATATTCTATGGAAAGCAAAATACCAATACCAGACGTTTGCTTTGAAGACACCTTCATGTAGTTTTGTGGGTTCAAATCCTAGTAGGCGAAAAACTTGAGCAAACAAGCTTTTTTCCATGCTGGCCTCAAAAACACCCAAAGGGGATGGAGTCGGCTCTGTAAAAAAAGAGGGGTGACGCTGTCAACCCACTTGGAATCTCAAATTATACCCTGAAAAACAGATCAGGGCCAGGTAGGAGATCTTCAGTCCAGCAACGTCTCTCCCCGCATCCATGGAACCGGCCTCCCCGCATCCATGGAACTGGGCAATCATCACAACACATGTGCCCTCTGACCCTTTGCCCTCCTCACCACAGCTTTTGACAATACTCCGTTTTTTAAATCAGACTTGAAAAGTACACACATTATAATAAAAGTACTGCAGCAATATAGGAATCCTTGTAGAAATATGTCAAGCAAAAAGAGTACAAATGTTGCGTTATTTTTACCCCATCTTGAAGCATACAAATACAAGAATGTAATTACACGTAATCATAGCAAAAGATAATGTGAAACGGTAACCTTGTGCATCGTGATGCGAGTAAAAAGTGACATTCTCCGCACAAAAAAAATGCATTTACCAAACCAAATGCGGACATATGAATACTATCGATACAGTGCACAACTCTTTTCTGTCAACTTATTTGATTGTCTTCCAAATAGTATAAGCGACTTAATCAGCGGACGCCACCTGGCAACACTGCTTTATTGTGCTGCAGACTGCGCTAATAGCCCATTTTCGGGCTGCGATCGCCACGCCCACCTCTACTTCACAGCAATGCCCCACAGTTCATGCAAGAGAATAACAGGAGGCCCGCTCTCGCGCTTCCCGCCTGCCCCCTGCTGGACGAACGCACGCAAGCAAGGGTAGCTCTCACTCACCAACGCATGCTGGCAGGAAGGCGCGCGCTCAGCGGCCACCCACCTACCCACTACCCGGCCCACGAGTCATGTCCGGCAGCATCCAAGGACGGAAACGCGGGTCACTTCACCTGAGCGCTATCTGCTGGAAATGGGGGGAAGTACTCTGGGAAGCCTCTCCTCTTTGGGGGTGGGGCGGTGGCACCGGAGAGACGTGGCCCCAGGCCAGGTCATGGAACACAGTATCTCTTCCTTTAACACAAGCCTGGCTATGTGCAGAAAAACAAAGAGGATTTGGGGAACATTAAGAATGCACACAATTTTTAATTTGAAACGTGTCTGCGAGTAATGGAAGTTCACCTCTGCTCTTTTGATTGGTCACAAGGCTCACCTTGACCATCACATGTCTGTAATGGAAGACCCCCGGGCATAGCCCAGTGGATTAAGCAGAGCTACAGAAATCCATGTAGAACCTGCACACGCATGTTTCAATCTATCTAAACTCTCTCCAAGGCCAATATATTACATAATGACAGACTGAAAAATATCCGCATCCGTCACACAATGCTGCGAAACGGCAACACTACGGGTTTTATAAGAATTCTACACATAGACAGACAGGACCCCACGCAAGGGCACGGCAGGAGGTATTAGTTGGGAACCTGTTTCCTCAGGTGAGGCGGTAGCGCATCTTTTCAAGGTAACTTGCCCTCCAGCTCATTCTGAAGCCCACTCTGGCTCACTAGACAGGGCCGACCATTCAGATTTTGGGTCTAGTATGAAGATTGGATATTTCCCAACTCAACCACCTGAAAACATTTTTAGAAATACTTTTTCTAGTCCTTAGTGCTAAACTGAACAGAACCAAGGTGGTTTGATTTATTTTAACACTCACAATGCCCCAGTGGCAGCCACTTAGGCTGTTCTAGCTGAAGCAGAAGGATGCACCACAATATATGCCTCTGGTGTCCAGTGCCTGATCCCCACTTATCGTTGCCACTCAACAACTTCAATCAAATGATGGCGCTCCCTGTCCAAAGCTTCTACACATGGAAGTAAACCACCTGACGTTCAGAAAACAACTCAAGATGTGGCCCTTCAATTAATGGAATTGGGTAAACAGCAACAAACCAACATACACACAATAGAAGAGCAGCCAGCGTCCTTATGTCTCCGTTTGTACACAGAGCTGGTGCATTGATCACCAGGGCCACTGAAGCCAACCCAAGCAAGCATTCAAATCAGGATACCTCTTCCAGATACTTAACTCTTCTCCTATGACACTACAAAACAAAGGCAGGACTCTTAAACATCACACCTTAAGTAGTCTTCAAGCACCACCCCCACTCTTCCTCCCACTGAATGTTGCCCTCACTGCTAAAAGCTCTCAATGTTAGACCACACTCAGTCCTCATCATGCAAGCCGCAACGTCTAGCTCTTTCCCAGAGGACCATGTACACCACCTGAAGGTCGTGCCTGAAAAAAGAAGCTGCCCGAGACTGCCTGCATCCTGGCTGGAAGTCTGGAAGCCAGCTGGAGCACTGTGATTGGCTCTCATATCGCGCACTGCCTTGTCTTGATTCTACACTTGGCATCCATACTGGATGCCTGTAGCTAAGGGCCAAAAGCAGAAGGGTAACTCTGTGTTTGGGACTTTTGGGGCAGGAAAGGTCCTATGGCCAGAGCCCCTGCTCAAGCCAGGATACTACTGAGCTCACTCTTTACCGGACTCATGCTTGCACGCATAGGAATCCTTCCACCCATGGACTAGCCATTCACATCAAAGGACCAAGGAACATTAATATTGTGGGCTTGTTAACTATTTTTAGTTTACCTATAACCCGTTCTAGCCAAACTCAGAACTTACACCTGCTTCATCTCTGTCAGACATCCAGACCTTCCCTATCCGTATTTGATTAAGCTTGGGGTTGTTTCATCAACCTTTTAAGCCGTGCTACCGTTGCTTTTTTATGAGTTGCCCCTTCACTTCAGGGTGGTGTTGCAAGAATGAGGGAATGGAGGTCAAGACCCCACCTCCAATTTTTAATGTATGCAGTAATCCTCTAAAATAACTTGCGCTACATAAGGTACTTGTGAAGGCGTGTTGCACACCTTCACAAGTACCTTATGTGGCGCAAGTTATTTTAGAGGATTACTGCATGCTTCCCTATCCGTACACCCACCTACCTTCTCTGTGTTGGGTTGCACACTTTCTTCATTGTCTTTACTTGCCTATTTCTTGTACCCTCCATCAAGCGCCTTGACTTTGTGCTCCATTGCTCGCGGCACTCACTCTACTCCTTTTCTTCTCTTGTAGCCTTCAGTCTCATACTCTCTTCTCTACTCATCCTTTTGGACCGGTCTGCCGCTTTCAATACTATTGACCACTCCACTCTCCTCCCCAATCTCCAGGACCCTGGATTTACGAAATCTGCTCTAACATGGATTGACTCCTATCTGTAAGGTCATGCCTTTAAAATCTCCTGAAACGCATAAAACCTCTGTCCCCCACCCCTCTTCCTATCAGTATCTAGCAAGGATCTGTCCTTGGACTTTTGCTCTTCACCCTCTGAACCTCTGCTCTAGGAACACTTACCTCGTCCTTTGACTTCCACCTTCACCTCTTTGCTGAGTACACTCAAATCTTTTTCTCCTTTCCTTACTTCACCCCCGGCCACATCTGAATTGGATTACCAACTGTCTCCCTGCGATTTGACACTGGATGGCTCTCCACTGCCACATGCTGAATCTTCAAAAACGGAAGTGATTTTTCTCCTGGCTTTCAATGCCATCACTCTTCCCGTCTGATCTTCATGCACTCCCACGCCCAAGGCACACAACCTTGGAGTCCTCTATGACAGCGACCTCCGGCTACAAAAATATGTCACACAACTGCCTCTGCAGCTCAGTTGAACCTTCTCAACATGGAAAATTCGTCCATTTCTTACTAACCACTCTATAAGAACTCCACTTTCCTTCTCAGCAAACTTGACTTCTGCTCAGGCCTACTCCTTGGCTTTTCCTCCCTCTAGACAAAGCACTCAACTTTGCTACTTGCACTCTCTACAACCTACCCACATCTGCTCCCATTTCTACCTATCGACAACATGCTTGCTGGCTCTCCATGCACAACCACTCCCTTGTTAAGTTTCTTCTCCTAGTCTACAAAGCTATCAATGGTATTACTCCTCAGTACCCATCTGATTGTATATGTTTACTCACCATCTCATTCCCTCCGCTCCAACTCTGCACGCAACCTAGAGTCTCATGCCTGTCACTTCGGCTTTCTCACCGCTGCCCATCCCAATGAAAGCCAGCCCAACTGTAGATCTCTTCAAAGCTCGGCTTAAACTGCTAAAGAGGGAGCTACCACTGGCCTCTCCTCCATCGTCCCTATTGCAACAGATGTCTCAAACAACACTCCAACTCTCAGAAAAGGTTCAAGGGCCGCCCCTCACTCGCTCGTCTAAATATAGTGTTTCCTACCCTCGCCCAGGCTTCACTTTTCCCTGGGTTAGTAGATGGGGACTATTGACCCCCCTCTCTCTAGTCTCTATCGCGCTGTCAATGAGAACATAGAGGCAGTTGTCTTCTCTATATAAACTCCCTATAGAACTTTCCAAACTAGCCCTACACTATCAATGAGTACTAAAAGAGGTTAGAGAAAGTGCCTTCCATATACTCTGCCTGACCGGTCTCCTTACCATCATGCCATGATGTTTGTCTGTCACCGAATGCTATTCTCCACTCATCTGCATCTAACTCCATCCACCTTCTCTGAAAACCATACACAATCACACCTCAACACCACATGATGGCTACCAACCAAAAAAACACTCAGTCTCAGTGACATGTTTCTCTGAACTGAAGCTGCAAACAGCACACCAAAGATCTCTTCCTCTTCTCCCTCTCAACCCTACTAACAAACCATGCAACCCTCCTTGCATTGCAGATCTGCCAGAGCGCCAAGAGACCACATAAGTGGTGACAGTGCGCAGTCCAGGCCCATTAACATTCTCTCCTTCTCCCTACTTCTTCATCCTGTGTCTCACTCCTTCTACTACTTGCCTCCAACCTTCGATTCCATGACTCCCTCTCCACACCACTACTCACTCCCTTCTACTCAGTCACCCTCCTGTCACTCTAACAAGCACTTTCCAGTCACCCTCTAAACTTAATTTAAATTTTTTTTTGATAACGCGCTTAATGCCTGAGTTCGGTTACTAAGCACAGATCCGGGATTCACACCTCTGTTGCTCTGCTTGATCTTGCTACCAAGACCAGCACTTTGCCCCTTTTCTATCCACTTACCACACAGTACAACCCATACCTCACCATTTTTGCAATTCATCTCCACACTCCAGTCCACTGTACTTCCGCTTGCTGGTCTCTTGATCTACCGCCTCCTCCTCACACCTTCCTGTTTCCTTATCTCCCCACTCCCCCCTTCTTAATGGCCATGTCTTCCCCGCCCAGAAGTGTGTCACAAACAAAGGAAGTTACAAATAGCGTGCTAAACCCTGCCCCTTTTCTCCACATGGGGCTGCCGTTTAGCAGCAAGGCAGTCTGGGTTGCAAAGTGTTCAAGTTTGTGTTAAGAGGCCTCACGTGGCTGCCCCCCAAGTTTCATGTTGCTCTGTGACAAGTCCTGGCTGAAGTGAGTTTGACACAGTGCTTTTGTAACTGTATACCATCGCTGGAGAGCAGTGTGTAGCATCTGAAGCTGCTGCTTAAGCGATCCAGTTAATCTTACGGGTGTGGTCTTGTCTCTGGTTCTAAGAAATACAGAGAAAACCTGGACAACATTTTCTCTAAGAGGCATGGGGTGATGCAAGTTGGTACTGTACATGTATACGCAGGTATAGGGAGGGGACAGGAATTTGGGCCCTTTCAACTGCCACTGTCCCCGTCTGGGGTAGTACTGGCTTCGGCTACCAGCCTTCCACCATGGTAGGCCTCCCGCCCCAGGCTGAGAGGGGTTCCTGTCCTTGATAAACTAGCTGACCCCACCACTTCATCCAGTGACTCTTTAGTTTGAAGCACTTGCCCCCTTAGGTTAATGTGTTAATGTTAACTTTGTAAATCACTTGTTTCTTATATATATATATATATATATATATATATATATATATATATATATATATATTTTCTGTTTGTTTTGTTTCAACCCTTATACATGCCCCACTTTGTTTTTACACCCTCATAAATGGACTCACCACTTGTTCTCCTCTGTGCTATTCTACAGACACCCCTTGCAGGAATCCCTCCGCCACCAGTAAATGTGTTATTGTAAGTTATTTGGGATCGAAATTGAAATGCCTTTTCTTCAAATAAATACAAAGTAAACAAACATAGACTCCTACCCTATCCATTTGCTACCGACACCCCTACTTTAATGCATCCAGTGCTACTCTCCTTACCCTGTGACCACCCTTACGATTAACTCACCCTAGCGCATCCCACCCCACTGCACTGAACACTGTAGAGCTCACATCGGCACCCAGGTGACCGCTTCTTCCTAACTTCACTCAACACTAAGGGCTTCCACACCCGCCTTCCCTTTCTTCCCATTAACACTGCCCTCTGCCTACTTTCTTTTTACATAGCCATGCACAGGGAGGCCAATATTACTGGCAGAAGGGAGTTCTGTAAAACCACTTACCTTACCATATTCCAGGGCATGAAAAATCAAGAGTTTGGAAACAGACACAGAGGTCGGCTAACAATTCCATAGAAATATTTTGTATTTGTTTGGGACATGGTATTTCTGCCAAAAATACATACAGGGTTACATACAGTGGGCTGAGCAAGAGGGGGGCTCTTTTGGGGGGGTGAGGACCGGGTCATACTCGAAGAAACCAGAGGGTGTCTCACGTAGTGATCCACAGGGATTTGTCATCCAGGTGGTCAGGACACGGCCATAACAGTTGGATCCAGTTCCTGGAGGTGAACCAGTGCGGGAGGATCACCTGCTATGGTATTGTTTATTTATATAGCGCCTATACACGGGAAAGTGTTTCAAAGCGCTGAAAGATGGTGGGAAGATGAGGAAAAAAACAAGTCGCTCAGAGCCCTTGAAATTCTGATACGATAATAGTCTGCGCAGGCAGATTAAGTGCGTTAAGTACATAAAACTGTTGAGATACAGCAAATAAGCCTGACGGCGATTCTGCAGTTTTACCAGTGCAGTTAAGGGGTGACGACAAGACAATGGAGAACAGACAGACGATCTTCAGGCACGGTGCATACGGATCGTGCAAGTGCACAGACGGTCACACAGAGGTCCAAGTGCACCCGGTCGGTGGAGACTGGGTTAAGTGCAGATAGAGCCACACTCTTTGGTTATTTCTAAAGTGCAGTGAGTGTGGGCGGGGTGTAGGGCTCTGAGGCAAGTGCGAAAGAGGACTGGCGGGGGTGCCCAGGACCTGTGAGACTCTGAGGTACACTAGGTAGCCAGTCAGCAAGCTGTAAGGAAGAGGAGGGAGCGAAGGAAAGAGCATAGAGCTAGGTTAGCAGGGCAGAGGGAGAGAGAAGGAAGAGGAGAAGAGGAAGGTCTTGAGGAGTTTCTGGAACTTAAGAAGATCAGGTTCAAGACGGACGGTGGCAGGGAGGACAGGTAGGCTATTCCAGAGGGAGGCACCTGCTGAGGATACGGATCTCCCTCCAAATCTCTGCTTGAAGAACTGGCTCACTCGCAAAAGGTTGGAGTTAGATGAGCGAAGGGCTCGGGAGGGACAGTATTTAGGTAGGCAGCGTTGCAGGTAAGTAGGTCCAAGGCCCCAGAAAGCCTTTTGGACAATGCAGAGGTTCTTGAACTTGATCCTTGCAGTCACGGGGAGCCAGTGAAGGGATTTCAGTGCCAGAGAGATGCGGTCCCTGGCTTGAGGCCAAGGATAAGTCTTGCGGTTCTGTTCTGGATGAGTTGCAGAGGGCACAGGGCAGAGGAAGGGAGGTTGAGGAAGAGGATGTTGCAATAGTCTAGCCTACAGAGAACCAGGGCTCTGGAGACAGTGAGCTTCTGGGGGAAAGTGAGAAAACTTGAGTATCTCTGAGGAGGTGTAGCTGATACCCCAAGGTTTCTTGCCTCACAGGTGGGTGCGGACGCAGGCCAAGTGAGGCCGTCCAGAGTGAAAGTGGGAAGGCGGGAGCAGGAGTCCCAATGCGAACAATCTCAGTCTTACTGGTGTTGGGTAGAGGTCATTTGCAGCACACCATGACTGAATAGCGGACAGACAGATATGCACGAGGAGGAGGAGGCGGCTGAGGGTAGACTGAAAAATAGTTGCGTGTCATCCACGTAACACTGGAAGTTAGAGGTGAAGGTGGCAATCGCACGTGCCAGGGCAGCCATATAGACGTTGAAGAACCAGGGGTATACGTTAGATCCCTGGGGAACGCCACAGGTTGAGAAAGGTATAGTCGAGAGAAAGGTTCCAAGTTCCACCTGGGATGGGTGGTCGGAGAGAAAATAGGATTGCCAGGGTGTCACAGAGACGTGCGATCAGGATGTTGTGGTTAACCGTGTCAAAGGCAGAGGAGAGGTCAAGGAGAATGAGGACAGAGGGAGTGTTAGTTTCAAGATTTGAGAGCAGGTCTTCACAGGTATTCAGAAGAGCAGTTTCCGTGCCTCTCAATGCTCTAAAGCTGGACTGATGGTCATGGAAGCAACCAATTGATTCAGAGTGGATGGTCAGCTGAGAGATAGCCAACTTCTCCTGGGAGTTTGCCCAGGGTTTGCACCTAAGTGAGGGATCCTCGGGGAGTAGGTTAAGGGCACCCAATGGCGAGACACAGTATCCCCTTTCCTTTATCCTTTATGACCTCTTCCCCATCCTACTAAACAGGATTTACTGACTTGCCAACTCCCCAACCCCTTTTTGTTTCAAACACTCTAACGAGGAGGAGAGAGACTGGGAGGATGAAGATTATCAACAGGATCTGTTGGGTCAGTCCTTAAATTACACAGGCCCACCTCTTTTAAAGGTTATCTACTTGGGAAGTGAAACTGTGCGAGACCCTTTTTAGGACCCACCCCCGAATATTGCATCATGACATGTTAGAGCCCCCTCTCTATTTCTTATCCCACTTAAAGCACTGACTACAAGTACCAGAAGGCAAATAAAAACACTTAGGTTGCTATACATTACTCAATGGAGAGAAGTGCTGAGTGACATGTGGAATGCCTGCGGGATGCGGTGGGGCACAATCTTTGATTACCGAACAGTATGTTTTGTTACTATTCCTCCTCACAGTTCTTACACAATGAGGGATGTACCCTCCTTGAGACAGGTTCACAACCTAAAACCTAAACAATACATAGTAAATCTAGCTACCTTAAATAAAAAAAGAATGCCTCCCTCAAATGTAGGGCACAATAGGGCGGACATGGACACCCCTTCAATTCCTACTGAACTGGGCAGCCATAATCGTGCCCAGGCTGGAGCGTAGGAAACAGGACCCATTGTAATGAAGATTACTGTTAATAGAGGCATTGCCATCTCAGCCCTTTCCTAGTCACAGTGCTAACACAATTGGGACATACAAAGCATGCATTAAGACATTAAATAATGTACCACACAGACAACACAGATGCCTAGCCCTTAAGAGACTTAATGCAAGACAACACTCATAAACACTGTGACAAATTCAGGGATTTCGCCTCCTCCAGCCAAGGGCAAGCCTCCCCCTTGGGGAGTAGGCAGTTGAGCCTGCTCAACGTAACACTCCCCTAGGGAGCAGGGAAATCGGGACTCCGCTGGGGGTGACCCCCATGCCCTTAAAGGACCGAATGGTCCTGTGGAAGGGATATTAGCTATCCTCCCTAGCCCCAAGATTCCAGTGCAAGCTTTGTTGGCTACCCAGGAGTTAAAATGTATAATAACTGGAAACCTCGGGGCGTGGCCAGCAGCCATGCTGTAAGCAGCAGCTACACGGAGCTCCCGCACGAGTGTGCAAGATTTGCCCGTACATTCTAGCTTTCTCCTCAGTGGAGTACTTTTCAGGACTCGGAACACGCACTGATCACATTGGGGCCGACGGAGAGGGAGAAAGCTGCAGGCTCGCCGTGGAAAGACACTCTCCTGAGTTGAACAGCGATTCCAAGATGGTGTCTGCCATCCGTGGAGCTCGCTGACGGCTCAGCCCTTGAGGCGGAGTGATGAGACTTTGCTGATTGCACTGAGCAAACTGGCGCTGCTGCTGGGTGTGCCACTGGGCCTTTGCGCAGTCGCCGCAGGGGGCTCCGCGAAGGCTGGAGGCTGCAATAGCGGAGTGCACAGAGAGGACTGAGGGCACATTGCAAGCTGCGGCGGCAGCAGCAGCTGTGATCATGGAGCGCAGCTGCTGCAGGCCCTACAAAGCAGACGACATGGTGCCGTAGCTCGCCCCAGACGAAGTAATCATCGTGCACCAGGATTAGCTTCGGGAGCTGCCTGGTGCCCTGGGAGGCTGTGCTATTCACCGAGGAGGCATCTGGAGGCACGTGGCTGCATGGAGTGGCTAGTGGAAGGTTGAGCGGGCTGAAGCAGTCAGGGTGCTTTTGCTGTTGAAAGACTGCAACCGTTTTTTGATTTCCCACATTCAGTGAGAAACGACCCCATTTTAATTTAACACCAGGCAAATGCCCACCCCCACCTCACCTTAAGCGATACATCCAGGCATACAGGAGGAGCAGTGAGGCGGATGCACCGGGTATCTCACCCTGGAGGGTACCAGAGCCATTGGAAGGAGTTGCTCTCAGTGTTGTGAACAGAGTGAAGCTACGGGGTCGGGAGTGCTGCGTTGTGGTGGGAGCGGCTGAACACAGGCAATTTCAAGATTTTTTCAGTGGCTTCCACTCTTAAAGTGGCAGCTGGGTTTCGAGTGCCTCCTGCTTTCAGTGTCACTTGGATGTGAACTTTTGCTACCAATGTTACTATACCAGTTCATTTGCTGGATCATTGTCATTTGATTCCTTATGTTGATAGGACTTGGGAGCCCTGGCTGGGGGTTCACGGTTGAGATGGCACGCTGACTGTTGGTGGCCGGGACACACGGAAGTGAGGGGACGCAGGAGCCGCCTTCTACCGCTGTCAGTGAAGGGGTCTGCCGGCGGCCAGCTCGGTGGTGTGTTGACCAACTGTTGTACCATTTGGCCCAGAGCACAAGGTGATCGTGACAGGTCCTCCCAGCTGTGCGGTGCGTGCCCTCAACACCCTGTTCCATACATGTTTACGTAGAGAATTTGTTGAGTTGGCCGCTGCTTGCCTATTGTGGTGGGCAGGTATTCTGCACATTGCGAAGATCGGGGGGCACTGCTGCAAATGCCGGATAAGCATAAAAGAAGTAAAGCCAGGCAGACAGTCATGGAGGCTTTTGCCCGGAAGGACGAGCATTGTGCTGCCCCTCTGTCGCCGGCTCCAGAAATAAGCCTGGCCGTGATGTTGGCACCCCAGCAGGGGGAGGGACAGATCATTGCTGCCATTCGACAGGATGTGCGCTTGTTGGCGGACCACCTAGGCACGACGGTGGTATAGGCACAAAAAAACAGCACCAAAATTGTCAGGTAGAAATCTGAGATCACTGCACTTTCGTTTGGCCAACACATTAAGGCTAACAATCGCAAAAAGAACTTGCGTGTTTCCCATGTGGATCTGAAGAAGATACCCACACTGAAAACATACTGCTTTCGGTACCCAAGTTTCTATTCCCCAGAACGGGATTCTTCTCAAATTCACATAAATGCTCCATTCCATTTGGGAGATTTTAGAACAGTAAATTATTCAAAAGGTCGTCCCCGAGCTTGATCAATAAGGAGTCAATATTGATTGCTCTTTTTATTCATGTTTAAAGTGCATGAATCCATACACGTCCTATTCCATTCGGGATATGCTAGTCTAGTCCTGGTTTAGACTTTGCATTCTGGGACTTGGGGGAGCTTTGCAGTCTGGTACGTGTATTCCTGTATTCACCCATTATAAAGCCAAAATGTGCTTTAAACATGAATAAAAAGAGCAACAACGCACCACAGATCTCACCAGGAGAATGTTTATCACAAGTGTACCTCTAACTCAACTTGACCCCTTATTGATCAAGCTGAATGATTTACAGCTGAGGACATAGAAACAATCAACCTTTGATGGTGTTATTCAACTGTCTCTACTGCCCCGGCTGCCTCTCTATGCCGGCCGGGCATTAAACTTAAAGTAGATCGTCTCTTGGGTGGCATGATGGTTGGATTACAGTTTTCTTGTCACTGAGGATGTGTACTACGCGGGTGCCGAAAAAGACTATTTTCCCAGATTGTCTTGTATTAATTGTCCCAAATTACTTTTACTAATGTTTGACACATTCATAGCTTTTATTATGGTTTTTTGTTAAGCGCATTTTTAGATTTTGTTATGGTTGTTTGTTAAGCAAAATAGTTATGGTCCTTTGTAAAGAAATGCAAGCAGTAGTTCCAATTTCATCCACCATTTTTCTTAATTGTATCCACTAGGGGTGCTCCTTTAGCAACTTTCAACCACACCATTAGATTCCTCGTGAAAGGTTGATCCTGAACCCTCTTGCTGTCCCCCTTCATTTCTATATTGGAAGTGTCTCTATTAGATTTATGGTCCAACATCACCCAATACTTTTTTGTAGTAATTTGAAACAAAACATAATTGATAATAAAATGGACTTTAATATTTTTTGTGGAGATTGTATCCAGTTCTGTGACTTTGTACTTGATCATACATCAGGCACTACATTTTACAAAATCTTTTTAACTTTAAGAAAGATTTACATTTATTTGATAAAAGGAGTCTGTCATTCTGATAAAAAAGAATGTGCATAATTTACGCTCCACACATTTGTTACTCTATACTAGATGATATTGTTGTTAACTCTTCCTGGACATCTGCCCTACATTAGT
The DNA here is from genome assembly GCF_040938575.1 of Ambystoma mexicanum. Classification (NCBI taxonomy): domain Eukaryota; kingdom Metazoa; phylum Chordata; class Amphibia; order Caudata; family Ambystomatidae; genus Ambystoma; species Ambystoma mexicanum. The sequence continues at coordinate 132,561,745 of NC_090927.1, forward strand.
ATGAGATTGGCTCTTTAATGTTATCAGATCATGATGCAGTTTTCTCCAAGCTTGATTGGGACTCTATTAGAAGCAGAACAACCTGATGGAGATGTAATGCTCATCTAATAAAAGCCTCCATTAACTTAACATTATCAGCCTATTTCTTTGATTAATTCAGATGAAAACGTATTTGCCGAAATGGTAGCAAATAGATTGGAACATTTCATGCCCTTTTCTAATTCATGGGGATCAATCTGGGTTTATGAAGGGTTAATGCCACCTCGAATAAACATTTTCATTTCAATGTTTTATATAATTCCCAAAAAGCTTAAGCCACCGTTCTTTTACCTGCACGGGATGCTGACAAAGCATTTGATCGATTGCCATGGTGTCTCATGTTTGAAGCTTTAAAACGGCATGTCTTTGGATCTAGATTGTTTGTTTTTGTAAAAGTTTCATACTCTGTACCATCTATTTATATTCATATTAATGGCTCCTTACCGCTGCCCTTTGCTATTCTAAGAGGAACTCATCAAGGATGTGTATTATCTCCATTGTTATTCATACTAGCCTTAGAACCTTTTCTCCAAAATATCAGATCAAATGAAGATATATCTTGTATTCATATCGAAAAAACATTAAATTGTCAGCATATGTTGAAGATTTTCTAGTTTACTTACCCAACTCATCAACTTCTACCTTGAACTTAATTTCTTTAATAAACAGCTTTTCCTTAGTATCGGATATAAACTAAAATATGATCAATCCGAAATCTTTCCAGTAAACAATGCTTGCTCACTTGCGAATATAGCACTGTATGGAATGACCGAAGTTCCAAACCTATAAGATATTTAGGTATATGGTTTCAAAAGAAATCAATACCACAATTACGTTAAATACCTAATCAGTTTTTGATAAAGTAAAAGACATGATTACTAAATGGTCCCTTCTATACCTTTCCTGTGGGGATGCCAAGATTCCATTACGGTTACTCTAGCTCCTTTTCTTCTATGCATGATTTCAATAAACCCAACCTTCTCTTCCCGCTTCGTTCTTTAAGACATTGGATACGTTCTGTAACACATTTCTATGCAATAATAAAACTTGAAGAAATATTTTAACAAATGCAAATTATCCCAAAACTATTGAGTTAAATTTGCATATTTTCTGACTTATCATAGAGCATTTGTGCTACCCCAAATATTAATCTTTTCTAACAATGAGAAACATATTACTTATGCTGCTGCCTGGGTTAGAACTAATAGCACCATTTCATTGATTCCACAGCTAAGAAAAAACATTATGGCCAACATAAAAAAAATTCGACTTCTATTTCCATATACATATTCTTGGGAGAAACTATTAGAAGCTTTGCATATTATATCTGGTATAGATAATACTTGTATTTGGCTTAACAGTCCCATTCCAATTAAACGTAATCCTTCTATGATAAGTAGATGGTATTCTAAAGGTGTTCGTTTGGCACAGCAATGGCAGTATCAGCTAGTCATATTAGTTCTTGGTTTAACCCTCCTCACAGCTATATTAAACCTAATGTGTTCCTATGATTTGTGGCCATCTGTATTTAGAAAATACCACTCTCCTTGTTCCCGTTTGGATATTCCTGCTTTCGGTCTCAGGTAGGCCAATGCCTTGCTTAGCCGAACTTGGGGTATGGTTTTCTTAGTAGATTCCTTCAAACCTTCCTGGGTTCTGCTGATTATTACCCCAAGATTAGCTACAGGCCTGCTGGGTCTTGCTTGGGTTGCGGTTTCACTGGCTGTTTCTCTTACCTGCTCCTGGGGTCTTCTGGCTATCATCCCTGTGTGGGCTATGGGCCTGATTGGTCCGCTGTGGTTGTGGTTTCTTTAGCAGTCTCTCTTATCCCCTTCTGGGGTCTTCTGACTATCAGCCCTGTGTGGGCTACATCATTGCATCACAGCCCTTCAACCACTATTTGCGCATACATTTACTCCAGTGGTGGTGCTCTGATCTGCCTCGGGATTGCGTGGTTGACTGCTTTGCCTCAGTTCTTTTCCTCCTGGGTGGAGGATCAGGATGCTGGTAAATCTTCTGTCACGGAAAGTGGCATCCTCTCCCACCAGTGCAGGGCTCAGTGAGGTCTTCACCATTGGTGAAGAGGCAGCACTCATCGAGCTGCTGTGGGTCCATACCAACCACGCTCATCTTCGGCTCCTTGTGAGGGGGCGGCACGTCCTCATTTGCTTAGTAGCACATGACAGTATCCCTTGCATCTCCGCTGATTTCCCTCTCTTGTTTTACTGGTGTATTTTAGGCTCTTTAGAGTGGAGGGAGGGATCCCATTGGTTCGGACTTTACAATGAGACTGCAACAGATATATGTCAGAGACCAAGCAATCCACCTTAAAGAGGACATGCACATGGCTACTGTGAGACAGGCATGGTATCAAGAGAGACAAAGAGTCAAAGGTAACAGTTTGAAAACCTTTTTTAATCAAACTTTGTGGGGTTGGCGTAATGCCTACCTGGCCCTAACTCTAAGGGGATTGTTCCTTCAACTGATGTTTCTAAGGGGTGTCGATGTTCGTTAGTCCAAAACCAAAGTTTGTCTGTGTACAAACTGTTAGGGAGAATTCTCTGTAAGGCTAATTTCCCAAACCTAGTGAGTCCCCCAGCAGCTTTGCTGGATTTTTGGGGTTTATTTTTTTCTCCCCTGCTAAGAATGAGATTCTTTTACTCCCACTCTTAGACATGATTTGAGGTGTTCCTTTATCTTTCAATGTGTTTTATGGGCTATGGGGTCTTTTACTCCATAGGGTCCATTGTGTTTTTTTATGTGGGTTACACAGCACCCTCCGTGCCGTAACCCAGGGGTGTCGTAGCGACCCCCCAACATAGACTCCATACCCTGGGACGGACTACTGTCTCCCAGGGCATAAAAAATCACCATTGGCTTTACTAGTCCCAAATTATGAACAGAAACCAGTACAAACCATCATATTGTGGACGTACTGGTCGGGGCAATTCGATTGCCCCGGGGTCTGTTGTTCGAGGGGGCACGTCTCCGTCCCCCCTGTTTGAGTTTTGGCTGGTGGCAGTGGATACTACTTTTTATATTCGACCGCAAATATATCTCTATGGGATTTTCCCATTGTTCGAGGCTACCAACTTTAATTATTTAATTCTTATAGCCTCGAACATACCGCCGGTTTATTTATTTAATATTAATTCACCGGTTGGTATTTTTTGCCAGAACTCGATTCAAAAATGGCGTTTGTGTTCTCTTCTGTGACTCCAACCCAAGTGGAGCCCTTTGTTCCACTTTTTGGCGGGCTTCTCCACAGAAGCCCCCAAAAGTGGTGCCACTCTGTCTGGGTATCACAGGGGGTGTAGGAGGGGGTTTAGGCACCCTGGACTGAGTTACCTTGGTAACTCACGTCGCACCCTTGTGTGATTGGCCCAAGTGGTGAGCCGGGCCGGCTCACCACTTAGCGTGTTTGATTGACAGCTAGGTTGAGTGAATGGGGGTGTGCTGCATAAAAGCAGGGCTTCGGGACTGGAACTTCGGAAGTCGCCACAGGACCTAAGAATCCGAGGAGGGAGAAGCTGAGCCGATCTGCAACGACGACACCACCGGTGGAGCCCTGCTGAACCGTCTCACCACTTTTCCCGACGACAGAGGAGATCTCCAGTCCGGAGAGTCTTCTTCCTTTGACTGGTGGGGATAACCAGTTTTGCCTTCTTTTCACCATCCTGGAGCATCTCGTGGCCGCCTTGCCCGTGCCAAGCACCCCGGCAACCGGAATACCACGGTTTACCACTACCGCGAAGAGAAGGGTAGTACCTTTTAACCGAAGAACTCCGCGGCTGGTTTCTTCCCTGGCAGTGCAACGACCTTCATCTTTCCTCCACGGCGAGACCTCTTCTTCCTCTGGACGAAACACCGACTTGCACCTGCTGCCAGGAACAACTACCCCTGCTGGAGCTTCCTTCACACTTAAGGTACTGTGTCCCGCCTGGTTTCCCTTGCGACAGATCGTTCGGGTTGACAGTAAAGCCTCGACTTTCTAACCTGGGTTAGCCTGGGACAACCTAGCTAACTTTTCCTGACTTTAATTTCATCCTTTTTGTGTGAACTATCTACAAGACTCTTTGCACATAACCCCACTGTGTGAAGCTGGACCCCTTCTGCTTGCTCTCTCCAAGAGTGGGCCTGGCAATTGACTTCCTTGCTCTCCAGTAGAACTCTGCCTATCCTGCCTTACTGTGGTTCTTTGTAAAAGTATTGAAACTTGTGTGCTTCCTTAACTCTGCCATTTTTCCCTCCCTTTCTTTACAACTTATTAGAGTGTCATCTTATGTTAAGCACTCACCTCTGTCTGAAAATAAGTGGTGTTTCTCACTAAGACTTGTCTAATAGGTGAATAGGGTTGTATATATATGATAGTGACTGTGTGCAGAATTTACTTACCTCGTTTTTGCTAGTTTAAATCACAAGTGTGTTTTTAAATAAATAAGTATATACTTTTACACCAAAGCTCTGGTCAGTGTGTGTTTGTGCTACTGTGTCTCTGTACCTATTTTGTATACTCTGCATACTGCCTAACTCTTCTTGAGGGAAGTCTGACTGCTCAGCCACAGCTACCAAGTGAATCTGTGTGGTACAGACTGCTACCAAGTGGGTTTACTGCCAAACACCTGTAGTCTTAAATCTTTTGCAGTGGTCCCCAAGGGAACTGCACAGGTTTCTGCCTAACACAAACCAATGATTGTCCTCACTCAAACCAAATGTGATAGAGGTCTTCTTAAAGGAAAAATGGTGATTGAAAATTAATAGAAACCACAGTTGGTTTCAGGCAGTCTTACCAATAGGTGTAGTTCTGCCAGTTTAAAATAGTTAAACACAAAAGGGTTGCCCTTGGAAGCTTCCACGTAGGGCTCATGCAGTAGGTCAATAGAGTTCACAATGTTGGTGGTCTCTTGGGGCTCACTTCCCTGAGCTTCGATCCTTCCAGTTCCAACCAAAAAAAGGAAGTTCCCGTTAGTCCTCTCAGGGTTCCCTTCCCGAAGTCTAGGCCTCTCTTCACAAAGTTCAACAATGTCTTTAGTGAGCATCTTTCCCATCCCAGGCCTACGCCCTTCTTTACACAGTTCAACAAAAAAACAAAAGGATGTACCTTTCACTGTACGGTTCTTTCATGGGGATAGTATCAAAGACTTTCCAGAACGCTGGGTTCCTTGCTCCTCCCAGGAGTGACCACTCAGACCTCTAACCCCTCTCCTTATTCTCTGGCACCTCTTCCTCTTCTGTGCCTCTTCCACCCGGTCCTTTTCCACTTTACTGTGCTCCCTGCACACCCTCCTTTCCTATCGTGCACACTTGTAACTTCTTTTCAACTTTCTGTGCCTCTTGCACACTTCTCTTTGCTTTTCACTGTGCTCTTACACGTTCAGTTTCTCACTGTGCTGTCTTGCACCTTCATTTTCTCACCATGCTCTCGTGTACCTTCATTTTCTCTTTAACGTGCCTCTTGCGTTCTCTGTATTTACTTGTGGGTCGCTTGCACCCTCTTTCTTACTTTCGGGTTACTTTCACCCTCTTTTGACTGTCCGTTTTCCTTCTCTCGATCTCATGCTGTCTTTCTTACTTCCGGGTCTCTCGCAGTCCCCCTTGGCTGTTTCTGCGTGGCCAGCGCACCTGCTCTGTCTTTCTTTACTTCTGTGCCTCTAACGCACCTTTTCTGTCATTCCGCTTTGCTTTCTTTTACTGCTTTCCAGCTTTCACTTGCTTCGCTTTGCCTTCACCTTTTTCCTTTCTTTGCTTTCTCCGTTTTCGCTCACCGGGTTGTTCACTTTTCTCAGCGCTCCTGCCCCAGCCACCTGCGCGCTCACGAAACTCACCAATGGTAGCGCGGTACTGGCGAGCAGGTCAAATGGGTTTAGGTCGAAGTCAGATTCTCACCCCCTGCCCCTCAGACACCTTTGGGAACCGCACATGTCCCACAGAACAAGCACTAACCTAAACAAGGCCAACAGACTGCCTTCTGTCCCGCTCTGGCTTCCTGGAGATATGGCTCCATTGCCACACTGCAGCCCTTCACACACAACAGGCTAGTGTTTTGGCATACCGCACTCCGACGGTCCTTCTGGGCTCCTCTCCTTGTAGCCTTCTGCTCCTTGGCCTCCTGGTTCCATCCACCAACCCCTGCTCACTCAATGATTCTGGCAGAACCACCATTTTTATACTGCAGGTGAGTCAATTGGAGTCAGGTGTGCACAGTTGGGGAAACGTGCCTGACCTTGCCTGACTCTATTAGTGGGACAATTCAAAGGTGTTAGATGGTAAGCCTCACTTTGTATCCCTAAGGTGTTTTCATGGGTAATCCACATTGCTCCTGATCAAATCTTCCTCGTCCCAGTACTGATTGGGAATGGGGTGGGGTGATGGGGTGAGTGTGGAAATACGCCATAAAGGCTGAGGGAAGGGGTGGGGGTTGGTGTACAATTAGGAAAGGGGGAATACCATACCTCGCCCTTGGGTATTCTCCTCTCAATCCCTCATGACCCTCCACTCGGGGGGTAGGTGGGAGAATACTGTCAGGTTTCTCACACTACCCTTCTTAGTTCCAATATACCCAACAAATGCTTGGGCCTTTGCAGTGAGGAGAGGTGAAAGGGAATCCCTGCTTCAGCATTCCTTGTCCTCAAACAGGGGAAGTCACCCCCAAAAGGGACCCTGCTTGCCCTGTCCCATAGGGAGGGAATTGCGTAGCAGGCTCACCACCCTAGTCCCAAAGGGGGTGGCTCTCCCTTGGGGAGAAGGGACGAATTCCCTGGTTTCGTCACAAATAGTATGTGGGCACGCTACTGCCTGGCAGCATTGGAGAGCATGTGGTTGGGGAAGAAAGAAATGCAATCAAGAGATTTGCCGAGTTACTGAACTGGAGCGAGTACAAACTACCCCCAGTCACATGGATCCCAACATGACCCATTCCATTCTGTAGACGTTTCATCTCAAGAGCCGCAGACAGTGCATGTCGCTGCAAACACAAGGAGTACTGATGAATGATATGGAGACACCTAGTGGCAAATAGACAGAGCTTCACGCAGCGGTATCGACCACACCATTGAGATTCTGGAGCCAAAATAGGGGGCAATAGTACGTGACAATGAAACTGCACAAGCAATATTACAAAGTGCCACTCTCAAGCTCAGGACTATTAAATTAGAGAACAATAACACCTATTATTACAAGCCTTAAAAGTTCGAGAAATCTGGCTAAATACTATACTATATAAAAATATGATGCTAGCCACGTCCTATCACGTGACCCACATCTTTCCGGGCAGCGCATTTCTGAGCACATCTAAAGAGAAAGACACTATTTTATGACTGTAGTAAAGAGAGAAAACACGTTTTTAGATATGTTTACCCAAGAAGAATGCTCCTTCATTTGATGCTGGTTGCTGTGAGGACCATTTGCATGGCCACGCCAAAAACAGTTTTGGCAAAGCTGGTAGTTGTGACACTGCTGGCATCTGTACCGGAATCCCATCATGCTCTCGCACCGGCAATAGGAACATTCAACAGGATGGAAGACTGGGGAGAGAGGCAAGAGCACACATTGAACACACTTCACCAAACAGGCTCAGATTACCACACAGCATTGTGAAATCAGATCCAGATGCAGCGGCATTAAAAGAGCCAACGCCCCAATAAAGCACAAAAAAGCTCATTCCATTCACACAAAAAAAGAAAGCATCTGGAGTCTAAGGGGGTCATCTCGCGTTGGGGTAGAGCGGCAGAAATGCGCTAGTAGCGCTATTACCACTGCATTACCGCTCCGCCCAATCCGGAGTTTGAGCAGAAAGTGGGAGATTCTTGGTCACTTTCCGGCCATTTGTGGCGGTAATTGCGCCACGGTAATGGCACCCAGAATGTCAGGGGTACTTACCGCCCGCCCCCCTGCAACTTGGGATCTGGCGCCAGAGTTGTGGTAATGCATTTTGCGTTGGCGGTATCCCAGCCGATCTACCGCCGGGATACCACCAACTTTGTGATAGAGCCCTAAAATGCAAGTAAACCATGGAAATGTGACTATTTCTTAATTTCATTGTGGAAGTAGTAGGCTAAGTAGATGGGTGAAGCAGACAAACCCCCCAAATACTTCCACGTAGCACCTACATTGCCCATTCTATAATCAGTTCTCAAATAAAGTGATCCAGCATTATAAGGGTTAGCAATCTCAGAGTCACTATAACCTATTGTGCCTTTAGGGCAGGGTGGAGGTCAATGCAAGTACAGAAACTGTGCAAGCCTTATTGGAGACTTTTAGAATACCCTCTAGCACATGGTCAGGTAAGAGCTTCCTGGTTTTGGAAATGACTGTACCCTCAGAGTTGGGTTTAGTCAAACTACTGCATTTATAGCTAAAATGCTTTCAGACACAGAATTGTCACTTTCTGCAGATGACATGCTTCCCAGAGTTCTGGCTTCCTAATCATAATGGGATGACAGGCAGGGGAGTGGCAGTCATCATTAATGATAGCGTTCAAAGACTTATTAAAGATAATCGGTCAGGAACTGACACTTTGCATCGGAAATGCGCCTTTAACAATTCTCTTAGTTGTGATTTTAGGTTGATAGACAGAGCCCTTAGTTCTAATCTATATATTAAAATGAAACCTGCTGATAACTATGCACAAATTATACTGTGTTATCTTCATTTGACTGCCCTTGCTCAAATAATCTGTTGGTTGCAAAACTCTGAAAGCCATTTAACTAAACTACTGCATTAAAATACATCTGACCTTTGTCTAATGCAAACTGTGGTTGGTACAGTTCAGTTGGCAGGGTGCACTGGATGACCTCTTGTCTCACGAGACTGTATTTGTCTAAACTGGACATACTTCTGGGATTACTTTGAAACCTTGAATCCCTTGAAAAAATGTAAACTTGCGAGTAGCACTAGAAATGCAATGCAGCCGAGAGCATACAATGACCTTTGGTCACCCCTGATCCACCAACATATTCCTGATTAATGACTCCTACAGGTCGTGTCTTAACAAGGTATCAATCCAGCCTGGGACGGCCAACTGATGACATTGGCCGGTGTTTGCAATACCCCAAAACAAGTCACAATAACATTCTATGGTTCTTTGGCAGTTGCAATCTCCTGTTCCGACGTCAGACCCTAGAAAATCAATTTGAGTGGCTGGCCGGTTTCTTCCGGTTGTAAGTAGTTGTGATGAAGTGTCATTGAATCCACCTCCTTTTGAGCTCAGAGGAGTAGTGTGGGCCAGCGATGGCCACCAGCCACGTGAAGGGCACCTAAAGGCAGTATATGGAGGACTCCCCAGAGTGCTTCCAATAGCCCTCCCACGTCTTCCCCGGTTGCTGACACTTTCAGTCCTGAATTGAATTCATTCAGGACCTTCTCAAACCCTTCCTTGCTCGCTACCCACCTTCTATCCTCTCACCCTGTATGCCTCTACTTAGAGCATGGCTCGCCCCTCATATTCGCACACGCATAACGGACATGTACAAAAGCATTTTAAATGGTTAAGTCCCACACCACTTCCGACATATCTGCCTACAAAAGATTCTTGGCATCTCTCACCCTTGCTCTGGCCCTATCTAAATCTTCAAACTTTAACACGCTTATTTCCTCTCATTTTAATAATCTTGACCTCCTCCAAGCTATCCTTAATTTCCTACTATCACCCTCAAGCCACCATGCATCCCTTCATCTCTGTCAGTGAATGACACTGCACACTTCTCCAATAAAATTTCCAAAATCTGAGGATATCTTTTCTCTCCAAACTCCCTCATTCCTCTCTCGTCTGCTGTCTTTTTCTCGCCTACTGGCTCCTTTGAGATCTAACCATCTTCAATGCTGCTAATCCCTCTTGTGCTCCCCCTTTGCCCCTCAGGTAATCCGACGCATTGCTTCGATTGTCTGTCCTGATCTCTCTTCTGTTCCTCGCCAATGTGTAGTCCCAAACCATGTTAAGACGGCCACTGGCCCCCCCACCACAAGAAGGTTAAGAGCTAATCCTGCTGCAAATTAGTTTCCAGCCCCTCTTCTTCCCCACTACTCCAAAGGCCTTGTGCGATTTGTCTTCAATTACATCTCCACCTTTGTCGATATTTACTTACGGGTCCCCTTTTCAAATTGGCCTTGATCCTCTGGACTCAACTATGACAGCACCCTTACATTTCCCCAACTTTATACCATCTGGCAACTCCCCTAAACTTTCTTCTCTTTTGATACTAATGATCACTCTTCTCTTCTCCCCATCTTCTACCACTTACGATTTTGCAAATCGCTCTAAATCGGCTATCACGACACTTCAAAATCTCCTGGAACTCTCTGACCTCACCCTCTTTCTAGTCGGTGTTTCCTGATGGTCTGTCCTTGGTTGTCTCCATATAACCAAATAATGTGATGGGTGGAAGGTGCAGCAGGTCGTAGAAGATCTCCTATTACAGTTAATGTGTGTAGGAAGCTGAAAATCCTGTCAGGCAAAGAGGAAAACGACCAGTGGCCCCCTACTTGCAGAAAAGACAAATAAGGGAAGTGTGCAGGCACATAACCCTACTGATCCTTCAGGTGAGCTAGTAGGCTAGTACTCCATGGAGGAAGAAGAGAACCGTGCACCCAGATCCTAGGGAAAACAAAAGATAGTGAGGCCATCTAACAAGGAGTAGCATGCACCCCCACACGTATGAACAAGGGGAAGTGAGACAAGACTGGGAAGACCGCCCGCTGCCAGCAGATTGAAGAAGGGCTGAGAGGCAAGAATGCTGTTGCAACAAATCAAAAGCAAGAGGCACACTGAGTTGGAAGAGACACTCACTTGGCTATGAGCAAACACAACAGCAGTGCATGTCTGCAGAGGGATCGGTGTTAAGACTGTCAATAACAAAGAGGTGGAAAGAAATAAGTAAAGTGGGGAGCAGGGCAAGGGGACAGGAGAACACAGGAGCAGGACGAATACCCAAAGAATTGTTGCAGCAAAAAAAAGGTCCAAAGGTGAGGAAAACACTGCAAAGCTCCGGGCAAGGAATACGAGTGCAGATATAGAGTTTGAGACATCGCCAAGCAATATCTAATCTGTTGATTACCTTAAGGATCCTATATGGCTGTCTAATTGGAAGTTTTGTTTTTTTTAGGCTAATGCTGGCTACCTTTCTCAGGTCTCGTCCCTTTTTTCCATGTTTCGTAGATTCTCCAGCCCTTTTCTCCATATTTATTATACCAAATTCCCTGCCTCCTGCACCTGACACTTACCCGCCTTCCAATTCAGAGGATAGAAGGAACGCTGATGAAAGGAGTATGCCTTGATCAACGGTCCTGCACCTGCTCCCTGTCAGCACATATGGGTTAAATGAGATTGGCCCTGATGGTTAACAGGAAGCACCACAGTCGGTTTGGGACCAAAACTAGTTGAAGGACGGCACTTCTAAACATATATGTGAAGAGCAAGTCTTTGTGCACTCAGCAGAAAGTGCACATTTGAAGGAGTGCTATAGTGCCATATATTCACCACCCTCCCACAACATTCAGGGAAGCTATAGTCTGAATCACTTCTGGAATTGCAAGGCTCCTAAGGGTGCGTTCCAAATATGCTCGAAGGCCAACATTGGTTTGGTTGGAGAGTTTTCCACTGAAGCCAGAAAGGGGAAAACTAAATTGGATTCCTGAATTGAAAGCCTGCCTAGACGAGCCATATATTACATGGCCTGCGGTAGTGGCCAGGTAGTTATGGTTAAGTTGCTAACATAGGAAGAACACTTTTTGGGCAGTTTATAACTTTGCTCCCCCTGGACAAATCCTTACCAAACTTTGCAAATGAAGTATATGGCCCACTCTGAATTTCCATGCAAGGTTTGGTGAGGTTTTGTCAAGGGGAGGCAAAGTTATAGGGGGGTCCCAAAATGTCTTTTGTTCCCATAGACTGAATGGAGAAAAAACTTTGCTCATGCCTACAGCCCAAACCCCTGGATGGATTTTCTCAAATTGGCGGCAGGACCGGTGGCTTGGTCCCGAAAGCGTGCTTTGTAAATTTGGTGAAAATCCATCCAGTAGTTTCTTGTTAAACGACCAATAAATCTAAAAAAAATAGTGATATCTATGTCCGCTCTGCGGACACACTTCCCTATTCGGTCCGCGGACAGGACTCCGATTGGCTAAGAGGGCAACGTGGTGTCCGCGGACATTGGACGCGCCCGCTGATTGGATGGTGAAAAGCGTGTAGTGTGTCAGATTTTTGGAAACGCCCACCATCTTGGATTCGCGGACAGCGGCCGGTGTCCACAGACATTGCGGTAAAACATATTAAAAAACACAACATTGCACTTGTCAAACTTCTCAAATGATCTCTGGGGAGTTGAGGGGCGATGAGGATAGGATGGGATACGGCTGCAAGAAGAAAAAAAACAGGTGTTTTCTTGCCGCAAAAGTCCGCGAACAGTTCGGATGTTCGCAAACTGTCCTGAGAAGTTTGCGGACACCTCTTGGATGGCTTATAACTTTGGCGCCACTTAATGGAACTGCATGACATTTTGCAATTAAATTTCTGAACTGACTCCAAATGAGTTTGCAAAGTTTGGTGAGATTCTGTCAAGAGGGTGCAAAATTAGAGGGGGGGTCCCAAAATATTGTAAAGGCTTATAAATGTGGTGCCATTTGACAAAGCTACACAAAGGTTTACAAAAAGATTATAGATCTAGATATAAATGTTTTCATAAAGTCTGAATGGATTTTGTCAAGTGGGGCTAGGTTATATGACGATTTATGTGCATACATTTGACACTTTTGAAAACATAAAACATTGGTGGATTGCCAGCAAACTTGTGTAAGGAGCATTGGCAATGACCTGAAAGCATGGTTTTGCAAATGTGCCCGTGTTTTATTTTTTGACGAGTGTCATAATGTAGGTACAGAAAATAGTGATATACCTTTGGTGACTGAGGTGTAGCCTGTGGCCATGGGCAGTGGCCAGATTGTCCGGGTCATGGAATAAGGTCATGATCCAGACAATCTGGCTACTGGCCATGACCACGAGGGACAAAGCATGGGGTTAAAGTGCCCATGTCCACCTGGGACTGGCTTTGTGGTAAAGTTATTCGAAATTGGGATACGTTTGAAAGGGAAGAAAATGTGCTTGTGGTAATATGGTCATAGGATTCTCTTTTCACCTTCTGCAGACTGCCATGGAAAGCAAAGAGGGGTAAAAATCCTTTTTTATAGCACCCCGGTTTCCCGATTTGGGAACCTAGGGTGCTAATGGCCTTCATCCCCTATTACAGGTGCTGGAATGGGGGGCTAATGGTCTAGAGACCTCGTTATCCATCCTTGCTTCGCTTGGGCTGATAACTTGGGCTGCCAGGCCGGTATCCACTGTTCCAGTCCCTGGAACGGAGGATGAATGCCACAGTATTCCCATTAGCATAACACAAAATGCAAATGGAAATGTTGGAAAATCTTATTCAGTCTATGTACTTTACTGCGAAATATAAAGTAGATGGAGTCCATACTTTTTTTTTGTTCTATTTTTTAACTGTGAAAGGTTGTTCCTAAAGAAACATTTCTTTTGGGTTTTTTTCGATGTATTTTCTTTTCTGCCAGGAGAGCCAAGAACGAAAGGTGGGGAGGGAAATGAGGGAAGAGGCACCAAACACTAATATGGAGGGGTAGGTTAACAGGTGAAAATGTTGTGTGTGTGTTATTTCTAAGGTAGGGGGCAGTGTTTCTCATGCTCCTTGATTACAGCAGTGGTGGCTCTTGGGGAGGAGGGATGGCATTAGCTGATGCCATTTTAAGATAAATAGCAGTTTTGCTAAAAGTATGTACTGTGTACTAGATTGTTAATGGATAATGAGTAGGAATAGGTGTTGGAGCTGAGCAAGGGAAATTTTGAAGTTGAACGTTCCTAGATCAGTAGAAAATGCAGTTCGGAACGGTCCGTGAAGCACGGATCTTATCGTGAAGTGCGGCCAGGTTCTCGGACACGTCATCACGCTGCGTGCCACTTTGTAAATTGGACACAAATATTGCTATATTGGGTAAGTATGATATTAGTAAGTTGTAGGAAAATAGCATGCACTGGTAAAAACCCATGAAATTCACTGAAAAAAACGTTGTTAAAGGGACGTTATGGTTAAGTTGGACTAATAAAAACCTATGAAATTCAATGAAAAAACTTTGTTAAAGGGACGTTATGGTTAAGTTGGACTAATAAAAACCTATGAAATGCAAGGAAAAAACTTTGTTAAAAGGGACGTTATGGTTAAGTTGCACTAATAAAAACCTATGAAATTCAATGAAAAACTGTTAAAGGGACGTTATGGTTACAAGTAAAACCGAAAAACCTCAAATTCGTGACTAACACCCAGAGCATCAAGATGACATCACAAATGTCATTGATGTCATTGAAACTGACATGTCCTTTGGGATGTCAGTACTGAAAAACATATTTTCCCTTAGTCTAATTACTTTGTTATTACTTTTAGTAACTTGTTATCACTTGTGGTAACTTTTTATCATTGTACAATGCATCTTACAATGCCGTACAATGGGGTACACTTTTGGTTTTGCCCTAGACTAACCCTCAGGATTTAGGGTTACTCTAGGTGTGCTAAATGGACAAGCTGGTGGCAGCAGAGACTTTCTACCATTTTTTGTGCATTTTGTTTTAGCCTTACTGCAATTAAAGCGTTTGGTCACTATCTGTGGCTAGTGGTCAAGCATGGCCATGGCACGAGATTTCGCACTTGTCTTTTGGCCATCTTGTCGTTTAGCCTTCTTCTTGGCCTGTGAGGCCAGGAAAATCCTTATATGGACTTGCAGTACCCTAGAAAGCGGAGGATTTTGGCCGGCTACTGGAGGGCTATGTGTGTTTTGTGCCAGGAAGTGGGCTGGGACTGTGTGGTCCCAATCCACAAACTGGTGCTATTATGTCTGAGCAGTATGTATGAGTTTTGCCGCCAGTGGTCCTGATTGCCAATACTCATGGCTTACTTGCCCTCTCATCATTTCCTCTCCTCACCCAATGTCTGGCTTTCAACAATACTCTGCTTTATAAAGATAACTTGAAAAGTACACATTCCATAGTGTCACTCAAATATTTTATATGATATGATAGGTTATTTATAACGAGACTTAATACCCAGAGGTTTCTAAGCGCAGACCTGGGGATCTAACCTGTGTTGCTATGTGTTGTCTTGTTTCCAAGGCGAGCATGTTGCCCCTGAGCTATCCTCCAGAGACTGATAAATCCTTACTGAACTATGTTAGGTAAAAAGTGTACATCTGTGCCATTATCCCCCTCCCCTTTGACTGGCAGACTACAAATACCAGATTTCAATTCAGCAAAAGGCAAAATAAAATTCTCTTGAGTGCAATACTTTCAAGGACTGACAGTAGCACGGTTTAACAACAAAAAAAGTGGATGCCATATGTTTTCTGAGTGTGCTATGAGATATTTAAAACTAAGAAATCACACAGCACCAGACTGTCAACTATCTCCCATCCATGCAGTAACTGGGACCAACCATGATTAGATTCAAAGTGAGGTAGGGGCCCGTCCCCTAAGGCCATGTTGCTCTAAGTGGTCCTGTAACTTTGCCTCACTTATTAGGCTTCATGGCCTGAGGGGGCTGGCCTTTTCCTCGCTTTGAAGTTAAGCAGGGTCGCTCCTAGTACTGCATGGATGGGAGACCCGGGCCACCAGTGATTTTACACCCCCCATGTCACTGTAGCTGTAAAAATATCTATTTTCTTTTATTATGTATATTATGTATAAAAGATTGCAGGCTTTGAGGACTCTCAATGTTTTTAGTTAATGCCCTGTGCGATAAAATTATTTGTAGAAGATCACCACTTTGGTTAAGTACCGTGCTACAAGACCCTTGTTTTATGGCCGGTCTCTTGGTGCCTGTTGTGATACATTGCACAACCCAACTAAGCGCATTTAAGAAGTACATAAAAGGGAAAAAATGAACAGCTGCAAGAATAACATATGCCCAGGTACTTTTGCCCCCATAGCGAAAATCAAAAGCTGGCACCCATGAATATATGCACAGTAAGTGAATATATAACTTAAAGTGAAATATACAAACTGTCACAATATATTACGCAGCACCCGCAAGTCAAGGATCTCTCCCCTTGCATATGAAGGTGGTGCCCAAGATCACGCTTTTTATTATTAGAACCAAATTCTTTTAAGGAGGCCTCCAACCCATCTCACACCCACACTCCACCAGCACCCTTTGTCCCAATAGACCAGGAACCAGGCCGGTGTGTATCAATAATATATTTATTAATTTATTATTTAATGAGAAAGGAAAATCAACCAATTACACAGCCACCAATGTTGTGGCAACACAAAATGCAATAATCTCTACAAAACAACCAAGTTAAGATATACTATTACAGTTAATTCCGTTCTTTTAATGGCAGAACAGAAAAATAACAATTTACCACAAAATGATAGCACCTACAGTTAAGCACTCCCCCCTGCATCCCCAAACATCAATTAAACTGGATTCCTTTGAATGGAAGGCAGTGGCAAGGAATAGGGATATAGGGGGGAAATCAGATTTAGGGTGAAGCCTACCACCACAAGATGGGAAGCCAGCAAAGAAAGGGAAACCCCGTTTTTGGAGCAAAATAGAAGAATGGGATGTTGATTATTTCTCCCAACTACTAAGGGACAGAATAGAAGACAATTCGTATTGCTTACACTTAGGAGATAGGCAAAGTTTTAGAGAATACTAATCAGCACACCAGGGCAAAATAGAAATTAAGCAGGAAAAAACGTTGTTTGGGAGAAAGCAAATGCAAAGGGAAAATACAGTGGCAAATGGAAATTTGTTTCCATTGAGGTCTACAATGACAGGCATCTCAGGGAAGGGGTTTAGCTTACAATAGGAAAATCGTTTTTTCAGCAACAAGGACAGAGGCACATAACAGGTAGAATTCTAGGCAAAATGGATTGCTCACGCTAATGAAACCAGTTGGGGTTTAAACGGACAGATGCAAATAGGGATTGTTTTGGTAATGCACGTAATACACAGACAAATTTGGTTTTCAGCTCACAATGGGAATACATCTTTTTGGGCAACACGTTAATGACTATAACTATTAAATAAAAACACTAGGAACAAGATTGTTGGTTTTGAATTCCAACAATCCCGATCCATGAAATTCAATGGGGGAATTAATTGATTTACGTACAAAAATACTAAGGATTTACATAGACAAATGCAGGGTTTTCTTAATGGGGATATGTTAACATACACAGGCAAACAAGAGATTCTTATAGGGGCGATGACTGAACCACATAGGCATTTGGGGTTTTCAATGGGGAAATATTGGATGCACTGCTACAAAAATTAAGGGCTTATGCAATTTAGGGAAGGGGTTATTGCTACTTATGTAGCTAGCAGTTGTTTAAGATCCAGGAAAGCCAGCTGCATCTCAGGACACTCTGGAAAGAAAGGATAGGGGTCTAGTCACTCCACTTTCAAAGATGGTAAGGTTCAGCAACCTTCTCTCTGTCCTCCTTTTTTCCCCGGTTTTTGTGTGTCCTGAGTCCTAGTACTGTCCCCCTTATATAGCAGAAATGACATCACTAATTTTACAATCTAGGGGGAGTACCCTGTAATGATCCCTGCTGCTAGGATTGGACAGTTACCATCCCTCTCTCCACCCCCAGTCAGGATTGGTTCAGGGGAGGAGAGCACCATCTGTCTTTTTCCATTTGTCATCATCCTTTGCTCTCAATTCAACTTTTTGGCATACACTAGTTATGTATCATAACTTCATAATTGTACTAGTAACTGCCATATAAAACTTATATTCTGTTTGAGGTGATCATGGGGAATTCAATAAGCCAATAGCCAAATCCGTCGATGTAGCATGGCCATGTGTCACATTTTTGTTGTTTTCATAAAATGTACAACAGTTATGAATATGTAGGTTATCAAACATGTTCCTAATTTCATTTTCCACCTGTTCACCAATTCTCACAATTGTCACATTTTCAGATCAGCCAGAAACCTAGTCTAGCCTGCCATTACAGTTCCCAGAGTCACAGGTAAATGGAATTTTTATCCCCAAAACCGCCTGGAAATGACATGAAAAATGGCATAAAATTGCAATCAATCCTCAGTCTGATGACTGTGCAAAATGCCTAAAACGAAAAATTATTTTAATATAATTTGGGAGCGTCTGTTCAACATATAGAATGGTGCTTCATCCACCACAGCCACCTGTCTCCCTGGGCTCGCCTGTGACCAGAGTCCCTTTCAAGTCAGTGTGGGCTCTTTTGAAGTGGGTGCAACAAGGGCTCACACTTTTTTGTCATGCTTTAGCCAATGATTGCCTTCTTTGAAATCCCTGCTTTCCTGCTAGCCAGTATGCAGAATAGGGAATTTTTACGCCTCCAGGAATATCAAATTTATTGTGGGGTTGTTAGCTGGGAGGTGCAACATCCAGCTGGAGTGGGGCTTTTATTTGTGAAGTTTCTGCACCCAGCCTTAACAGGTTTTTCCTGAAGTAAGTGTCTCTTCCACTGTCATTGGAGTTTTGTGTGTGAAACATCCTATACATTCATTGGCTTTTGTCACCCCCACACATCAGGTTTTGCTTTCCTGACATTTTTCTGTGAGCAATGATAACATTTTCCATTCTAACTTTTTAAAGCCATTTTTTTTTGCAAACACATGGGCAGGTCGTTTTTGCTTCCAATGTTTAAAAATCCTGTTTTCCATTTCACAGGATTCTTTGACTCCTCCTTCTTTTGGGATTTAAACTGCTACTTGTCCATTGCTAATGCTAGGTACGCCCCTTTCACCATGGTTCTTTAATTTTACATAAACAAAGAAAAAACCAGGCAATTTTTGTTGCAGTGCTTACATTTTTGCCACTCATGTCACCCACTGTGACAGGGAAAGCAAAAGCCATGCCGTTTTTTGATTGCAGTGTTTAAATGGCTGCTGTTCATGTGAAAGGGACTTCTGTTTGGGGCCTTTAAATGCACCCCACAAAATATAGTTCAATAGACCTACTCCTTAGATGAAAGTGTGCAAGACAAAATAGCATTGGACTTTAAAAGGAAAGTAATGAACACCAGAAAAATAACCTGAGAGAGGAAATCTAAATATGCTGGCAAAGTATAAAAGGTGCTCACCTTTTAAACCCAGCAATCTGTAGTGAAATATTTCATGGAAAACAAATCCCAGTACGAAACAGGTGCTTGTGGTAATGTGGGTACTGTAAGGAAGGCACGGTATCAAACAGTGAAGATAGACACAAGAAATCACAGTTCAAGAGTGGTTATTGAACTTCAATTGGTTGGTAAAACGCCTATCTAAACCTAAATCTAAGGATGAGAGCAAGCTACGACCATCAAATAATAATAACGCAGTCCTAGTGTAGTCTGTCAAAATAAAAGGGCCTATACTAATAAACCTATTGCCAATTCTTATTTCCAAATAAAAAATGGTGTGGGATAACAATGTATGCAAAAGAAAAGTGTTCAAGAAATTATATGTCTGGATAGTTGAGCAGTTAGCGTCCCTTCCCCACGTTTTCAGCACGAGGCAAGGTGGCAAGTGCAGGCTTCGCACACACTCTGGATTCTTGGCCACGAGGTAACACATAGGCATCAGGGCCTTCCGCCAAAGTCTATCTTGCAATGATAGTCTCCTAATGCATAAGGCCTGATGCAGCAAACAAAACACAAAAGTTCCTTTCCTTTGTCAAGGTTTCACTTTCACAAGTTCAAGACTGGTCTCTCTCCTTCGGGCTCGGAGCACGGGTCCCCCTCGTCTGGGCTCAGATCCCCTTTTCCACAATATTCACAACTAGTTCAACCTCATTCAGGCTCGGACCATGGATCCCCCTTGTCCAGACTCAGAACCTCTTTTGATACCAGAATCAAAGACTTTCAAATGTGCAATGGGTTTTGCTTAAACCGTTGCAGGATCACTTCGATTCACTTCACACAATGTACACTTCACATCGATCTTCTGCTTTTGTTTCCTTTCATCAGGATACCGTACAGAGACCTTCGATTGAGCATATTCCCAATGGCGGACCACTCTGTCAACGGTATTGTATCTTTTCTTTGAATGTTCAAATATTCACCAGCAGTTTAGCTTCACTCACGTCTTTCATCACACAGGCTTAACAATGTTCCTTCCAGTGCTCACTTTACAATGTTGCCGATTGCAATCTTGACTTCAAACACAGACTGGTCTCCCCAACTCACCGGCTGTGTTGTTCTCTGTCGCTTCTTTGTTTTTGGAGCCAAGGACGATACCACGGCATCTGCTGCTCTTCCCCGCCTCGGTCAGTTATGTGGGAGGACCCTCGATATCTCTGACACACAATGTAGGATTCTTTAGCCTTGTTTCCTGTTCTTACGTTTTCTGCCTTGAAGGTTTCTTGAAAGTAACAACTTCCTGTCAATGAGGTGAAGGGTGTTGCCCCTCTCACAAACCTCTCGTGCCCGGCTGTCTTTCTCCCTTCGTTTAACTTCCAACTCGGAACTGCTGTACCTTTGTGTCTTTTGCCTCGCTCAGAGTGTGCTCTCGTGCTCTGCCTTTTATCTGTGTGGGGAAGCGTAATGGAAGTCAGGTGTGAGTTATTGTCGATAATTACCTGACCTCGCCTGACCATAGTATTGGGACATGTCATGTACATGTCTCGGGTGTGAATCTGTTTTCTCCCAAAGTGGGGTGTCCGTGAGAAATTGTTTGTGCAGGAAAAGGGTGGGGAGGGTGTTCAGTTTCTAAATATCCCATTGGGTAGGATGGGATAAAGGTATTACAGGGAAGAGAGGGATACTGTGTCTCGACATCCAGTGTCCCACTCCCAGAGGACCCCTCACCCAGGTGATCCTCCCGCACCGGTCCACCCTCATAGTCTGGATCCAACCTCCAGAACCGCTTGTCCGACTTGAGTATCTGTCTTGGAATGGGTGTCAATGCAGTAGTGCTGAGTAAAAGTGTGAATAGAGCTCCAAGTAGCTGCTTTGCAAATGGTGTCAAGGGGAACATTTGCAATGAAAGCCAGAGTGGCCCCAATGCCTCTTGTCGAGTGGGCTCTGGGCGTAAAAGGCAAAGTTTTGTCAGAAAGAGAGTAACACAACTGGATACAGTTGACAATCCACTTGGAGATGGCACCCTTAGAGACGCGATCTCCCTCCTTGCCTGTGGCTACGGAGACAAACAGTTGCTCTGTTTTCCTAAGCAGTCTGGTCTTGTTTACGTAGTAAAGGACCGCCCTACGCACATCTAGGGTGTGTAGTTTAACCTTAGCTGAGGTTTGTGGGTTTTGGAAGAAAGCCGGAAGCTCGATGGACTGGTTTACATGAAATTTGGAAATAAACTTAGATGAGAACCTAGGGTGTGTCCGTAAAACCAGCTTATCCTTATGATTAGTAAAGAAAGGATCCTGCACTGACAGAGCCTGAATTTCACTGACCCTTCTTACAGATGTAATGGCTACTAAGAAGGCAGTCTTATAGGTCAGGTGTTTGAGACTTGTTTTATGCATGGGCTCGAATGGGGGGCCCATGAGTTTAGATAGCACCACGTTCAGGTCCCATCCTGGTGGTGGGTTAGAAATAGGAGGGTGAAGTCTCTTTACTCCTTCCATGAAGGCCTTAACTACTGGTACTTTCCACCACAACACCTTGTTATGGGAAGTGGTGTATGCTGACAGGGCTGCCAGGTGTACCTTCAGTGAGTTAAAAACCAGCCCCGCATCCAGCAGGTGGAGCATGTAAATAACAATAGTGGAAGGAGTGCAATCAACTGGGTTGACTTGCTTACTCTGGCACCAGATTACGAATCTCTTCCATTTGTCAAAGTAGCAGTGCCTCGTGTTGGGCTTCCTAGCCTCTTTTAGGATGTCCATACACCTCTGTGGTAATTTCAGATGTCCAAACTCTATGACCTCAGGAGCCATGCTGCCAGGTTCATTGAGTTGGGTTGAGGGTGCGCTGTTTGACCTTGGTGCTGTGACAATAGGTTGCACCAGCTCGGAAGTCTGACGGGTTTGCACACCGTCAGTCTGCGTAAGTGTGGGAACCACGGTTGTCTCGCCCACATGGAAGCAACCAGGACGAGCGTCATCGATTCTCTGTTCATCGTGTTGACCACCTTCCTGATTAGAGGAGTTGGTGGAAAAGCGTACGCAAACATCACTGACCAGTTCATCCACAGGGCGCTCCCCTGGGAGTCTGGTTGGGGGAACCTGGATGCGAATCCTGGGCATTGTCTGTTTTCGCTTGTGGCGAATAGGTCTATAGTGGGGAAAGCCCACTGAGAGAAGATATCTTCTACGACTTCTCTGTGTAGACACCATTCGTGTTCCTCTGGGAGGGGGTCTCTGCTCAGAGCATCCGCTAGGGAATTGAGATCCCCTGGAACATGTTGCGATGACAGGAAGATGTTCCGTCTGAGTGCCCATATCCAGATTTTCTGGGCAAGCGTGGACAGATTTGGCAAGCGAGTCCCTCCTTGTTTGTTCAGGTAGAACATGGCTGTAGTGCTGTCCATCCGGATTTGCACTGACAGGTTTAAAAGGTAGGGTTCGAAAGCTTGGAGCGCTCTGAATACTGCCAGAAGCTCTAGCAGGTTGATGTCATTCTTGGCCACTGCGTGAGACCAGAGACCCTGAGCTGTGTGGTGGAGATGGTGAGCTCCCCACCCCGTCAGGCATGCATCAGTTGTGACTACCGCCTGTATCTCGGGATCGTAAAAGGGTTTCCCCTTGGACAGATTCTCTCTTGTCCACCAGTGAAGGCTTTGTACCAGTGTTGGCGAAACGACCACTAGATCGTCCCACTGACCACTTGCCTGAGACCACTGTTTCGCCAACCATTCCTGCATGGGACGCATGTAAATACATGACGCCATCATGCCCAGCAAACGCATTGCTTTGCGTACCGTTATCTGGCGACCGGACTGGTATTGCGGAATTTGCAGCAGTATATTCCGAATTCTTTCCTCTGAAGGAAAGGTCAACCCCTCTTGAGTGTCTAGGATAGCTCCTAAGAATTGTTTGGATGTGCTTGGCACTAGACTTGACTTTTTCTCATTTATTGAGAAGCCCAATTCGAAGAGGAGGTCGATAGTCCTTTGAATGTTTGTTCTGCAAATTACTGGGGTTTCCCCCGTGATGAGCCAGTCGTCCAGGTAAGGGTACACCGGGATTGCCTCCCTGCGTAGGTGTGCTGCCGCCACCGCCAGTACCTTGGTGAATACCCTTGGGGCCGAAGCTATCCCGAAGGGCAGTACCTTGAACTGGTAGTGCCGACTGTCCACCTTGAAGCGCAAGTATTTTCTGTGCGCTGGGAACATGGAAATATGAAAATAGGCATCTTTCATGTCCAATGTTGCCATGTAACCCCCCTTTTTTAGGAGGGGGATTACCTCTTGGAGAGTTGTCATGCAAAACTTTTGGGGCTTGATATACTTGTTGGCAGGCCGTAAGTCTAATACTGGGCGCATTGTCAAATCTTTTTTTGGCACAAGAAAGTAAGTTGAATAAATACCCTTGTGAGTTTTAGTGCGTCCTTTGCTAGAAGATTGACAATCTCCTCGAGGAGGATCTTTTGGTGGTCCAGGGAATGTATTTTGTGTCATGGAGGGTGGTTTTGGGGGCGCTCGAGCAGTTCAATGAAGTATCCTGCGGACACTGTGGACAGCACCCGTCTGTCCGATGTGATCCCTTCCCATGCTTGGGTGAAGTTGTAAATGCGCCCCCCTACCGGGGATGCGTGAGAAGGGACCCTGAGCGGAACGTCAATGCTTTGCGGGAGGCGTACCGCCTCTGCTGGGGCTGCCTCTACCTCTACCACGGCTCCTTTTGTTTCCTCTGCCGTAACTCGGGGTAGTCTGTTGGTTGTTACCCCATGATGTACCCTGTCCCTGTGTATAATTGGAGCCCCTTTAGGAATTTTGGCCGCGTGGGCGACGGAAATTACTATTCCCTCTTTGATTAGGGTGCTTATTTGTCAATTGTCCCAGGAACTTCAGAGTATCATACTCGTCTCTGGCAGTTTTTAATGCGTCCTTTACCAAACAGAAGATTAGGTTCCACCGGCATGTCAATTAGGGATGCCTGGGTCTCGGGTTTAAACCCTGACTGTCTTAACCAAGCATGCCTCTTAATGACAGTGCTCTCTGCTATGAGCCGGCCAGCGTTATCTGCGGCGTCAAAGGTTGCCTTAAGGATGCAACCGGACACGGATCTTCCCTCCGACGCGATCTGGGCCAACTGACCCTTTACTGGTTCCGGTGCGGAGTCAATGAGGGCAGCTACCTGCTCCCACTGGTGGCAATTGTAACTTGCCAGCAGAGTGGTGGTGTTGATAATCCTTGCTTGGTACACGGAAGTGGAGGCTACCTTCCTTCCCAACCCGTAAATTCTCTTGCTCTCCTTGTCTGGGGGGGGGGGCTCAGATGATGATAGAGGAGTCCCCGCTCTCTTTCTGGTATTTGTAATTACCAAGGAGTCGGGCTTCAGTTGACACCTTATGTAAAGTGGGTCTGACTGGGCGGCCCTGAAAAATTTCTCGATTCTGGGGTTTACGGCCCTGGTGAGATATTAGAAGTGAGAAAGGAAGGATCAATTCTCCGTTGGATGGACTTGAGAATTGGGATGGCTTGAGCAATGGGTCTTTTTTTCTCCTACTAGTTCTTCTGCAAAGTCCCTCTCTTCCTGCGCCCCCTGAGTGTCTATGTGGAAGTGCTCTGCAGCTCTAGACAAGACCTCATTTAGGAGGGGCTGGTTATCTACTGGAGAGTCGGTAACCTGAGGTTCTTTGCGAACAGGAGAGTCTATCCTGTAGACCTCTGCGACGTCTTCCTCCTCCCCATCCTGGCCCTCGTAGTCTCCATAATAATCCACCCCCGTTTGGTCGTCCAACATTACTAAATCTGGATCCTCATCATACTGTTGAGGATCTTCACCATACTGCTGGTAGGGTTGTATGTAGAAGTCTTTAACTAGGACCTGAGTTGGAGTCTCAAACCGAGATTTCTTACTAGGGGGCTGAGGGTCCTTGGATCCTGAAGGAGTAGCATTATCTGGGGTATAGGTGAGGAAATGTTCTGGGTTTTTAGAGTAGAAGTCAGCCAGGGAAGACATTCTCCTCATAACCCTATCTATGTCTTCACTGCTCCATTCTTTGTAGCTGGGAATGACGACTTCCTGAGAAGTTTTTTCGATAATGGTTTTGGATTTAGGGGCAGAAACAGGGGTCTTGGATTTTTGTTTATCTGAAGACTTCTGTTTTTCTCTATGTGTCTGTGGTGCAGAAGTAGGTTGAGAAGAATTGTTCTGCTGTTTACCTCCATCCCCTTGAGAAGAAGAGTGTTTCCCTGATGTTTTCACCTTCTCTGAGCTTTTCGACGCAAGGATATTCGGGGGTACTCTCTCTCTCTACTGATTGTGCACGTCGGGACTCGGAGGCAGACGCTGTGCGGGCTGCCGGAGCCGACTCCTGGTGTGCGGCCTGGGGGTGGAGGTCGGAGTCATCTTCTGACAAACGTACCTCCGTGACTTGGGGAAGCGAGGCACTCTTGGCAACTGTAGATGGTTGCCTTGTGTCATGTGGCGATCTCGACCTGGAACGCCCAGAGGACACTGATTCGGTGGACCGCTCTCTTTGTGCCTCTTTCCCAGAACTCGACACGCGTGTCGAGTCTCGGTTGGACTTCGAGTGTTTATGTGTAGTAGTGGTGTGGGTAGCGCTCGTGTCGCCGGGTATGTTCCCCATAACTGCCCTGCCGGACAATCTTCCGAGGTCGGGGACTTGCGCTTGGGCATCTTTCGACACCTCTGTGCCCGCGCCATCCGAAAGTACGGCGTTGCTGCCATCACTGAAGGCACCCTCCGCTTCCATGGCCTTGAGTTGCCTGGCGTGGTGGGCCCAACGTTTGGTTGAGCGGTACTTTAGTGTTTTCGCCTTGAACAGGCTACACGCTCTGCAGTTCGCCTCGGGGTGATCCCTCGGTAAGCAGAGGTTACAGGTGGCGTGTTTGTCAACCCAAGGATACTTGCGGTTGCACTTGGGGCAAAATTTAAATGGAGTGCTCTCCATATGCACCTATGGCAGCGGGCTGGTGTGTGTAGGAAATAATAATAATAAGAGTGTAGAGTATGTTTCCACCCCCCCCACTCTCCCTACTTGCGGGGGCTGAGGCCAGAGGCCTTCCAAGGCCCGGACCGAGGCCAGCGGCCTTCCGAGGCCCAAAGTCCGTTGTGCAGCTCTCGACGGTTGTTTGTTCTTCAGACCGGCGTAGAACTTCGATGTCTCGACATGGGAGTGAAAGAACGGGGAAATGAATATTGATTTTTTGCAAAATGGCTGAAAGCCAGGGAACTCTGCGCAATGCTTCCGGCCAGTATGGCGGAAAAAAACAATCTGAGGGTCCTACACGCGTGAGGGATCATGGGTACAGTGGACGTCACACTAGGGATAGTATTACTGGCACGACCTGTGTCGACACCCATTTTCAAGTTTCTAAAAACAAACTGTAATACTCCGCAGCTTCCACTAGATGTCGGCCTATGCACAGCATGTGATCTAAGCAGATTCCACAAGCCTCAGAGATATATATATATATAAAAAGAAAATCATACATACAGAAGTCTACATGATGAACACTAGATTGAATTTCATAGCCCTGTAAATATAGCTAATAACTTGGCAGTAAGAGCGTAGAGGAAGTTTAAACCCTGCGTACTCCTACAGACCTATGCCTCGTTAGCTAGCACAGCTCAGTGATTTGTGTAAAGGGAGACTATGACACTCACCAGCAGATTCTTCCGGAATTTAAATGGAATGATCACAAGCCAAGGAGCCAGTTTCAGTTCTTGAACTTGTGTAGAGTAGGCAAAACCACTGTACTGATACTTTTGGAACCACATTTTGTGTCCACTTGGGGCTGACCTGGTTGAAGCTTCCTTCCAAAGAAGCCCTGAAAGACCCAGATGGCTCTGATGCTGCTTCTCTCAAGGATTGAGGCCAAGAAAGGAGATGGAGCCATTTCATTGTTGAAGCAAATTTGATACCATTGCCCTGTTCTAACATTAGGTAATGACATGGTGCAAACAGCACTTCCGTCTGTATGGTAGAGCCAGAGCTCGGTCCTAGATTTCCCAAGCAAGGAATGAGTGTTTAAGACAAGTTGGTCTTGCAATGGCCGACCATAAGGCTATGTCGATGGTTGATTTGTCTGCAAGTTAGCGGTTTATCCTTAATACATGCTCTGCTTGGACATAAAGGTTCAGTAAACAAGTGCAGTTTATACACACATGCGCATGCTATGCGTGAAAGCATGCCTTTCATGTTAACCTAGTCAAAAGAAAACATATCTCATTCCCCATGGCACGAATACATTTGCATTCTTAAACAGACCTGGCTGTGGCAGAAGGTCCATGCCCATGTCCAATGCTGCTGACAATGCAGAAATATGCGGGTGTTGTGAAGAATCTGAGGGCGTCTTCACTTCTTTCCCCAAAATATCCTCCCCCCAGGTGGCCAGGGAAAGGCCATCACTCATGGATCCTGACCCCAGGGTCGGATATGCGAGGGAGAATCACCTGGAAGGAGTAGACATGGGGAGTGGGGATGAGGCACCCTCGGGTGGGACACGGTATCCCCCAAATACCTTTTCATCAAGAATCAAATGGTTTTTATGGGATATTCATTCCCGATTGTGTTATAAAACCATCTCCCATGTATACCACTATGATACTGAGACAAGGAAGAGACCACCTACAAACTTACATTCACACTTTATTAACTCAGACACACACAAATACCACTCTGGTACTGAGAAGAGGAAGAGACCACACAGGAACTTACATTCATTCTTTATTGACTCACACATGTACACACACCACTCTGGTACTGGGACGAGGTAGAGGGATGCTGAGTACCAAAACTGCTGTGAACTCAATGTGAATAGCCTGCACCTGGAGCCAAAGGGGCAGTAGAAAAAGCCCACTCAGGTGAAGCTAATGGAGAAAGAGAAGGGTGAGAAGAAGAAAGCCAGGTGCCTGCAGACAGAGATGCGGAGGAAAAGGCGGGGAGAAGCATGTCTAAAGCGCTGAGGTGCAACAGAGTCACTGCAGCGGAAGCAGAGTGTGGCTGCCATTGTCGGAAGACCTCCATTAGCAGGATTAGGCTGCCAACCTCCTGGAGTCAAGAGGACTCCCGCTCCGGTAACCCGAGATGTCAGATGCCCAGGACGAGCGGCTAGCCGGGCCGGGAACAGCTGCAGCAGCACAGTACCGACCGAAGCAGAGAAGGGCACAGGAAGACAGCATACCTAGTGAGTCAAGTGAGGCTGAGTAACTCCGGGACGCTGTGGTGTGAGCTGTGTGGTGAAAGAAGGTTGGAGCGCAAGTGAGCGAGCGACAGCTGAGGCAATGTGATTGCCGTTATTGGAATTGTAATGGTTACGAGAATGTGATGAAAGAAGCGTTTTGTGAATACCGAACTGTAACAAAATTGAGAAGGCGGCGGAGAGGGCAAGCAAAAGCAGTAAGCAAATTTCCAGCAGGAGAGTGAACTGGGATTTTTTTTTTATTATTTATTTTAGTTGTACATTACAACTTTTCAAATATACAATAAAGCAGGTATGATGAGTCAGTAAAATTCGATAAAAATCTCCTTTTTTTAAACAAGTTCATCACATTCTCTTTACTCAAGATTATGTCAGCAATTATTGTTATTCATATCGCGCTCAGCACGTCAATTTAGTTTCTATGCCTCTTGTCAGTGAGATGGCTAATCGTTTTTTTGTATAATTATTAATGATTTGCATATAATGCATTATCAACGGTGTTGCTATACAACTTTGACTCTTTTCTCCTGACAGGATCGAATATGTGCATTTTACAAGCTTAGTCTCTGCAAGAAGTTGATTGTGGCCAGATTTAGGGAAATAAGTTGTGCATTAGCGATCATGTTCCACATCTGAGGAGGTGATAGGGATTGGAAATCACAGAAAAATGTGTTAAAATATTCTTTTTGTAAAGATGTTAAATTAGTGCAGTGCACAAGTAAATGCGCTAAGGCTTCAGAATGGATGTCTAAATTGCAAAATCTGAATGTGGGTTTGAAAACGTGGTCCTTTGATGGAGCTGCTAATACTGCTTTTGTCGCCATGTGCTGAAACATAGTCTCATCAAATGGGAGCGGTATGTTTGATCAGGGAATTTCTGTAAATATTTAGGAATTTGGTTGAACTTTTTTGGGAGAAAGTTTCCGCATTTGAAGACTTTGTATTGGGTACATTTTTCTCCAGTATTAATCCAATCATAATATCAGAGTTTTCTCTTAGCATGTTCAGGCTTGGAGATCAGAGTGGTTTTGTCAATGTCTGCTTTTTCCCTAGTGGAAATGCAGCATTCTTTCCAGGTATCTAGTGGTTTGCCAAGTTTATTTTCTATAGTTCATGCGAGGACTGGTACTAGAGTTGCTTTGAGCCTAGTTTTCATTAAGCACTTTCCATAAAGCATTATGGAGTGCCAGGATACAATGGCCCAAAATCAATCCCATTTCGTAGCGGATCACTGAAATGGGGAAACCTTTTGGCCAAGATAGTGTGGTTTTCCAGAACAAGCCTTTTAAATACACCCAGTCTGGCTGGTTTTCGGGGAGTTTAGAATGAGCACCATATGTTAGCGCAGGTACAACTTTTTATTTAGAAAAGGTTATCAAAGGCAAGCAAGAGAATTTGCCATATTTTCTGTGAGCCAACTTGGCCTGTGAACATAAGGATTCCATTTTGTGTTTCATCTCGATTTTATAAGGTGCATCGGATCTGTTGTTGTTAATATTAATCCGAGGTATTTATACTCACGGATGATCATGAGGTTTTGTGTGCTTATGGACCATGTGTGCCTAGAGGTTTTATTTTTCTCTCTAATGATGTTAGATTTTGCAGTATTGACCATTAGCTTGTTCTCCCCTGCGTAATGTTCCAATGCCTGAAGTTGTCTTTGGAGATCAATAGGCTTCTGGTCAGCCAAAACGAGATCATCGGCCCTAGAGGAGCCACGCTATTGCATGAGGGCCCAGTTTAGGTGGGAAAGCTCCAACGGCATCCAGACGTTTGTGAACGTCTCTGATGTAAAAGTTAAAAAGAGTGGACGCGTGGATGCATCCTTGTTTGAGCCCATGATATGATTTGATGGAGCGCGATAGAAGCCCTTCTTGGTTTAGCTTCACTTGAAACGACGTGTTGGTGTAAAACTGTTGTAGTAGGTTCAAGATGTAAGGTGGACAGCCTGCTTTTGTAAATGTTTGCCATAGAAGGGTGCGTGAAATCAAGTCAAACGCCTGTTTGAAGTCTATGAATGTGAGGTATATGGGTTACTTGGATGTGATTACTTGCTTTTTAGGGCAGATATTATGTGTAAGTTAACGGCCGTGCCTAGCCAAGTTACAAATCCCAATTGGTGAGCATCCAAAATGTCTGCTGCTTTCAGCCAAAAGCTTACATTTCGGAGTAATGGTATTGCATAGATTTTTCCTGAAGAGTCCAAAAGGGAAGAGGTCTATGGTTAGATGGTATACTACGGTCACCCTTTTTGAAAATGGGAATAAGTAGTGATTGTTTCTATGAGGTAGGTATATTGCCTGTCCGTGTAACTGTTTGAAATATTGCATACAAAATCGAGGACCATTGCAGTATGGAGGAAAGGAGACAGGACGTAAGAGTACGAGGATGAACTTTTATGATGGCATTTGACAAACCATCTGGTCCTGGCGCTCTTGAAGAGCTCAGTTTTTTAATTTGCATAAGGATGTCTGTTATGTCAAACCTTAGCAAGTCTGTGTTATTATTATCAGGTGTAACTATATTGGTGGATAGGGAGGATTCTGCAAAAAGGGTGGTAAAGTGATCAACCCAAGCTTGTTCCCCTATGGCATTCAGAAGAAGTGATGATGTCCCAGTGTTGGCTCCATCTTTAAGGAGGTTCCAGATTTGGGCACTAGATTTTGACGTTAAGGCTAGGAGCAGCCTTTCATTTGCTTTTTGGGTCATTAATGATTGGCTTAGGACATTGTTATAAGTGGTGCGGACATTAGCAGCCTTTCTTTTATAGTTTAGGAGAGAGGTGGATTTAATATTTTTCAATTCTCTCCTCATTTTCGCTTTTCTATTCCTGGTGTCCATGTCATATGTATGTATTTGTCGACAAACAGGGCGAGGGCCAGATCGAGGTTTTTCGTGGAAAAGAGAAAGAGTATCAATATACAAAGACTCCAAGGTTGTGGCACATTTTCTGTCCGAAAAGCGGTAGTCATCATGCAATTTGTCTAGTAAGCTATTTAATTTCAGGATGGTCCATTTGATTTGGTTTCTTCCTTCTGCTAGTTGTAAATCAGATTCATAATATTGTCGTGAGGGACGAGTTATTTGAGCTCAGATTATTTCTAGTAATGTTGTGATCACCATCTATTGGGGGAATGATGGTGAATTTCTCAACTTGGTTAATTGCTTGTGTTGACATGGAGACATAATCTAAGATTGAGGCCGATTGGTTTCTCTTCCAAGTCAGACAAGGAGGAGTGTTGCCTTCAATAGTCGCATTGAGTAGGGTAACATTTCTTTCAGCCAACAGTTTCATCCACCTGGTGGCTCTAGGGGTGAGAATAAATCATTCACAGTGATGCATCTTACATTCAAATCACCTACAATTAGTGTGGTGTGGTAATTGGGTTCATTTGCAATAAGGTCCAGCATGAGGATTACATGTCCAAAAAAAGGCATCATCAGACCAGATAGCAGGATTCCAATAGAGATTGAGAATTGCGGTGTGGCACGCCAGTGGACGTATGGGATTTGAAATCTCCAGTTTCAATAGTTGAACGCATGGATGAGGAGAATTCCAGGAGGATAGTTTGCCTCCCGTGTCTAGTTTGAGAGCTGCAAGGAGGCAAGCCATACGTCTACCCTCGGCTTGTTTAATGGCGGGTATCCAACCTTTTCGTAGTTGGGCTATATAGGCTGAGTAGTTATCCAAGTTTCCTGTAAGATAATAAGATCATAAGCGTTCAAAGGATGATTTTCATGGGTTCGCATGAGATGCTTAAAACCTCTGGTGTTTCACACCGCAATTTTCACTGAATGGGTCGAGAAGTTCGTCTGGCGTCAATCGGTTTTTCTATGGTTAGTATCTTTTATGGCCTTTTTGAGCCATGACCATTTTGTTTTCCTTGGGGAGTAATGGGCGTTTTCAAAAAGACTTCACGTTTGAGGTGTCCTCTGGAGCCTTCACAATTTATAAGTAGCTGTTTTGTCTCTTCAAATTTGGATTTGGTCTCTGTCAATTGGTGACGTGAGAAACTGTGTCATAGTATTCATTTGGGATTTTCTTATAGCAAGAGTGAAATCCTGTCGAGATAGTTTTTCTTTTGCCTCCCATATGATTTCCTTTACAATCTGAGATGGAACCGTAAGGGTTGCAGTGTCCATCTTTCGGGTGTTAGAAATGTAAAGGGATTCAATGTCTTGAGACTCTATGAGATTTAGTTTAAGAGCCAATGGGGTTGTTCGATTAGGAAAAGGGTCTCTGGAAGGTCTGTCTCTCATGGTTTGGATGTCTGCTCGTTTTAGACTATTTTCTCTGGCTCTTATATTTTCTTGATGAGGTGGTGCTGGTATTGATTGTTGTTCTACGTGAGTATAATGCAAACGCCCTTTAGATTGTGACGATGGAGAATTACTCATGTGTGGCTGGGTAGTGTTGCATGTTATGTAGTCTGAGATCTTTTTTGCTCTAATGTTAGAAAGGGGTCATTCTCCATACTCCTTTCACAGAGAGGAATTTTCGTTAGGGCTGGGGAGGTGGGGAAATGAGAAGAAGCTTACGTATTTGTATGTTGGGGTAAAGAAGTGATCGAGTAGGTTGAGTAGTACACCAAGTCTTGATCTACTTCAACTTGTGCTATGACCGACTCTGTGGTAATAGGAGAGGGAAAGTTGGTTATGGTTTGTGCATCAGATTTTTAGCTTTTTTGTTCAATTTGTTTTTTTGAGATGTTAAGATCACTTTCATCACAAACGTTAGTTGGTGGGTGTCGAGACGGAGTGGTCAGTGCACAGATGAATATTTTTGATCTCGTATTAGTGGTTTTTATGCCAAGTGACTGATTTTTAGTTTGTTTGCCTATCGCATTGGTAGCCCGCTTGTATTTCTTTTTGTGCTTTTTTGCTGAAACACTTCAAATACAGCTTCCTGCGTTTGTTCAATTTCCACTATAGATTTCTCAGGTGAAGCATCAGGTAAGTATACTGTTAGACAGCTGAGTTGCAACAACTGGAAACTCAGGTGACGCAATATCTACCCAGAGTGTCGTTTTGGATTGCAAGACTGTTAGGGACTGGGCCTCAGTAGCCTTTGCAGGTGGACAAATATTGCAAAGTTCTGAAAGCATTACATTTTGCTGGTTTAATTCAGAGGCTATGTAATCAATTTTTAAGGATACAGTATTCAATAGGAGGGTGTGTGTGTTTTTTCTCTTTTCCAATATTTCATACATTTTAGTTAGGCTGTAAAACCTATTGTTCATAGCCGATAATGTAATTTCGTATGCAGGAATATGTAACGGTTTATTGTGAAGCCGCCCTCAACACAGAGAGTCCCTTCCCTACCCACTAAAGTGGTTATTCATCAAACTGTTTAACAGATTTCTTTTTTAGCCCCATATCAGACACATATCATGCCCCTTGGATCCCTCGCCCCTGAGCCAACAATGAGCCAAGATCCAGGCCGGTGTATAGGAAATATATTGGTATTTATTGAAATTAACAGTAATAGAAATTATCACGAAAATATCGAACATAAAACTTATTCCGTGGTACAACACAAACAACTTCTCTCAGCATAAACAGATCTCAAAAGTGAGTTAAAAAGAACACAATAACAATTGTATACTTTCTACCAATTTCACTTCACGAAGTAATTACACTGATCAATGATATCATTTCGCCCAAACTTTTGGTTTCAAATAAACACGGGGTGATTTATCGCTTTCTTTTTCAAACCCCCCCAACCACTTGGGAAGTCAGACAGAGAAATGTGAATGCTTTGGGGAATTTTGGATTTCAGACCCCCCTTACTGAAAGGCCTGTGTTGGGGAAGCTGGATAAAAAGGTTGGACTGATTTCAGAACAAAGACACCCCTCTTCCTTATGGAAGTCAGGGTTAGCTGGACAACAAGGATTACCCAATTCATTTATAGGCTATAGTTTTCAGCTCACACTGGGAAGCAAGCTTAGTTAATTTGGAATTTGAACAGAATTCACCACGTGGTGTTCTGCCAAATGGGGAATTAAATTAATATTTGTGGTTACATAGGCTAAGGATCTACACAATTCCCCCCCCCCCACCCACTATAAAGGGAAAGGATTCAACCAGACTCCAACAATGTTTTGATTTCCAGGGCTTAGTTCTACTTACATAGCAAGCCTCTGTTTAAGGTTCCGAAAAGCCAACGGCATCTCAGGACACTCTGGAAAGAAAGGGCAGGGGTCTGGTCACTCCACTGTCAAAGATGGCCTCCCGCTCTCCACCACGGGACCCAGTCAGCTTTGAGGTCTTCCTAGAAATAGACAGCTCCACCCAGATGCAATCTCAGCAATTTCCTCTGGTGTCTCCTTACAGGTGCCAGAATGGTAAGTTTCAGCAGCCTTCCTGTTGGTCTGTCTCTTCTCTCTGTCCTCCTGTCTTTCTCCTTTTTCTGTCTCCCCGGGTTTTGTGTGTCCCCTGTCCTAGTGCAGCCCCCCTTATATAGCAGAAATGATATTACTAATTCTACAATCTTGGGAAGTACCCTGCAATAATCCCTGCCACTATGATTGGACAGTTACCCACTATCTACCCTCCCAACCCCACCTCCAAGTCAGGATTGGTTTAGGGGACTAGAGCAACATATGGCAATTGCTATTCGTCATCATCCTTTGTTCTCCTTTCAACTTTTTGGCAAAAACTAGTTATGTATCACAACTTCATAATTTTACTAGCAACTGCCAGATGAAACATATTTTGTTTTAGCTGATAATGGAGAATTAGATAAGCCGACCACCAACTCTGTACGTTGCAGCATGGCCATGTGGCACATTTTGCCATTTCCATAAAACGTACAACAGTTATGAAGATGTACTTTATTAAGCATATCCCCAATTTCATTTTCCACCAACTCTCACATTTTGAACATGTTTGATCAACCAGAAACCTAGTTTAACTGGCCATTACAGTTACCAGAGTTACAGGTAGATGCATTTTTCTTCCCCCAAAATCGCCTAGAAATGACATTCAAAAATTGTACAAAAATGAATTCAATCCACATCAGGGCTGCTGTGAAAAGGGCCTAAGTGATAATAGTCCTTTTAACTTAATTGTGAATGTTCATGTGGGACAAATGGGATTTTCTGCTTTCAGGCCTTTAGTTTGAACTGGGTCCAGAGTTTTATTTATATCAGTCTCCTTTGTGCTGCAAGCTTGCTCTTTGAAGTTGCAGCTCCCAGTCTTCACACTGTTTAGTCATGCTGCAGCCAAGGATGACTTCAGCCAGCAAAGGGTCTGCCTTGGGCTGACATTTTTTTCATGCAGACCAAGTGTTTCTTCAAATGTCACTGGAGTTTTGTGGGTGAAACATAATATACATTACTCTGTCAACCCACACATCATGTTTTGTTTTCCTGACATTGTTCTGTGAGCAGTGATGTTTCTTTCAGTTTCATTTTTTTCAAACCGTTTTTATTTGCACACACATGTGCAGGCCGTTTTTGTTTTCAATGTTTAAAAATCCTGTTTTAAATGTGACAGGGATCTTTGAGTCCTCCTTCTTTTTGTAAATTAAATGCTGCTTGACCATTGGTAATGACAAGTAGGCCCCTTTCCACATGGCTCTTTAACTTTACTTGAAAAACAAAAAACAAAAGCAAGGCCATTTTGTTTGTGTTTAAAATGCCTGTCATTCATGTGAAAGGGACTTATGTTTGGGGCCTGTCAATGCACCCCACAAATAGGTACTTGTTTTATTCCAAACAACAGTCTCAGGGTAAGTTTGACAAATTACATTGCTGATGAAGCTGAAATTGAGGGAGCTCGGGTATACAATTGGGGAGTGAAAGAGGTTCGACATATGCATGTCAGAAGAGGCAAGTTGTGTTTCTAGTATTGTGTGAACCAAGGCTTGATCTTACAGTGCATCTTTATCTAATATTTCTGAGAGTGAAAGGTTTGTTTATCTGGTTGATGCAGGATTCTTGTGGAATCTCCAAGACAGGTTTAGTCACAGCATTTTTGAGTACTTGAGAGTATAAGACAGGTATGCATGAATTATCCATTAAATGAATTGCAGTTTCGGTCATTGCCGGAGGTAACATGTGCTCCATATGCGATTGATTCTTATATATGAGCTTGGGGGCTAGCTTGCCCAATGATTCACCTTGAGTGGGGCAAGCTGATAAATCTGCATCAGATACGTGATGAGGTGACATCACATCGGAAGCCGTGATCAGTGTTCGATGCAGGGAGAGGAGGGCTTGCATGGGGGTTGTTTTCCCCTTTATGGTTGTCTGGTTGGGAAAGGGGAGGTATAGTCTTTGTGAGAGGATCAGAGTGGCTTTCCAATTGCTGCTCTCTGGCACATGGCTCGCAGTCCTTACGATAATCTGTGTTTGAGACTGATTTGTGGTTCTCCTGCTTCCACTGCTGTTGGTAATGCAGGGTGCAAGTCTCCTGATATTTTGTTAGCGTGAGGAGGCATGGCTGTTTTCAAGCTGTAAAGCACCATGCTGATTTTGGCTATATAAAGGAGAGTGGCAGCGGAAAACAGGCGACAGGAGCCAGGAGGGGACGAGCGAGTGCAAGTGCTGTCAGCTGTTCAGCTGAACAGCACTCGCAAGCACTCCCACAATGCGCATGCGCAATGCGTACAAGGCCAGGTATATGTGGGGCTTCTGGGATATATGGACGGAGCTTGAGTTGCCACTAAAAGCCAACAATAGAGTACGTTGTTTAATTAAGGGTCTTCCAAAGGTTACATTTTAAAGCGCTTTATAGTCAATAATTAGCGTACCAAAGGTGGGAGAGTAGCATTCACAGATCAAGCAGATCAGCAGGTTGAAGCGGTCCAAGCGTTCAGGTGGTATCAGCGAGGCAGACGGTCCAGCAGACCAGCATCCGCAAGCACGCCACAATGCGCACGCGGCCGGGTATATGTGGGGCGTCTGGGATATGTGGCCGGAGCTTGAGTTGCCACAAAAGTGGGTGATTAGCAATCACAGATCAAGCAGATCAGCAGGTTGAGGCGGTCCAAGCGTTCAGTAGGTATCAGCGAGGCAGCGAGGCAGATGGTCCAGCAGAAAAGCACTCCCACAATGCGAACTGGGAATTTGCAATTACGTTATTTTGAATATGAATGAGCTGCAAGTTTGAATACCAAACCAAAAGAAAGTAATAATGTGTGAATGCCACACAAGTGGAAAGTGGAGAAAAGCATACCCTGTTACAAAGGAATTGTGAATCATAGAAACTGAAGAAAGCAATTATTGGTAGTGAATTTAAAGAGCTATGAATTGTACAAGTTTAGAAAAAGCAAGCACGGGGAGGCATAAGGAAAAGAAGAGCTATACAAGTAGCAAGTTGAAAATGAGGCAACAGTATCAGAAAGCCTGATACTCTGACAAGTGAATGGCGGTAAAACAAGTATTGAAAAGAACTATGAGAATCCAAGTCCAATAGCACTGAGCTGAAGCAGTGGTGGTGCAACTGTGGAAAAGAAGCCAATCAAGTGTGTCAGTTGTGTGACCTGTAATGGATGGACTGTGTGGTCTGACAACTGCGCCTGGACTGAGCACATCCCACTAAAGAGAAGCCACTTGACTGATCTATACATTTATGGTCGAAAATCCAGAGCAGCTTGCATATGATGAGCTGACAAAGTTGTACTTTGTGCTATTGGTGAAAGAGCCAAAAAGTCTGAAAGCTGGGAAGAATCCCTAGGAATTGTGTTGTTGTGAAAATGGAGGGAGACTTGAAAGCTTGAGGAAGGGAACCCCTTTGTGATTGAAAGTGAACTATTTGGAATCCTAGGGAAGGGAGAGCCCCTTTCCGACCCAGTGCTGGAAGAAGCGCTGAACTTTTGTTTGAACACTTTTTAAGTTGATGCTGACATCCCTACACAGTTTGAAGAAATAGATGTGAGGACAAGTATAGGTTTTGGACACAGACTGATGCTTACTTTGGACTTCCTGATAAAGACTATCATTAGTTTCATTAAGGTAGGGAAATCCCACCTTCGCATAGGGCAAAGTAGCCATTACCCCAAACTCTTTGTGGTTTTTAATTAAAGTGTGTGACCTAAACTTTACTCAGTTATCTGTGTGTACTTCCTGATGCCTTCGCAGTGTACAAAGACATCAAGCCCAGTTTATCTGCCAGGGCTTAGTACGATTGCACCTGCAGCAGTATTGGGGACAATTTATTTCAACTATGATATGGTTTAACATTACATTGGTTTAGAGTGCATCGGCTTCTGCCTTTCAGGGGGAATTGGCGTCCTAATGGCTTTGTTAGGAGTGGTGTCTCCATTCCTTAAGGCCAAGCTCTGGGATGCCCTCCTAAAAGTGGTGGGTGGCGTGGATGATCTTCACAGAATCACAATCATCCTCTACATCGCCTGAGTTCTCTATGGAAGGAGCATCTCACAAGCAAACATGAATGGCGTTGGATTCATTAGAGGGTTCTGGTCCTCGGCTATCTGCACAATATCTCTGATGCAGTAGACACAGTACCTGCAGTAGAATACTTTTGCCCTCCTTCTATGGAAAAATAGGGCTGAAAGGAAGTCAGAAGTGTGAATGAAAATGTACTACCTGCATCTGAACTGGACCATGGATGCCAGATGGACCGGCTCTCTGACTGAATCACTTTCTGCAGGTCACCCCAGGAATGGCAGTTTTAAATGCTCACCCTCTTGCATCTCGGCTAGGGCATCATGAACTGCATGAGGCTACTGTGACAAAAAAGCCAGGGAATAGGATAAACCCAAAACACTGCTTGTAGCAGATTGACATGTCCTGTTACGGGGAAACAAATTAGAACAGGCAACTGAAGACCCCGAAAGTGGTAAAAGTGTGTGTGCTGACAGAGGGTGTCTCCTGTGATTGACTGGAAACAAAGTCTACCATGTGCAGAGGGTATAGGGGAGTTCAGCACCCCTGGAACCTTACTCCTAGATTATTTAGGAGGAAAGGATTTGTCAGGCATCTCTACCACAGGGAGCCTCTTGCCAGGTTCACTTGGGGAGCCAGAGACAAAGGTCCCCCGTTAATAACTGTTACGTAATACAAGGAAAAAGCTTCTGAAATGCAAGGGGAATACAAGGGGCCAGAGTGGACTTTCTGGGAGTCAGTGCCATGGAGGATATAAATAATTAAAGCATAAAGACTTATCTAACTGTTTAGAAGGGGAGTGATTCAAATAGGTTTGTGATCCTGTCAGATTAAAATCTCTACAAAAATGGAAATCTTTCTCCTGGTCTTAATATATTCCCTGATTGCGAAAAGAAAGATCAGTTATAACCTCTACTAAAGTCATGCAACCATTGTATATTTTGGCTCTAATTGTTTCCTTTTACTATTTCAACAGTTTTTTCTTTGGAAAGATAGCAAACATTTTTTTTCCGTATTCCCACAGTTGGATTTTTTTCTTTTGTTAGATTATATTTTATTCACTATTCTCGTCACAAAACCAATAAAAATTAAAAACATATCCTTCACAAAACAGCAGTTTTACAAAATGTGCAATAAAAGGGGCCAATGACTCAATGAGCTGTTTTACTACAAGAGTCGGGCACGGACAGCCAGAGCAATGAGAGGGGTTCATGGTATGAACTGTGTTGATGGTCTGTCTGTGAGAAGTCATAGCACACGAAAATGGGGGAGGGAAAACTGGATGAGCAGAATCTTTTTCACAATCAACATGTAGATTATTAATGGTTTTTGGAGTCTACGAAGAGGGAGGAGGGCAGAGGAATGTATTTCAAAAAAGTAGATGCCGAGTTAAGTTTCACAATTTTATTTGAAATGTCGAGACCAATGTTTGGAGGGGGTACATGAGGTAGAAAAGGGTATTGGTTAGCCGTTAGCTAGTACGACTAAAACTGAAAACGTTTGAGGCATTGTTGGCAGAATAAATTTGATCTAAAACGTGTTTTTAGCTTCCAGTATCGATATCGTATATGCTTTGTGTAAGGATGTAAGAGCGACATTTCTATAAGGTTAAGTTTTACGCCATTTTCACTGTTGTTGTCTAATTGTACCCTTGACACTTCTACTTGAGGGGAGAATAAGGCATTTTGCTTTTGACATGTCTTTACTGATTTAAGTCTTGATGGTGATTTAAAAATCACCTAAATTACAAATAGAAGCAGTGTAATGAGACATCATGACCCCCACCCATGAGTTTGCGGCGTGATCGTCGCACCAGTGTGCCCCGTCGGGTGACCCCGACATGAGTATGGGGGCTGCCCGGTGATCCGGAGCAGCCCCCCCCAACAATGGCGACGAGGAAACGGGCCCTGCGTGCCCCAAAGATGTCCAACAGAGAGGAGAGAGTGTCCGCAAAGGAGGTGCTGCCCCTCCCCCACCGCAAGGATTGCGGGCCCGACTCCAACGGGGCCCGTGAAGGAGCGACGGTTGGAGCAGTTGCCCCCCAACTGTGTGGGGGAGGTGTGATCTGCGACGTCGGCCGCAGGAGAATGCACATTACGGTCGGCATATGCCTGAGGAGGAGCGGCAGCCCTCCCCCGTACGAGGGAGGAACTGCGCCGTCGGCACTGTTGCCAACTTAGCGACTTTTTTGCTATATTTAGCGAGAAAGTACGCCCCCCCCCTAGCGACTTTTTCATTAAAAAGCGGCTAGCGAGAAATCTAGCTACTTTTTTCAATTGGTTTGGAGACTTGCTCATTTATGCAAGTTTCCAAACCAATTGAAAAAAGTGTGGTCATTCGCCCGTTTTCTAACGGGAGTAATGCAAAAACACACTGTGAACGTAAAAGGGAGGTGTTTACTGTTAATCATAGCAATTTTATTGTTCTTAAAGTAGCCAGCCCGCCCCCAGAAATGCTATAGGGGAACTGTATGTTAAGGGGACAGACCTAAACAAAATGGTTAAAAGAGGAGGGGGCCACAGTAAAAGCCATAAATCGTAAGGGGAAAGAGGAGGTAATTATGCAAATTAGGCAGTGATGTCATCTAGCTACTTCTGGTGACTTCTAGGGGAGCCAATAGCTACTTTCTTCAATGAGGAGTTGGCAACACTGGGCGTCGGCCGCGTGCACTGTTGCCCCCCTCTACGATCCGAGGAGGAGGAAGAAAATGTGTGTGCCCCGCCCCCCGCAACAGGGAGAAATGCTTGCGGCATCGGCCGCCCCAAAGGAAATTGTGGCGTCGGCCGCAACGAGATGCACGGTGGCCCCCCATTGCCGCAGCAAGGTGAGCCTGCCCCCACCAACCGAAGTCGGGCCCACCCCCATCGGGAAGTCCGCAGCAGTCCCCAAGTGCCCAGGGCATGCTGCGGCGAAAAATGAAAAAAAAAAAAAAACGATGATGCAGGCCCAAAAAAAAAAACGATGATGCAGGCAAAAGCAACAATGGAGACAAGCTGCCCCTCCTCCCCACCGAGTGGAAGGAGCCACCTGGCGGTTGTGCCCAGACACAGCAGAGCGTCCCAAAAAAGCCCATAACAGATGCAACAAAAACAAAGGAGTGGGCGTGGCTGAAACAAGCCGGGCCCGCGGCAGTGAAAAGTAACAGAGAAAAAAAACTTTGAAAAAAAAAAAAGGAAATCGCTCTGCACCAGAGCTTGTGCAAAGGAGTGGGGGGGTAAATGTATTACGCTGCACGTCAGGGGGAGGCAGCCCCCGGACAACTAACAAAGAGGGGCACACCACGAGTACCCTGCCACACAGCAGGCATCCAGTCCACAGTATTGTTAATGAGGATGTGGGTAATGAGAA
The DNA here is from genome assembly GCF_040938575.1 of Ambystoma mexicanum. Lineage (NCBI taxonomy): Eukaryota > Metazoa > Chordata > Amphibia > Caudata > Ambystomatidae > Ambystoma > Ambystoma mexicanum. The sequence goes on from NC_090927.1 coordinate 132,603,792, forward strand.
TGTTAAGGCCTGCAGAACCTCCTTCTTCCGCCATCATGAGGGAGCGAGGCCAAGGTCAAACAGCGAGGGGAATCTGCTGGGGGCTCCATCACGAAGTAGAAAAGGAATAAAGGGTGGCAGCCCCGCAGGAAGGAGAACGGAGTTGCCCTGCCTGCACTGCAATGAAGGGGAGATGAGGGAAGTGAAGCGCCAATATAACTGCACATGGCCCTGTGAACAGCATACACAGGCCAGGGTCTGCACCTTCCACACTGGGAGGGCTGAGTCCATTGCCCTACAACGGGGTAGCGGCTCCATCCGGAGTGCTTGTGCGCCCTCAGTGTCACCTAACTCTCTAAACCAAGCCAGGTGTCGAAACAGCATGGACACCATCACTTGTGTCCCCTTGTCAGCGTCCCCTGGCGTTTCCAGGTGCTATAGTGTTGACCCCGGAGCAGTGCAACCATCTGGCCACCGCTACCACCATGCCAGGAGGTTTGCCCTCCAGACTGTGGACCTGACCGATGTAGCCCCTGGGCATCCCCAGGTGCGGCTTTGCCGGCCCTCTCTTGACTCTGGTGAATGCTGGTGAAGACATGCACCGTTTTCCTGCAACTCCACAAGTGTGAAGGATGGACATCTTCCTCGACATCCCCATGAAGACTGGTGGCCTGCAGACATGGACTTGTTTAAAATGGTCCAGTTGGTGGGTAATGTGATGTTCTGCACGCCCGCACAGGAAGAGTGATTCATGGGGTGCCAGTAGCTCTCATCAGTGCTGTGTAATAGTAAAACCCCTGGTGCCAGTAGTTTTCATTAGTGTTTGGTAATTATAGAACCACTCACCCAGGTTAATAAAGGGTGTGTAAATTAGTAAAGTGGTTCAAGTAGTAGTAGTTGTGGTTATGTTGTGACTTTGGGGTTTTGTTTGTTTTGTTGTTATGGAAAAGGCGGAGTGTTGCATGGCACCCCTGTAAGGGGCCATGGTATCTTCCACTGTGTTGTTGTGTGGTCTCATGGTTACCCATGTGACCAACCTAATAAAAGGTCTGAGCTGCTTCCGGCTCGTCAGTCTGACCATCACTAGGCTCCAGTGTCGTCCTTGGTGCACCATGCTGGTGCCTCACCGTGTGAGCTGGGCCAAGGGACGGGGCCCAGCTCGAGGACGGTGCCCCTGCCGGGCAATGCCGTCCGGACGGTGCCCCTGCCAGGCAACAACGTCCCTGGGTGATCCCACTGACATGTGAACATAGCTAATTTGGCGACCCCGGCCTGGGTACCCCCAGAGCCGGGGCTGCTGTGCGCCGGTGCACCCGGCCACGTGTGGTGCTCCGGTGATCCGGAGCGGGTGGGGTGACCGCCACCCATGAGTTTGTGGCGTGATCGCCGCCCCAGTGTGCCCCGTTGGGTGACCTCGACATGAGTATGGGGGCTGCCCGGTGATCCGGAGCAGCCCCCCCAACAGGAGGGTGAGTATGTGTGTATAGCCTGCTGCCGCTTTAGTTTGTGTTGCTAGCTAGAAACAGGATGGCTGAAAACCTATCTTTAACACTTCTGTTTTACAAGGTCGAAGGGAAACACAAAATGGAGGAGTCAAAGGAAGCTGATCATTGAACAATCACACACATTGTTTAAAGTGAAATGTAGGTGAAGTAGTTTGACTGAAGGTACTTTAAAAGATCTTTAAGCTCTAAATATAGATGGAGATTGTCTTTCTTTCAGCTTAAAATGAACCAATGCCAGGCTCATGACTCGGGACACTCATTTAGCCAGCAGCCCTGGATAAGTCATAACTTCCAGCCAATGTCTGTCCACCTGCTGTATATGGCCCTGCAATTTACTGCCCGTAATGGTTTTCCACCAGCAGGAAATATCAGTCATTTTCTTAGTTCTCTCCCAAGTACCCCTCTCCAGGCACCCATAAGCAGCTGAATAGCAGCATATTGTGCAGTCCAAAAAAAGCTTACGCCAAATAAAGGGCTTACCATTTTCCACATGAGCAAGTCTGTGCATGAGAGGCAGCCAGACGAGGCACTGGGGAGGGGGATCGGCCATCAGTGTGTCCAGGAACATGTTCAGCATTATCTTCTTCTGTGGGAAAAATAAACAAAGCAATCTGGTTATAAAGCAGAGAACATATTGCGGTCATGTGCTAACAACACACACACACACAAAACATGCAAACAGCATTGTACAAGGATGATGTTACTTGCTAGTAATCTGGCACACACTCAGCTGGCACTGCCAAGTCATGTCATATCTCTGTCAGCAACAAGAGGAATGGAACATATCCCAGCTTCAAAAAAATGGGAAAAGAAGCAAACAACAGACATATTACTGAAATGCAAAACAGCAGAACTGCTGTACATTTTCAAAACCACTCCATGGACATGAAGCTTAGTGCTGGAGGTCATGTATTAGGTGTGTAAGCATCTACCCTGGTGTTGCTCCGTGCAGCGCCAGGGGACTGCTTCGCAACCCCGGTGATTTGAACAAACCGCTGACCTTTTCAAAATGAGAAGGATTTGAGCTTGTGCTCGTTTTTGCAGCTTTTTGTCTGCATTTTTTCAATCTCTGCTGACGGCGTGCAAAGGCCTGTCTTTTGTCTCAAAGGTGGCAAAAAGCATGTGTTATTTGATTCCTCCACACCCATCATTTTTTCTGAAATGGTGATACTGAACTATGATTTTTCGTAAAAAGCTCTCTCAGGTTTGCCACTACCAACAGCTCAAAAAGCACACTACACCCAGGAAGGCACAATGTTCTTATGGGAGGCGAATGCATACACTGGATCACGCGCTTGCATAATTCTGCCCCTGGTGGTACCGCACAGAATCTCTTCATGTGCGCAAAGGGCATTGCGGGGTCCGTGTCGCTGCACTTCTGGTACTGCCAGGCCGCTCCAATAGTAACCCCTCGCTTCTGCTTAGAACAGAATAACAGATGGGTAGAGTAATCCAACACTATATGCAATGGGAGGGGTCTGGGACCTCTTCCGTGGGATTCTGAGAGAGGGGCAAGTGATTCACGTGAGAGCTTACATCATTTAATTTTCCAAGAGCCATGTTTGCTGTGCACAGCACCAAGATTACAATGAAACCTCTTTTATATTTTCATCATTGCATCTGCATTATTTATTAATTTTTTAAATATTTTTCATCATTCCCATTATTATTATTTTTTAATCCTTTTCAATTTACATAATTTTGCATATGTACACTTAAAAAGGGGAAACTCCTTTCTTAGCACCTCCTATTATCCAGTGACGGTTTCATCGGAGTTTGTTCGGCAGTGGTATGCTTGAGAAGCAGTACCCGCGTCTAACTGTGATATGAACTTAGCTTCTCCCGCTCTAGGATTCCCTTTTTTATTATTACACGGAGTGCTGATATCACATTCCATACGGCACCCAACGTGTTTCTTTCTCCATGATTTGGGAACTTTTTCAAGGGTGCCTGTGAATGAACACCTGTTGTGATGTGACAAAGTCACACTGATTACCCGTCCTTTAGGAACCGGAGGGGCTCTGAGGCCCGGGGATGCCCACCCACAGTGTGAAGAGCCACCTGGAGGCGGTATACTGGGATTCCCAGAACACATGAAAGTGCCAGGTTGTAGGATATCCAAGTAGCAAGATTCAAGGCTGCACAGCCTCTATTATCCAAGTACGGGTCAAAAAAGGAAAGGGGTGTGTCTGCCCCTTCATCGGACATACTGCAGTACCTATTGGTAAGGCACAACTCATCCACCACCCAACCCCCAGACCCTGTCAGGATGCCTCCCAAAGATTAAATGAAAGCAGCAGTGTCCTAAGGGGTCGGTCCTCTTTTAGATTAGAAGACTTCTGATCTCGCTGTAGCTAAGTTTGGTGACCGCGCTAGAGCGCAAGTTCATAGGTTCTTGTTTCATGCACGCTCACAACCGAGTGAAAACCCATCATGAGACAAACACGACTCAACCTTCCCACAAACACCAGGGACACGCAGACTAACACTACAGAGCAATGCAACAGGCCCTCTACTTCTGCCTGAATTTAATGTGGTGTCTCGCCCTTTTAAGCCCTCTGCTGATAACACAGATCTCGTCAACTATTACCAGCAGGTGGGTAATACGCCGCCACAATTGGGAAGAACACTACTCAATGAAAGTTTGGAAAGAGTGATGAGAGGAGTCAGAAATGTGAGGCAGACAACCTTGTGAAAGATTTTTCAAAATTTGCCATTTTATTAAATTAAAAGGTTGGATAAACGCCTCACTATCCCTACCCTGACAAGGATTTCTCTGCCTAAAATAAACTAATAGAAGCACTCCAACAAAGGATATGTGTCCCTCACACTTACACATGCAGTAACTCAATAATGTAATGCATGGCAGTTCAAAGGAAACACAATTATAACCGTTAAATTCACAATATGACAATAGTATCTCCTTATAATCTGGGTGAATTCTCCTTCCAAAGATACAAGCAGGATTCTGCTGCACAGTTCCAAAAAGAACCAAGAAAATCTTAGTTTGCAACAAAGTTCCAACACAGTTCTTTGTGAATCCAACTTGGCAACAGAAAGTTCCAACACTCCAGTGGTTCAACAAAAAAAAGGTTATTTATCTTCCTCTTGCAATAGTAAGACTCAAGAATATCTCCTTCAAATAAACAAAGAATATTTCCTTAGTTCGTCAGTAGCAACATAAATTGTCTCCGTCAGGATGCTTTGCCACAACTTTCTGAAGATATACAACACTTCTGCTGCAGTTTTAGACAGTTCTTTCTTCAGCAACAAAAGTCTGTCAGAAAAACTTGTTAGCACCACTTCACAGCACTTGATCAACTTCTATCTGGTTTACTTCCATACCAGGTCTACTACTTCAATCACACACAGCTTATACACATGCCAGGCCTAACACTTCAAACATGCGCTGATCAGGTATACTCCCCTGCCCGAACAGTAATTTATACACAACAATTGCCTCTGTGGTTAAGATCAGCTTAAAACAGCTTTGTAGTATTCATTACTTTAGAACATCAGACTTTAAGCAATGCTTCAGGGAAAGCAAGATTCCCATTGGTGCACTTTTGCACTTTCGAAAACCTCTGTAATTTATGCTCCTCTCCTTTTGAATAACCTTTTTCAAAAAGGCAATCCTCCTTACCACTTTTCTATCTCTATCTAGCTAAGAAAAATGTATATAGTGCCACTCGCCCAAAGGCCTCCGGGCGCTTTTTTTTCCCCACTGCATTAACAACCAAACACTGACAAGGATATGGTTTTATTCTCCTTCTTCCTTGGCTTCGGCAATGTGGATTTATACCAGCTTTTGTTATATGCTTCTTCAAATATGGGCAATAAGCTTTACAACCTTTGGCATTTTAATTATCCCCCCCTCCTGTCTTTGGCAATATCTATTGGTTTTAAATTGCCATGATTTTGCTTTATCTTGGCTTGGGTAATGGTTGTCTGCATTATATTCTATATATATAAATATTGCTCCATCTTGTTGCTGGATTCTCAATAAGCTATCATGCTTAAAGACAGAGTCATTTGGCTTTGAAAAATACTGGTTCTGCTGCTCACACTGCTTAATAATGGCCTGCGCCTGAGGAGGCTTTTAAAGTCTCCCAGTCTCCCTCAGGTGTGGGTCATTACCATAAATAAGCCGACCACCTCTGCAGTTTTGTTCCTCTGTAGCCCTCTTCTTCGTTCCAGTTCTTCAGGAATTATGGGATTTGAAGTCCCAATGACAAAGTTCGATTTTTTAACTTGATTGTTCGGTCTCAAACTAATTTCTCATAATATTCTTTAAAGGAATAGAAAGGAACAATCACAAGACTAGATTGTAAAGAGGAATAAAGTTCTTCACTGTACATTTGGGAGTTAGGGGAGCTGCTAGCTTTAGAAGTCTCCAGGGCTTTAGAAGGGGTTTTATTTCTCTCCATATCTAAGGGGTTCTGATTGTTTTCCCCTCATTAAGATGTTCACCTTCTGGAAAAAGAAGATTGTTATGACAAGCCATTACATACTTTGGTATTGAGGAGAGTCTGCCCTAGAGGGAGACAAATAATGCGTCTCACCCCACGGAGTCCTCTCATAACCCTGGGCCCTTTCTCCTCCCAGGTGACCCTTCCGCGGAACACCCCCCCCCCCCCCAAGGTCAGGATTGGAAAGTGTCTGCTTTTCCCTGGCCACCTGGGAGGAGACATCAGGCAGGGGTTTTCGTGAGGCGTCCGTAGGATTCATCACACTGAATAACCGTTAACAGGTGAGAGTCAGGAGAGAAGAGAGAACCACCCATCAGTAACAAGATTAGACAATCAAGGTAATCAGCTGCACTATAAAAACCACATCATGAACAGAGGGCATCACGGATCTATCTGCAGCGTTGGAAGCAGCTGGGGCCTCTATATCAGAAACCAGGAAAGACCACTTGAGCGAGAAGTCTAAGACCTTGCTGCAGTCTAATCTCAGACCATGGCAGTGGCCAGGCTGAGACAAGGGGAGAAAGCTCATGGGCTGTCCCCCCCTCTCACCTTTAAGCTTCTTCTCGTCTGTAGGCTTCACTGGATACTTCTCTGGTGTAGTCAAGGAGTGAATAGGTAAGGGTGATCACACTTAGACATCACTGTGTCCCCTTGAAGAAACAGGAAGGACAAGGGGTCTCCCAAAGAATCATCCTTAAGAAGAGGGAACAAGTCATGCGGGCTCTTTATGACTCTACCGGACTGGAATAACCTTGCAGGTAATTCAGTTTACCGGCACGTTTCCGGACCAGCAGAGTATAGGTTTGCTTGTGAGGTGGCCTGATTTACCTCCAGGCAAGAGCTCGAGGTAACTCAGGCAACCCACCAGCAAATAATTATGAGTTACTCACCGTAGTGACTAACGTACTCGTCCATAGCCCCAAATCCTCCATACTGCATGGGCGTCCCTTCCAAGAGACAGGAGACGGAACCTTTTTCACCAGAAAAAATCTTCTTCCCCTTTAAATTTAGAGGAGCGCGGGGATGCGGCCCTGGGAGCATGCCCTACCCTGACTCTGCCCTCCAACCATACGCCTCAGTTCCCATTGACGTGTCGACAATATTTACCATTGCCGAATGACACCAGTATTATTGGGGGGGAGGATGGTGGGACGTATGGAGGAAGGGGACGGTGGACTAAAAGTACGTTAGTCACTACGGTGAGTAACTCATAATTACTCTTACGTCCCATCCCCTTTCCTCCATACTGCATGGGCGATTAGAACTGAATTTAGCCCAAGGGTGGAGAGGAGACCCTCCTTAAGCAAATAAGTTCCTTAGAACTGCCTGTCCGAAGGCCGCGTCTGATTTAGAGCCGGCGTCCAGTAATGCTTACAGAAAGCCAAAGGGGTGGCCCAGGTAGCCGCCCTGCTTATGACTTGCCACGAGACCTGTCGCTGGAAGGCGATGGCCTTGGCTCTGACCGCGTGAGCGTGCATGATGGCTGGCAGTGGCTTGTGCTGCCCCTCGTAGGCCTCTTTGATGGCCGCAACCATCCATCGTGCCATGGAGGCCTTGGATGCCTGATAACCGGGTCTGTAGTCCCCGAAGGTGACAAAAAGTGCGTCCGACTTGCGGAAGCCCTGGGTCCTATCCAGATAGAATTTCAGAGTGTGCCTGACATCAGGACAGTGCAAGACTCACTGAGCCTCGTCCTTGGGGTCAGTGAAGAATGTAGGCAAGAGTATTTCCTCGTTTAGATGAAAGGCGGAGGGTACCTTTGGTAGGAATGCCGGGTGAGTTCGCAGGACAACCTTGTCCCTGTGGAAAGTGATGTAGGGTTCTGAGGCCACGAGAGCCTGGATTTTGCTGACTCTGCCAGCGGAGGTAAGTCCCATCAGCAAAGCAGTCTTAATGGTGACCAGCCTGATGTCCGATGTCAATGGTTTGTGCGCCAAGGTGCCCAACACCACGTTGTGGTCCCACACAGGGTGTGGCCTCTTGATGGGAGGGTAGAGCCTGGACAATCACGCCAGATGTTTCCTGAAGGTCGGGTTGGAGGAGGAGAAGACCTCCTCCTCCGAATTTCTGTAGGCCCCTATTGCAGCCAAGTAGGTGTGACATGTTTCCACCTGAACGCCCGAGTGTGCGAGCTGCCCCAAGAAGGAGAGCACGTCGTCCAGCGTGCATGCAAAGGGGTTATCTCCTTAGATTCCACCCAGTGACAGAACCTACTCCGTTTGCTCTTATATTGGCTCCTGATAGTCTTGCTCCTGGCGCCCTGAATGATCTCCAGGTTAGCACGTGATAAGATCAGGTGCTTGAGGGTGATCTGCTCAGGAACCACGCTGCAAGGGCTAACTTCTGAGGCACAGGATGGAGGACCCTGCCCCCCTGCTGGGACAGGAGAGGTGCCGGGCCCAGCGGAAGGTGAATGGGAGGTCTGTCCATGAGGCTGAGCAGTTTGGAGAACCACAGTCTCGCTGGCCACCAGGGAGCTATCAAGATGAGGCTGAGGTGACAAGCTTCCTTCATCTTGTGGAGTACCGTGGGGATCAGTAGTGTGGGAGGAAAGGCTTATGCTGTCATGCCTTCCCATGGAATCTGCAATGCGTCTCCCAGGGAGCCGGGGCCCAGACCCTGCCAGGACGCGAACTGATGGCAATTCCTGTTCTTCCGGGAGGCACATAGATCCACCTGAGGGTGGCCCCAATTGTTGAAGACCACCTGCAGCACCTGGTCGTTCAATTGCCATTCGTAGTTGTCCGCTTCCAGCCTGCTGAGCCTGTTCGCTTCCAAGTTGGCTTCCCTCGGGAGGTGGACAGCCCTGAGATCAATGTGGTTTTCCAGGGCACAGTCCCACATGCTGACCGCTAGGCTGCACAGCGGAAGGGACCTGGTTACCCCCTGCTTGTTGACATAGTACATGCTGGTGGAGTTGTTGGTCTGGATAAGGACGGTCTTGCCCCAATGAGCGGAAGGAAGACTCTGAGGGCTCGCCAAATGGCCCTTAGCTCCAGTCAGTTGATATGTGATCCCTGCTCTGTAGACAGTGTGGCTGTCCAGAGTGGCTTCCCAGCCCTCTAGGGAGGAGTCTGTAGTGATGATGGCCTGCGGGGATGGTTGCCGGAAGGGCCTGTCCCTGGACCACCACACGAGGTCTGAGTGGAGTGAAGGGGGTATGCTGACCAGCTCCGCTTGGGAGCCCCTCTCCTGATTCCATGAGGCTGCGAAGTGCAGCTGTAGTCTCCTCATCTGGAGCCTCGTGGGTGGCACGGCCAGGAGGACCGCTGCCATGATACCCAGTAGATGTTGGTACCACCAGGCTGATGTCACTGCTCTGGTAAGGAAGTGCGTCGTGGCCCTCTTGAAGGCTGTAATCTTGTTCTCCGAGGGAAAAACCTTCTCTGAGCTTGTATCCCAGATGAGGCCCAGGAAGGTGAGGCTCTGTGCGGGCTGCAGTTGGGACTTCTTGAGGTTGATAATGAACCCCAGGTTGTGGAGAGTGTTCATCAGCACGAAGGAAGTGTGGGTAACCCCCTACAGGGATCTCGCCATGAGGAGAAAGACGTCCATGTATGGGTAGACATGGTGGCCCTGGGCCCTGAGGAGAGCTGCCACTGCATTCATGAGTCTGGTAAATACCTTGAGGGCTGAGTTGAAGCCAAAGGGTAGCTCCTTGTACTGGAAATGACAGCCCATGATCCTGAAGCGTAGGAAGGAACGATGAGGTTGCCAAATTGGCACATCCAGTCTCCCCTGTCCAGTGTCTCTGCAATGAGTGGTGGCGTAACCCTCTTGAATTTCTGAATAGGGAGGGAGTGTTTGAGGGTGGATAGGTCCAACACAACTCTCAGGCCAGCCTGGTTCTTCTTTTGTATGGCGAAAATCCTGGAATAGAAGCCTAAGCCTCTCTCGGAGGTTGGCACTTCTTCCACTACTTGGCTCTCGACGAGCAACCGGATCTCCGCCAACAGAGTTGCCGTCCCAATCTGTGGGAGCGGAGGGGAGGAGGGAGGTATCGCTAGGCGGTACCCCTTCTATATGCAAGAAATGCACATGAGAGGCAAACCTGCCACTCATTGGAGACACGTGGACCCGAAGGGACCCGTCATGCCTTTTTTACATCAGAGGCTGCTGCTGAGAAGGGGACTGGAAGAAGCCCTTACCCCCCGTCCCTTTTTGTTGCTTGCGCCAGTGCTCACTCGGCGAGTGGTCAGGTTGTCTCGACCTCCATTCCTGTAATCCCCGAAACCCACCAAACGCCCGCCCCTTGTCGGAGCATTGATGCGACTGGGTGTACGTCTTGGGCGTGGCCTTCATCAGGATAGATCAAGACTTTGCAGTCTGCAAGCTGTTCTTCTTTTTATCTAATTGCTCATCGGTGGTAGAGTGGAAGAGGTCACTACCCTCGAATTGAAGGTCCAATATGTGATCCTGGACTTCATTGTTAAACTTAGTAGCCCGAAGCCAGGCCGTTCTTCTCATGTTCGTGGAGATGCAGATGGCCCGGCCACTGTGGACTCCATGATGCCCTGCGCTACCATCTTGGCTTCTCCTAGACCCGCTTTGAAGCATGCCTTGCTCTGCACCAGAAGTTCCATAAGGAAGTCTGCTATTTCCCGCCACAATTTCTGGTCAGAGGCTGCCAGCATGGCATCCGTGTTGGCCTGACACAGGTACAGGGCGGCGTTTGAGTACAGCTTTTTCCTGTATGCCTCAAAGATCTTCTCCTCCTTGCCTAGCAGTGCCGAGGACGACTGAGGCTTAGAGTAGAATGACGCTGCAGCGGCTGGGGGTGCATTGATAACAAGAGTGTATCCCCTTCCATCTGTCTATACTTGGCATCAAGGCGCCGATTGTCAGGTTGGGCCGACTGTGGCTTGAGCCACCCCTTTTTGGCAGAGCCACGATGTTTTTCTGCATCGGGATACCCGTTTTGGTAGGGGGTCGTAGGGTGAGGATTTCTGCCAAGACCCCCCTCCTCGGGCTGCTTGACCTCAGGTTGAGGAAGGCCCAAATATTCTGCCAAACCTGCAAGCCTGTTGTGGAAGGCCTTCGCTGACGATGGCGTGTCAGGGTCCTCCTCCTCGTCTGTGTCCACCAGAGTGTCCTGCTGGTCCGCAGCGGGTGGAGGAGTGCTGGGTACACCATTTCCCTAAGAAAGTCTAGATTTAGGCTGCTACAAATCAATGTACTTCATCGTACGTACATGACCCCCAGCAGAGTGACCAAGTTTAATAGTAATAAATGCTCGTCCTGCCCCTGGTGTCACCTTGATGATGCAAACCTAATCCACGTGTTTTGGAATTCCTCCAGGGGACAGGCCTTCTGGTCCAGAGTAGAGCACGCCTGCAGGTTAGCTGGTATCGCTAGATATGACTGGAGCACGCTAGAGTGCTTGCTTGGGGCATACTCCAGGAGGAGGGAAATCAGACATATCACCAGATTCATGGAACTAGCCTATATCCTCGCTAAACGCTGCATTGCCATGTCCTGGCAACATTTGTGGGGGCCACAATACAGACTGTAGTATTTAGAACTTGAGACTTGGTGTGAAGCCGAGACAAGGCCGTGGGCTTGGTCATTACAAGACCTGGAGGAATCCCAGACAGGAATTTATGAGTCTTGAAAAGCACTTATTTTTACTATGTTTCATCCTTCTGATGTCAAACACCCATGAACCCCTACCTCATGTCATACCACTCTTTACTTGCAATGTTTGAATTACCTCTGCCCCTCCAAAGGCTATATTTGTACTACTGACTCTGACCCCCTGATCGGCCAACAAGGTGGACCTTCACTGCTACCCCTGCCAGTGCTAAGCTGATCTTCTCACTATACCCTGTATAAGTGCCTAGGTATTAAGCCCGGAGAGTTTGATTTTGATTTCGTTTTGTTCATCTTGTTTATCCATTGGTATGCTACACATCGCCTGTTTGCATAACAGTTCTTGCTTCATATGTAACCTGCTACTGTTAATTGCTGATGTAACCTAATGATGCATGGTTATTTACTCTAAATGCCAATAAACACATTTAAAAATAAACAGTACTTCTGATCACCCCAACCCGGGGCCACGCTGTGGACCTGGTGACTAAGCATATGGGTTTCATGGAGGTATAGAATCTGTACACCAAGCCTGTTAGCATACAAGATGACCTTACAAGCCTTTATGGGGGATCGATCGCAGGCCCAAATGTTCCAGCTTGGCATCTTAATAGTGGAGCTGCCTTTCCCGGTCGGTGTCATCCTGTATCTATTGCTTTGTCCATCTCTGTTAGCATGTCCCTCCATGCAACCTCAGTTTCTATCCCCTATACCATGTGCATTTTTGAACATTTTGACCCCATCTCTGCCCTTAAACCTTCCGCCCCCTCCCTCACAGTCCCCCGAACTCTGACTATGTTCACCTCCCCCTCCAACCAAACTAACCCAACTAGTGCCTGCACTCGCATCAGGGTGCGAGTGGGGGGCAGTATAGTTGCCCGAGAACGGGCGTTGCATTGGATGCGTGTGGTGATTAACACATCATTGCTTGATCAAGGCAGGCGTGTGTTGAGAAGTAAAATATTACGTTTCTGCGGTCCCTCGTCCTGAAGGTAGTGGGTTTTGAGCATCTATGAACACAGTTGCCTCCTCCGGGAGTATGAAAAAATAAGTTCTGGTAGTATAATGTATGCGTAGCCTAGCGGGGAAAAGCATGGGATAAGCAGTATTCCGGTCCCTAAGGAGTTTTTTTGACACCAGCAAAGGTGAGCCTCTCTTGTTGCACAGCTACAGTGTAGTCTGGAAAAATGCGCTCCGTGTTGGATCCCATCTTTAGCTCCTGTTTCTCTCGGGCGGCCAGCAATACCGGGTCCCTGTCACAGTAATTCAGCAGGCAGGCATCATTGGTCTCAGGTAGCCTCCCGGCTTGCGTTTCGCTGTTAGTGCTCTGTGTGCCCATTCTATCACGAAGAGTGGGGACCACCCAGGGTCTCCCAGAAGTTCTCGTAGCAACGAATACCCTGACATCCAGACCTGGCTCTCGCCAATAAACTTAGAGGGCTTAACCCCACCCCCGCCCATCTGACCACCTGCGCCAAGTCCCTTGTGTTTGACATCGGCAGATACCTCTCTTCAAGCAGCCGATAGCAAGGAAAACACAAACCGTTTCCTGTGGAAAATAGAGCCCTCCAGCCAAGAAAACAACTTCATATCTGCTATCCAAGCGTTGATCCTCTCCCACCTAGCAATGCCATTCTGTAATGTATTCCGGTAGCTACCCTGGCACCCCTGAGAGGTGTCCTACAGGCTGCAGCACAACTCAAAGGACTCCGCAAATTCAACCATATCACCTGACCCTCATCGGATTGCACTTACTCTCGCTAAAAGCACGTTTTATTTGCGTGATTTAGGCAGTCAGCCGACATGTGTTTCGACCTCTCAGGGTCTTTATCAAGGCTAGTGAGTGGATTCTTGTTGCCTGTTGGCGGTTCTGTGCTGATAGTCAGCTTTCACTGCTTTTTACTGATGTCATCATTTCCTGAATGACCGATCCTAAACAGACCAGTCCAACAGGCCAGATAATTGCCCAACCGGGCTGGTTTTCATAACCACCAAACAAAAATCAGTGAAAACTGACCATCAGCAAAGAAACGCCAAAAGGCAACAAGAATCCACGCACTAGCCTTGATAAAGACCCTCAGAGGTCGAAACACATGCTGTCCAACCACCTAAATCACGCAAATAAAATGCACGTAACCCACTACAAAACAAGAATGTGAAGAGTAATTTGTTGAGCACAAGGCCTCCAGGCCCAACTACGTTCTAGTCTATAACATAGTTATGATGTGATCAGAGTTTCAAAACACCATTGCTTGTCTATGTTGTGATTGGCTTTCCTTCCTGTGTATTTTCCTGCTTGGAGGAGGTATGTATGGAGTGATGTCATGTGTGGAATGTTTGCTAGAAGCTTGGAATGTTTGGCTCTGAATACAGTTCCACCCGAGATATGTGAGCCTGGGTGGTGGGAGCCAGTGGGTTCTTATGATAGTACTTCCTAATCTCCTGATGAACACAACTACATCTGATCTAACCGAAGTACCTGGATAAAGCAACTGAAGATTACCTACAACTTGACAGCGTATCCTTTTAAGTATAAATACCTGAGAACCTGTCATAACAGTCTAACTGTACAAATAAATAGCCGATTCCTCCACATTCACCTTTTCTGGAAAAGTCCTTACCACCTGACTGGAGTGCAATATGTGTTACGTAAAGTGTTCTACCTTAAGTTCATTTGGTATACTTAATTTTCATTAAGGTCTTCCCCAAGGTTACAATCTCAAATGAACCCTCCCCCCTTCCCTGAGTAGGCCTTTTTTCTTATTTTGTGTCTGGACGTGGTGTGGTGACATGTCTTTTTATTCGTGCTAGGGAACAGTCATGTATTCTTACCCACACAAAAGTAAAGTGCTGTTTTTACAAGCAATAAAACATTTAATGGAAGGGTGCATAACATTCTTTTTAAATAGACAAGGGTGAAAGATGCATATTCCACTGTAACATTAAATAAAGTTGCTTTTTTCTTCTGACAAAAAGACAGCCAGCACTTTCACGGCTGGAATCATGAGATAAAACCTTGAGTACCACCCTTTACCTATAAAGTACCATTAAAATACGTAATATCTTGTCAAGCAATACATTGTCCACATAGGTAAGTACAAACATACTTTATTTAGCAACAACATAAAAAGAAAGATAGTAAAAAAGTAAGTAAACTAATATATTCAAAATAGGGGACACACCACATTTTAGAATTTCAACAGTTTCAATAGCAACACTTAAAGTGGGTGGATAGGGTGTTGTGTAAAGTATAATGCGCCTATAATTTTATAAGGCAGTACAATTTAAGATTAATGTGTTGTGATGAATCCTTAGATGTTGTCACTTCTCCCTGAGGGGGAGCCCCATCCCATGAGGCCAGGGAGGTGAGGCTGTTACCAGATTGCCCCCCGGAGTGGTACTCACCTGGAGGATCCCATGGGGGGTATAACCCCAGTAGAAGCATCACATATCTTAGCCTCTTTTCCTTCTAATGACCTTATGACTAAATCCATGTACTGTACTGTTGTAAGACATAGGACATTACTCTTCTAACAACTACTGGGACGAAGAAGAGAGAAAAGATCCCAAGGAGCACCAGGACCAAGAAGAGAAAGAATGTTGGAAGAATAACGAATGAAACCTCGAGACAACCGTTGCAGTATAGACTTCCGCGGAGGCAGGGCTTCCTGACCATCATAAAAACTAAGGAAGGATCACAAGAAGGAGAATATCAGCCAACCAGGACGTACCGCCGCGAAGCCCAGGAACTGCAAAGGAGATGCTAGCTAGACACTCCACTCCCGAGATCACTGGGAGACCGGAGCTCCTTTACCTGGTGGCACAGACAGAGTCCAGAAGAAGGGAGGCTGAAGGATGGAGGTGCACCAAGCAAGGGTTGCGGCTACATCATCTTGAAGATAGCAGAGCCTGAGACCAAGGGGCGATAGGTACCAATACGCAGAGAAAGCCGTGCTGCGAACCGAAGAGAAGCCAGACCCGGGTAAGAACCGACCAAAACTCCTGCAAACCCAGAAGGCAATGGGAGACGCATTGGTATCGGTAGGAGCAGAGGAACATGGGAGGTCGAAACCCTGCATGGGTATACAGAACTGAATTACCCTCCTTTTCGTCACAGTACTTGGGGAGAGTGGGAGCCAAGTCTTGTCATACAACTAGAAACAGAAAAACAGGGTCAAGGACCTGAACCAAAACAGTGGCAAATCAGAGGTCCAACATCCTCTTCCTTGTGGCAGTACTTGGGCAGGAGGGAGAACCAAGTCTGCCAAGTTACCAGGACAGAGCGATACATGTCTGGGACCCGCACCCAAAGAAGAAGAAAGAAGATTCCTCTAAGGTCATCTTCGTGGCAGAGCCTGGCAGGAGAGTGAACCAGGTCTGCCAAAAGTGCAATAAGCCTGAGTAAGGCCAGGGGGAGAGAGGCATTCCCTGTACTGTTGTGAAGTGAATAGGAAGCCTGAGAAAGGCCTGGGAGAGGGAGACTATAGCCCCTGCTATTGTGAGCTGTGAAAATAAAAGCCAAGACAGTGTGAGAACAAAGGCAAGGAAGGCCAAGGAAAGGCAAAGAAAGAGTCCAGGGCAAGGGAGTCATACTCCAGGAACCCAATAGAAAAGAAGCAACTAGGGGCAATACGGAATGTTGCTGTTTGAGCTGGAACTATACCTATTGAAATTGAACAGGGAACTTTGCTGCTTGTTGACATTTCAACCAGGAACTTTGTTTTGTACTTTAAAAAGAGGTCGAGACCTGTGGGAGGGAGTCGTCCCCTCAGGTAAAACTCCAACAATTGGAACTGTGATCCGTTGTCCAGAAGAAGGCAGTCATTCTTGAGGACCAAGAAGGTCCACTACCCCTTTAGTTTTGCTACAGGTGTAAGGGACATAAGCAGGGTTCTGACACAGGATGGTGGCCTCTTGAGTTACATGACTGAATCCTTAGTATTTTGGATGAGGTAGGGACCCCCTCTTAGAGTTGGGGAGGGATAGGATGTTTCTTTATTTTACTGGTTAATAAACGTATATGCCAACAGCCATGCCACCTGTGTGACAGCCTCCTCCTTCTGCACCCTTACAGAGGCCCATCCCTTACCTAGAACAAGTGTTCTCCAAGGTTCAAGGTGAGTAACCCAGTCTAGGCACCTCGGAGGAAATGGCAACGCTAATCACGGTTCTCCCGGTGATGCAGTAGATGGTACCAGAGTCAGCGACCCAATTCATAGGGTTTCAATGTTATTATTATGATTAATATTAGTATTAGGGTATTTATTGAGCGCAAGCCTAGCTCTGGGAAGCAGCGCAGCACTTTCCAAGTCATTGGGGGAAGCAGAGATATATGGAAGGAGGAGGGTAGAGGAGGGCGGGCAGTTTCTTTGGCAAGGGATCTAAGCAACCAACGGAGGAAACATGGGAGAGCAGACCACTCCGTCTCAGGTTAGGTGGGGAGTGGGGCAGGCCTACGTGTTAGGGAGGGGCCCCTCGTTGTAGGGAAAGGCAGCTGCTGATCCTAATCATCCAGGGGGAGCCCAGGCAGGATTCGTAAGCACCAGCGGCTGCAAATATCTAACTTTACTTCTGATGAAATTAATGGAGACAAAGAGGGGGCAACAAAACCCCTGAAACCCTAAGCAAGACAGACAACCCCAGGTAAGTCAGAGCTGTTGGGCACAATTGCTCTCATTGTGGACGGGCAATCTGCAAAAAGACCAGATTTTCATAACACAGCCTTTACTCCTAACCCTTTACCCTCATCATAAACCTTCTGACGCAGCCCTGTCAACACCCAAACTCTAGCAGTGTAAACCCGGGGCAAGCATTTGCCAAGCGCAGCCATGATGGTACCAACTAGCCTTGCAACGGGAGAACACTAAGACGTCAGTGCCTGGCAACGCCAATCTAAAACCTATATGCAAGTGAAAACGGTAGACTTTGCCAATAATTGCTTTTAACAGGACTTCAGTGCAAGGAACAAACGTAAGGACTTGCGTATTGGTTAAAGTGTTTAAAGGCACATTTGGTGACGACATTTTAACTACATCAGCAGCACAACAAATGCTGTTAAACCATTAACTCTCCGAAGACTGCTTAGAAATAACACTAGCAAGCCCTATACAGCACAACGTTTCATGTTATTGCTGGCACCGCCGGCATCATGTTTACCTGCTGCGGGAAGCACGTCCGCACCGAGTGCTCCGTGTAGCCGAAAGAAGGCCCCTCGAACACCGCCGTGGGCAGCTTCAGAACCTCGCGGAGGAACTGGTCGAACTTTGGGAAAGCCATAAAACCATTGGAATCAGACATTTGCGAGAATATATCTGCAAAAAAGAACATACTCCAGTCAATAAACGACCACTCAAAAGCAGTGTCTGTATTGTTACATGGTTCCAATTAAGCTTCTGATTTTCGAAGCCTTACCTTCTTCTAAAAAAAATAAACTAAGGGTCAGATTTAATACAAATGCTCTTTGTGTATTTATTCCTTATTATGTTGTACATAAACGGTTGCTAATGTTTGCTGGAAATGGAGAAAAAGTCACAACATTAAACTGCTATTGCGATCCTTTTCAAGTCTTGCCAGCACGAAGAACCGCAGGTTTTCGTTCTCTGTCAGAATTCTTAAGATTCGCATTTAGTAGGAAATGCTGCCACCTCGTGGCCATAAATCAGAACACTACGTTTCAGCAACCAATCTGGCGAATGTGACCGCACTGTTTTAACAAAAGATGCCAAACAGTCACACACAAGCAATTGCTGCGCACTGCACTAAGCGAACGACGGAAGTATGTGTTTTATTCAAACCTTAAAGCAATAGATCACTCAAAAATGTTATTGTTTAAAAATATGGCCCATAATCAAAAACATATATACAAAATATTTTTTTTATAAAGTTCCTATGTAACATTTGGGGAAATGAGGCTCAAAGTTTTTTAATGGGGGCCTCAATTTTGTGAAAAGAAGCAGACTCCTCTGTTCATGTTAAGCTCTGCTCTTGCGGCAATAATCAAATAGCAAAAGCCTCTACTGGGAGCTTTTGCTTATTACAGCCAGAGAGTCGAGCTTAACATGAAGAGAGGAGGAGTACCAAGAGCCTGAAACCTAAGGAGCAGTCTAGTTGTTTTTCTAAATCACCTGTGCCTGGGACATTTAGGCCTGGCAAGCACACTGTTCAAGGAGGCAGTGCAGAAGAAGACATTGGCTCCTCTCCCAGAGGTCAGAGATGTGAAGATCATGTACCGGTGTGGCAGAGCATAGGAGGCTGCTGCGTTTGCGGGAGAGACGGAGATGCTGGGAGCCGTGAGAAAGGCCTTCGGCATTTGGTAATTCAAGAAGGTGGCGTTCTCCATTCCGGGAGTTGCAGCCAAGAAGGTAGGTGACTGCAGAGCTGCGAGGGAAGCCAGCAGAACGCCAATACCCTCCTGTTTGGAAAGCGGGTGAAAGCAACCCACTCCAGAAGCGCAAACCGGACACGCTGGAGAAAGCCGGTGAGTCTACCCAAAGCCAGTGGGACCACGGGGCATTCCAGCAACCGTGCCAACAGCAGTTTAATTCTAATACCATTGAAGAATTGTTTGAAGAATTGTTGGAATGCACAAAAGTACAAACCCCAATGCACTATGAATACCTAAAGTGCAAATGTGGGACAAACCTTAAACAAATCTTAGCAAAAACCTATTAACGAAACCAAGAATAATACATACAGTGTTGGTACATACAGAATTAAAACTCATTAGAAGTCCTGCAAAGCAAAATACCAGGCAACTGAGAGATATATACATAAAGGTCCTGGCAGGCGAGTACAACAGGCAGTGGGCATTGCATAAGGGAACCTGGCAGGAGAGGATACCAGGCAAATTGCAAGCTACACAAATATTAAATGAAACGTGTGGTTATTGGCTTAACCACAGAAAGACTGGTGTTTATTTTCTGAACCAAGGACAGAGTAGTGGTTGTTCTCTAAACCAAGGAAAGATTGGGGTCTGTTTTCTGAACCATTGAGCGATTGATGTTGTTTCTCCAAATCAAGGAGAAAGTTGCATTAAAGAAAGGCAGTCACAGAAGTTTAAACGTGAACCTTGTGAAGCCAACCAAGAAACAATGGAACTGCTTGTAAAATAAACTATTGTCACTCTACTTAAGAATCCAGGGGAAAGGATAAACCCTCTGGAACCAAGGGCTTCCACCTTGGAGAACATTTCTGTTGGAATTATTCTTACTTCAGTTGTGAACACTTTTTGCCAGTTTCAATTTGAAGATATTTTCCTCACCCATTTTTATTGTTTTGTTTGTAGTGTGAGGGTCAGGATAGGAAATGCTGAACACAAAGGCAGCTTTTGAGTTATTGACATTCGGACACAGACAGATCCTTAGTGTTTTGTTTATAGGTAGGGCAACTGCAGTCTTAGATGGGGTAGATGGCAGCAGGAAGGGGGGGATTTAAAGTGGATTGTGATTATAAAATGGCTTCCGGTGAGATTTCCGTTCCTGCAATGACACTATTTCCGGTGCCGTTAATTCCAGCGACAGAAATTCCAGCATCGGAAATACCGATACTGGTGATTCCGGCAGTTTGGGTGCTGGTATCAGTGTTTCCAGAATATTTCTGCCAGTAACACTGCCCCTTTTGTGTTGATGCCAGTGATTCTAGCGCACCGGTACTACTGTTTCTGGCGGGGTGCGCCCGCCCGCAGATCTATAATGTGCCGGTAATTTTGGCGGTTGGCATGACAGAAACGGTACTAGTGGCACGCTGGAATTACTGGCATTTTTCTGGGAAACATGTAATGAGGGCCATTGTCATGTTAGAAGCTGATTCTTGGCATTTTCCCTTGTGTGCAAGTGCACCCGTTGCTGCCTGAACAACCGCTGATCAAGGAAGGCTGCCCATGCCGCAACGCGAAACCTCATTTGCTGCTGCTCCATTCTACCTAGCAACAGCTGATGCCATTATCCCCTTCAATTCCATACAGCAACACCGGCATCCTGAATCCAAGAATTCAAGCTCTGCCTAGCAACAAGTGATGCTTTCAGCTCCTGGAATTCTTCCCGGCAACTTGCAACGCTCTATATGTAAACAAGGCAGAGCAAAGCAAATCGCTGGGACGAGAGGAAACAAACGTCCCATTTCGCACGTTCAGAGACTGAAGAAAAAAAATAAAACAGGCAATGCGTTTCTTTTTTTAATTTCTTTTTTATTGGCATTTTCTACATATATAAACATTCCCTCCCCACTTTCCCTCAAACTCACAGGGGAAAACCGCAGGGGTCTTGATTGGCCTTAGAGACTTACTCCAGGCGACGGTACTACACACATTAGAAGACAAACGGGAGATTTCTATTTTTACGGGTGCAAATAGATATCAGGAAGGTGACGCTAGGAACGCTATATGCACCAAATACAGGGCAAGAAGGGTTCCTTTGTGAAGTGCTCCTGAAGTTAGAAAAGTTTGCAATAGGGGAAGTTATCCTCTCTGGTGACTTCAACCTGGAGTGGGATCGCATTAAGAACAGGAAATCAGGGAGTAGCCATGGAGGAAGCCCGCTTTCGACAACATAGCCCTCAAGGATGATTGACAAGAGAAGAAAGAGGGTGAATTTGGATTCACTTGTTTCTCGCATGTATGTCAGACCCTTTCTAGGATTGATTACGTTTGGGTGTCAGCAGCCCTCCTGGGAGAGGTGGGGGAGGTAAAGTTGGGATCCATATTGCTATCTGATCATGCAGCGCTGATAGATACCATAAAAGTATGTAAACCATGTAGAGGGCTGTGGGCCTGGTCACTCCCCCTGGAGATTATGACAGATGAGGTGGTGGTAGAGCGCTTGGGGGATGAGATACATGGGTTTTTCCAAAGAACGATAACCAAGAAACGGCACAAGAAGGGATCTGGGAGATATTCAAAGCTGTAATGAAGGAGGAGATCATAGCCCTTCAAGCCCAAACGCAGACACCAAGGACAGCTATGGAATCGGATTAGAATTCCAACTACAGGAGACCATGCTGACCTTAAGTAGGAAAAAGTGTAAAGCTACTTGCAAAAAATGTAAGGAACTCAGGGGTCAATTAGAACTACTTCGATCACACAGGGCAGAAAGGTCTCTTCTAAATATAAGACAGAGCTACCATATAAATGCGAACTAGGCAAATAAACTCTTAGGGCCTCATTACATGGTAGGCGGTATGGGTTTACTGGTACCGGTAAGGGCACCGGTACCGGTAAACCCTTACCGCCCTACTACGAGTTCCCTTTGCGGGACCCGACCTTGACGGCTGGTTTTACCAGCCGCTAAAGTAGGGTGCCGCAAAGGGACCTCGGTGCTAATTACGGTACCGCAATTTGCGGTACTGTAATTACCACCTTCCCCATTCCCATTATGCCCTATGGGGGCAAAAATGGGAATGGGGAAGGGCCTTGGTGAATGGGGAATTACCGGCCCCGCTCACCTTGGAGTAGGCCGGTAATTCTGCAATCCACCACGGCGGACACGTTAAAATACCGACGGCAACCATGGCACTAATAGCGCCATGGTTACCGCACAACGTGTAATGAGGCCCTTAGCCAGACAACTGAGACTGGCCGAAGCAAGTCGTACCATAACATCTATAAAACAACCAGATGGGTTAATAGCTACAGATACGGAAACGAGAGTAGGCGCCTTCGAAGATTTCTATGGGTCATTATATAAGCCGATAATCCGGACCAACAAGCAATGCAGCAATATCAAGCGAAATCCCAACTGCGTAAGCTGACGACCGCGGACATGGGAACGATTAGAAGAAATTACAAGGTAAGAGGTGGAAGCCGTAATTAAAGGGCTGCCAAGGAACAAAACCCAGATGAGTTTCCAGCATGCTTTTACCAAAGATTCCGTAACCAACTGAGCCCACGGTTGGCCTGCGTCTTTAACTCAATGAGCCAGGAGGGTTGAGTGACCCAGTCAATGTTGGAAGGAAAGGTGGTGGTACTTGGCAAACCGAATAAAGACCCGATGATTTGCGGATCCTATCACCCCATAGCACTTCTAAACCTGGATGTAAAAATCTATACAGGGATTCTGGCAGCGAGACTGTCACCCCTTCTGCCGGATCTAGTGGGAACAGATCACGCTGGATTTATAGATTTATAAAGGGAAGGCAAACATGGGATAACACCAGGAAGCTGGCTCACCTGATGGAGAAGGTGAAACGTTGTAGAGTTCTGGCGGTAATGATTTGACTTGACTCAGAGAAGGCCTTTGATCGGGTCGAATGGCACTTATGGAGCAAATGGTGATGGGCCCTATCTTTATAAGTATGGTTAAGGCCAATTGCAGCACTTCCACAATGTGACTTTCAATTAACACACCTGTCGGGAAAAAAGTACAAATCTTGCGAGGGACAAGACAGGGATGCCCCTTGCCCCTACTTCTTTACTCAGTCTATCTAAAACCACTCCTACTTTCTATTAGGCACAATCCAGCCATTAAGGGGCTATGGTTCGGAGAGGAGGAACATAAAATAGCATCCTTTGCCGATGATATGATGTTGCCCATGACTGATCCAGAAATGGCTATACCAGCACTACTTAATGAGCTCTCCGAGATGGAGAAGATGCAGGTTTAAAGATCAATATGGCTAAATCTGAGCTGTTGGGCTTTGGTCTTACCAATCGCCAAGAGGGGTCTCTGCCAACTTTCTCCTCTTTCAAAATGGCTGAGGGCAAAATCGCTTATCTGGGTGTGAATCTGACGGAATCTATCTCAGGTTTATCTATGGCAAACTACCCGGAACTGCTCTCCAAAGTCAAAGTGGACCTAGGTAGATGGACCCCCATGCATATATCTTGGCTAGGGAGGATAGCTACAATAAAACTGAATATGCTTCCTAGACTGCTATACCATTTAAAGGCTCTTTCCATTAAGATTCTGCAATCCTTATTCAAGCATCTTAACAAACTGGCATCTCATTTCGTATGCCAAAACAAACGCCTTATAATAGCGATCGAAACTCTGATGGCTCCAAGATTGAAGGGGGGGGCTAGGGCTGCCATACTTTGCTAAATACTACGCAGCGGCCCAACTACGGGTCCTATGCGAATGGTTCTCAAACGATATGTCAAAGCCGGGGCCTAGAATGGACCAGGCGGTGACGGGGACTCCCTCAAAGGTATTGTTATGGCTAAAACGGCAGGACAGGCCCCGCAATGTAGGGGTGGACCAAATATGACTGGTAGTCTGCGATCCTCGGATCGTCTCCTTAGTCAGGCCAACTTAAAACAATCTCATCTTCGTTTACCCCCCTGTTTCAGAATCTGCAGTTTTCCCCAGGGATGAACCAAGGCTCCTTTTCAAGATGGCAGGAAGTGGGGTGCACAAGGTAGGAGACATGATGTTAGCGGGAGAAGTTACGTCACTCGAAGAGTGTAAACAACAATTCGGGCTAACAGAGAAAGATAGACTGGAGTACTATCAATTGAGACCCTGGCTGAAACAACTAGATATAAAAAAGGCAGCGCTGAGGGGCCTGTCCCCATTCGAGAAATGTATCACAACACATACAGGGGCAGACAGCTGATTTCAAGACTATGTACGATTCTACCGGGGGTAGGCCCGGACCACACCTGGGCATATATGACACGCTGGCAGAAGTCACTAGGGGAAGAGATACCTGTAAAACATTGAGAGAACTTATGGGAATAAATACCGAAACAAACTAATTTCATACAAACCAGGGAGGCATGGTACAAGGTGATGGTACAGAGGCACTACACGGCGGAAAGATTGCATTGAATGTACCCAGGTATAACACAGGAATGTTGGAGAGGTTGCTTGGGAGAGGAAGCTGGAGGCGTGTATCCTGAGAATGCCCGATATTGGAGGGATTCTGGGAGGAAATTAGGGGTCAGATACAACAAATGGTATGTAGCCCGCCAACATTTGCCTCAAAGGAATGGATGTGCGGACTCTTTGACTCTGAGTTCCAGATTCCTACAAAACCTCTGCCGAAAGCATTGATGATTCTGTCTGGAAACAAAAAACGCCCCCTACGAACATTGAATGGTTGCATAAAGTTTTGGGGATTCTGCCCATGGAATAGGTGACATATGGGATACAGGGGGAGAGAGACAAATTTCGCAAAGACTGGGGAATGATATTGGACTTCCTGCGGGGATATTATATGCAACAATGGTGTCCCAAAACTTAAACACACTGGACATAATGTAGATACTAAGCTACGATTGGAGGTGACAAATAGGCATCGTTTTACTGGACTTGAATTTGGCGGTGGGGTGGGGGAAGGAGTCCCAAGAACTACCCCAGATGCTATCCTGGGGCGGCAGTCCTGGTTAAACCCCCAGGGATCTCCTCTGCAGGGGCGAACTATGCCCCCCGTCGGATTCCGTGATAGTCTCCGAAATACTCCCCCCCATCTTGCCCCTTACTTTTAGTGCTCACCCGTCCTTTCGGGAGCAACTTTTGTTTTTAGAATTTTTGTACCCCCACATGCCTCGTAATTATATGCTTATATCACAAGGGCCCATTGGCTTGTCATTTTCCACCCACAAGGATGTACTCTCTCATCTTGGTTGGGGGGGGCCTCTCGGGTGTGCACCTCTGTTGCCCCTCCTTCCACCAACCCCTGACCATTCTCAAGGTTTGCTGCCCCCGCTAGGAGACGATGATCTGGATCCTTGCAGAGAGTGCCTTTCTTCCTCCTCCAGGTTCATCACCGACAGGCCCTTTTCACATGTCGTCACTCTGTTGTGTGCCTTCCCACGAGAAGAGAAACCAGGACGGGAATGTCCATTTGTAAGGTATATTATTTGCAATTATGACCTTGGTCACTGGGTTCCTAGCTTTCCTTTTTTTGTGGAGTGGATAGTGTCAAGTCCTAGTAAAGCTGGATTTCAATTCCATTAATTGACACTCCTGAGTGGGCCTTTGCTGCGCGTCTTCTTTCATTGTGTAGGATGATAGGGCCACTATAACGGCTCTTGGCCTCGCTCCTAGACCTTGCCTCTTTGGTCCGACCCTATGTACTCAGTCTATTTTCACGTCCCCCGGTTGCATCCCTGTCAGAAGGCTTCCAAAGCATTGTTGTACGGTTTCTCAGGTCTGCATCAGCAATTGCCTCTCTCATTCCTTTCACCAGAATATTTGACCTGCGAGAACGGTTCTCCAGATCCTCTGACTGCATCTCGAGATTGTGGGTGGCTCTGGCTACCTGTTCCAAAAAATCACTGTTCTGCCTTACCTCCTCCGCCATTTCCGGCGGGACCCTTTCTGTTATGTCCACTCTGGTGCCCAGGTCAGTGACTTCCTTCCTGAAGCGAACTTAGAAATTCGTCCCTCATTTTAGTGATCTGGTCTTGGAAGGAACTCATCATTCTGTCTTTTAACCCTCTAACACAGCCCTCTAAGCCCTCTTTGTTTAGAGCCATCATATGTGGTTCCTCCTCCTTGAGCCCACTTTTCGGCTGGTTCCCAGAGCCACAGTCGAGGCCTCCTCTGACTGCTTTCGCCAACAAAGTTCCACCTGGCCCCCTTGTGGGTCAGATGGCCCTTTAGGCTTAGCAGAGATGTTCTTCCCCCTGGCTCCTGGCATCTGGGTGCCACTCGGGGGAGTGGGAGGGGTAGGGTTCTCTTCGGTTGCACCTTCTTTGCTACTCTGCAGAGCTCAGCTTATCTCTTCATCCTTTGCCCCCCCCCACTCTCCTCTGAGTGTCTTTCTCTATCGAATTGAGGCAACAGTCTGGCAATGCTTCTGGGCTAGGTGTGAGGAACCGGAGTCGCTGGTTTACCCCCCGGTATTCACACTCTTCCCCAAGATTCATAACTCGTTAGGCCCAGGGATTTCCGTTATATAATGTTAGTATACCTACTTCTTTCCTTTTGCAGTCTATCCCTAGCTGCCGGGCTCTTGTTGGTGTCCCTGCTGATTGTGTGTTTCTCTTGTGGCTCATCCACTCTACCCCGAGGGGATGATTGCACCGCGATGAGGGAGAGGCTCCACCAGCCTCCTCCGTGCTTTTGTGCTTCCGAGTGAGGGAGAGGGGAAGGGCCACAGCATCAGCCAGCTTCAAAAGGCCCTCCGAGCAGCTTTCGGGGGGACTGGGTGGAGTGCACACACCCCTTCTCCTATCCCCACTCACTGCTTCACTCCACTAGGGGTCTGACTGCCAATGAGGCAATGTCAATATAGTTGATGATTGGCACCACAATTCTGAGGAGGCAGTGTTTGCTGGCGGGGATGAAGAGGAGGAGTTGGATAGCCCAAACGATTGGGTGATCATAGATGGAAACAAAGTAGAGATGATGATGGACTCTGGGGCAAAGTATACCTTGCTTCCGAGAAGAATATTTTAAAAGATATTTCCAGGGAAGAAATTGTTAGACGTTGATATCAGACCACAGGCATATGGTTGTGCAAGAAAAGATCTGATCGGATGGTTTGAGGCCATGATGGAGTTTAAAGGAAGAACGACTCCAGGAAAAGTGTATGTGACTGAAAAGGGATCAATGCCTCTTCTGACCTGGTTGCAACAGAAAAGACTTAAAATCAGGCTAAATCCCAATGATGAAGAATGTGTATTGCAAGTTCATAGATTGGGATTTTAAAATCAGATTTTCAATGAAAAGCCAGGATGATTTTCTTAAAGCTTTCATCCACAGGATTCACTTGATACTGGATTCTGAATGTCCAAAAAGTAAGAACAATTCCTTGAGCTTTAAGAAAAGAAGTAAAGAATGAATTCAAGAAACTGGAAGAAAGTGGCATAGTAGAAATAATAGAGTCATCAAGGTGGGTTTTGCCCTTAGTCATTGTTGTCAAACCCAATCGAAAGTTGAGGCTGCGTGTAGATCTCTGTGCATTGTACAAGAGTGTGATACCCGACTGCCATACTCTTCCTAACATATTGGAAACGTTGTCGACTAGGAGTGGTGCAAATAATTTTTCGTCTTTAGACCCAACAGCAGCGTATCATCAGGTTAAACTGCATCTAAACAACTAACAGCATTCATAACTCCAGAGGGGCCGTCTCAGTTTGTAAGAATGTAACGCTTACCTGGAGTCCTCTGGAGCGTAATACCCCTTCAGCCTATAGACCTGGTACCTTGAAGCCTTTAGGATTCTTTTTCTGTTTGGACAGACAGATAACAACAATAGATATGTTATAAAAATTATTAACTTAGACAACTACTAGATGAGGTGTGCATGAACACCTACAAATGTACTCCCCTCTAACTCTAGTGCTAAATTCCCTTATCACCTGTGTTTTGTAATTGTGGAGCTCTCCATCTTGTTTTCAACAGGGGCTCGTTGAGATGGTGAAACAATTGCCAACTTGGCATACTGAAGAACTCCAGAATTCTTTGAAGGAGAGTATCTATCTTTTAAAGAATTAGTCTTTAGGTAGATAAGCAGATGAAGATACTGTAATCCTTAAGAGGTTTAAATGATTCCTATGTTGGAGAGATCTCTCTTGCTAATTACTTTTGGCTTTTTCCCTTTTTGCAGGTTCTAGGGTTTTGGAGCGCTGACTACAAATGATGCGCACTTTAAAAGATGAGTTTTCTTTATGTAGAAGGAACTATGGATGTGGGATGGCTGCAGCGTTACTCAGGATGAGAAAATGTAAAAACGTAAATTCGCCATTTCAGAGTAACTGCAACCTTCAGAAGTGGAGCGCGGTAACAACTGTGAGGTGATAACTTGATGAAACTTCAGGTACTTAAGCGCATTAAAACACATCTTCTCTTTTAGTATGGAAAGTTCGTTTTTGTAATTAAATACCTTTTGTGTTTTCTGCAGGATTTCAGAACGCTGAGGGAAGACCTTCGGAAGAAGCTGCGGCAGCGAGTGAAAACTTCTGACTAAGGAGATGCTGCGAATGAACACATATTCTTCAACAAAAACGACAGCGTCGAAGGAAAACGTCTGTCAGGTAAGTCTTATCTGTGATGCTCTGTAATTTGTTGTAAGAACTAATATTTCTCTTATCTTTGGTTTCTTTAGATTCTGTGAGGAGAAACGCTGGTAGCATTACACTGCTGTCAGCAGAGCAGACGCGAAGCGCGCCTTCCAGCCGAGGCGGGGTTTAAGTAGCTCCCTACGACAAATTAATAGTCCCGTGCTGGAATTGGATGCTGTGAATGGTGTAAATGCCATATGTGCTAGGCTAACACCCACCTTTCACCTGCTGATTGATATAATGCGTTCTGCCTAGCCTGGATGGCTGAGTGAAGACTGTTTTCTGACTGGGATCATGACAGAAAATGCCTTTTGGCCCTGTTTCAGCCGCCTCTCTATTTCAAAGAATCCTGTAGGAAATATTCAAGGACATTGAAGGTGCAATATGTTTTCAGGATGACGTTTTAATATTTGTACCGGATTAACATACGCATGACATGGGGTTGGACAGAGTGATGAATATGCCGAGTAGGAGAGGCCTAACATTGAGCAAATAAAAGTTTACAATCAAACTAAGATTGAGTATTTGGGGGACACAGTTACAGCTGAAGGAGTGAATGTAAAGGAGAAACTTGCCAACAACAAAGAATACAGCGCAGCCCAAAAACAAGGATGTAGTGCGTACGTTCTTATGCATGGTGGAATAATACTCAATATTCATTCCCAATTTTGCAAGCATGACTGTAAACAAGAGGGTGCTTCTGAAAAATCACTCACAATTCGTTTGGGATGCAGAATGTGCTCAGGAATTCGCCTCAATCAAGGATGCCTCAGAATGTACGCCCTCACTCAAGGATTTCAAACTAACCATAAAGTCAATAATATCAACGGATGCGAGCAAAACAAGATTAGGAGCTGTATCTACGCAAGTAGAAGTAGCAGAGTTTGTTATTGCCTTTGCACCGCAAATTTTAAGAGGCGCTGAAGTGAACTACACCACCATTGAAAAAGAACTTCTTGCAGTCAAATGGGCAATTGAGAAATTTAGAACATTCCTGTGGGGAACTGAATTCATATAACACACAGGTCACAAGCCGTTGAGAGATACCTTAACAAACAAAGGTCTAGATGGCGTATCATCACACGTAAGTAGATGGGTGATTGCGCTACAAGAATATCATTTTGAGGTGGAATACGTACCAGGGAAAAGAAACCCCCCCAGCAGATTGTTTATCTCGAATGGGTGTACATGAAGAAGATGATAAAGAGCACATGGGAGAGGAAGTGTGTGTTGTATGTTGAGCAAAAGATAAGTGATGAATGGGAAAGAAGTGGTGAAGAAAACTATGTTCTCAAGAGAGTGAAAGAGGTTTTGGAAGAGGGTGGAGTGTTGAGGAAAGCACTGGTTAGTGGTACAAATTTAGAAGGAATTTATAATGTAAGTGAAGAGCTGCATGTGGAGAGAGGGTATGTGATGAGAGGGGATAGAGTTCTCAATCCTACTCCTACTAGAGTGAGAAAAGGAATAATTGAAACGGCCCTTGATGGACACCAAGGCATCACGAAAGCAGGATGTGAGAGCTGAATTCTGGTGGCCTGGCTGCGACTTGGAAGTGGAAAGGATTGTGAGGGAATGTGTACCATGCTGTCTGAGTGAAAACAAATCTTGTGCCAAGAGAAAGTCCAATGTCACTGGTATATGTTCCTCAGATGCCGTGGGAAAGAGTAGGCATGGACCTCTTCAGACCCATTCATGGCAAGGGTATTGGCAAGTACTGTATTATGTTGATTGACATATTATCCAAATGGGTGGAAGTGAAAGTTACGAGGTCCATTATGACGAGAGATGTTATTGTTTTCATGGAGGATGTATTCAGGAGGGAAGCTTAGCCAATGGAACTGTTGACAGACAATGTTGTACAATTCAAATCGAAAGAGATGAGTAAATACCTAATGAGGAATGGTATCCCCATAAACCTACTGCAATGCATCATCCCCAGATCAATGGCATAAAGCGTGAAACTAATAAAGTAATCAAAGATTGCATTAGATCAGCCGTGGGGAATGGAGAAGACTGGGAGGAGGTTGTAATGAGCAGGATGATGGCACACAGATGTTATCCCCATACCACAACTGGCGTATAACCATTTTAGTTGTGTAGAGAGAGAAAGGCCAATTAATAAATTGTGTCCTCCATGGATGGGGTGAGCGAAGTGGATGTGGGAGAGTGGGCAGTAGGTGAGAGAGAATAAGGGAGAAACAAATTGAGGTATGATGAGAGGAAATCGGTAAGAGAAAATGAGGTAAAGCAAGGTAATTGTGTCAGGATTAAAACTGCCTGGTCCATTGAGGCAGGGTCCTATGAAATGGTCCTCATCATGTACAGTTGTGAAGGTTCTACATAGGTCAGTGATGACAGATGATGGTAGGTTTTGGAACATGAACAGAGTGGTAAAAGTAACAAGGGGTGCAGGTGAAGAGAGAGAGCGAGATAGAGAGAGAAGTGTGAAGTTGTGAAAGAGCGAGTGGTGAGGAGAGAACATTCCAGGGGTGACCATGGTTTGAAGCAAAGTGCTGCCAGACCTCGCAGGTCAATTAATAAGCTTATGATATGATATGATATGTTATTTATAACAGGCTTAATACTCAGAGGTTTCTAAGCGCGGACCCGGGGATCGAACCTGTGGTGCTCAGTGTCATCTTGCTTGCAAGGCGAGCACGTTGTCCCTGAACTATCCTCTGAAGAGGGAGGATAAAGCTTGAACTCAAAGATTTTATGTTGTATTAATAGGAGGAAGGTGTGTAGTATCCATCAAACATAGGGTTAATGATATACAGTGGGGAATGTTATGTGATGAAAAAAGTGGTTAGATGACAGGGAAAGCCTACTGTATTGAGGGGCTCTGTGCTGCTATTTGGTGTAGTGAAGATATTCAGAAGAATAAATCCCTATTTTAAACCTCATCCTGCCTCAATCAATACTTCAGTCTAGTCCCTTCCAGTGACTCAGAAATTGCCCTCACTAAAGGAATGGGGTCTAACCCCCATATGAGGTGGCCGAAGAGACATGGTTAAACATATTTGATTAAAGAGAACTTCAACCAACCCTATAGCGGATCTATGTGATCACTGCAAAATAAAACGACTAATACGAAAATGTTGATTTTTTTATTCTTTTAACGCAAGTATATATTGGTAAGACCCCTGCACCACCTCCTTACTCCGCCTTACCTTATTTATTACCCTACCCCCGCACAAATATACTTACGGTGAAATGAGCAGTAAAAGATTCAACACTTTCAGAGAATTTTCCCTCGTGGACTACATGGTTTGCTTTTAACCCCTCGTTGGTTATTCTCAATGTCAGTCCCTCGTGGGCGACGTGGTCTGCTTTCACCCCCTCATGAGTTATTCTCAATGTCAGCCCTTCGTGGACTAAATGGTTTGTTTTCACCGTCTCATGGAGTATCCTCGATGTCAGCCCCTAGTGGGATACATGATTTGCTTTCACTCCCTCGTGGGATGTTCTCAATGTCAGCACCGCGTGGGCTATATTTTTTGCTTACACCCCTTAGTGGTGTATTCTCAGGATCAGCCTTATTCAGGCTTCTTTGGTGCCTCCTTCTGTTTCCTCCATCCTGCTGCATATCTGTTTTCCTGTAGCGGTGTCCTTTGGCACTGGCAACTTCTTTGGGAGCTGTGGAATCGCATCTCTGGCGTCTTCACGGTTGCGTCTTCCTCTTCGGTTCCTCCGGTATGCATTTATCTAGACTTCAGTGTCTCGCACGCCGGACACCAGCGGGCCACTTTGCCAGTGTTTGCTTTCTCTGTCAGTCAGGTGGCTCTGGGCTCTCCACCTTCTTCTGGGGCTCAGCAGCATTTCATGGGCTATCTGCCCACCACACCACCAGCGTGGACCTGCCTTAAGGTTCCAGGAAAGGAGATGTCCCCTCCTCTGCTCTCCAGCGTAGGCGGTTGGATTTCACCGACAGGTTGACTCTCTCTTCATCTGCATGGGCCCGACTCTTAAGTTCCTTCCAGGAACAAGAGAGTAGACACCATTGGTCCTGTGTTTCAGGTAGGAGCATCAATATAACTGGGTCAGAAACCAAGACTACCCCTGTTACAGAACCCCGCACATTCGGTCAGTGCTCAACTGCCATATACCCTGCAAATACTTGGGAATCTGATTAACAGGAAATTATGGTAAGAGCTCTACTTTGGGATGGTTTGCCCCTAAAAGGGTTCACCCTCAGTGAGATCCCGCTTCCCCTGTCCCCTAGAGAGTGTATTGAGTAGTGGGCTCAAATCCCAAAGGTGTTGCTCCCCCTTAGGGTGAAGGAACACATTTCCTGGATTTGTCACACCCCATACTAAGTACACTATTATCAGAAACCAGGGTTACTTAAGTACCCTTTCAGTGATATTCCCAAAGGGTGTATGCATCCCTTTACACTATTTCTAAAAGATAAGGCAAGAATATGCACTGTCCTACAATGTATTCATGAGACGGTTTGGCAGCAAACAATATCTTATTTTAGTTTCAACATAAATATATACGATACAGAATTGCATTTTACAGTTCCTATGTGCATACACATTTCAAGATCGTTATCTTGTTCTCGCTGTACAGGCCTTCACGCCCTAATGTATTCTGAAGTCCCGCAATTCCACTAATCAAGAGTTAATATACAACACTGATCAAATACATAAATCAATGCATTAAAATAATAAACAAAACACAATAATATGTAAACAATGACACATTTTCAAGGTATAATCTAAATTAAATAAAATGAATTACTGGAGTTGTCCTGCAGCTATCTATACTATTAATGGAAAAATAGTAAAAACACTTTTCTAAGCACAATCATGCATCCGAGGATACCAAATCTTTCAACTTGCCTTCACCAGGGCCATGCAGAGTACAAGCAGAAACTGTATACTGTGTGGCGAATCATTGTATAATGTCACTGTTCCTCTTAGGGGAGCCTCTCCCTGTCAGGCTAGGGTAGTGCAGCAGCTAGCAAATATTCCCCCTAGGGGTGGTACCATGCAGATGGACCAATCGGGGAGGACTCCATCTGGTGACCCACTTACCTAATCCCTTATTGGGCCTCACTTCAGTATACCCATTGACAGTACCAGCACCCCTTTTGACACCCAGGTTTTATAGTGTAGTACATGGGATAGAGCCAAATGTGACGAATCATGCAGAGTCCTCACATAAACCCTAGCTAAAGTCTCCTCCCAAGTGCCCTGGGGAATGCAGCCGCTACCTGATCCTGACCCTGGGGGTGGTATTAGCCAGGAGGATCACCTGGGCGGAGAAGGACCACAGGGGAAGCGAAGGTCTCTGTTGGGAGACACAGTATTTGTCTTCCTCAGAGGAAGACATGTCAGTTAGGCCGGAATACGTAATGGCTTTCTGTCGGAGGGAGCTTGTCTTTCCCAATGTTATGTTAATTATCGGAATGGTGGTGAAAACTGTCATGACCAATCATTTAATGGGAGTAAACCCACCCCACCCCCACAAAGTAACTCACATTTGCGCCTTGAAACACTTGTGTATAGGCGCGTTATAAATGCCATATCATATCGTTTATGAAGGTGGAAGGTCCAGTGATCAACAGGGGAATGTTAAAAGTGAATCTCCAAACATTAACATCTCTGCTTCTGAAAACCCAAATTGCCCTGTAAAGCAAATCCACTCATTAAATTCTTTAAATATTCCTTAGGAAAATGGAAGTAAGGATAGAAATGAAGTTGGTAACAATATTCCTATTAAACAAAGTAATTGGAATATTGGGGAGTTCAAGTCCCACAGTGTCCAAAGTACTGGGAAGAATAAGACGGGTGCAGAGGCACTGAACTGCAAGTTGCAGCCTAATAGTGTTAATAACCCAGACCTGAGGGAGACTGGGAGGCATAGAAAGCCCCCACGGGTGCAGGCCATAGAGAGCAGTAGTGGGAGGTGGAGTGATTGCAGTAACTACACATTACAGTTGCAGCTGAAGGAGAGCAGGACGCGGGAGCCACCATTGTTTGCCGATCGGGTGCTGGCTCTGAGAGGGTCTCTACCTTCAGAGACCTTGATTGCAGAGGCTGCGCAGCGAGAAGTGTTTTTGGAAGCTTCCCCCCTGAAGACCATAAATGCAGAGGTCACGCGGCAGAAAGCGTGAAGTTAAGAAGCCTTCCCCATTGTAGGTTAGGCCCTGGGGACAGGCAAACACCGGAGTGTCCCAGGAGCGAGAAACACTCTTTTTCCGACAGGCGTGGGCCGCAGAAAGCCAAGAACAGCAGTCTGCCGGCCCGTGCAGAACAGAGGAAAAAGAAGACCTGGAGGCAGCGTAGAGAGCGTACGTGTAAGCAATACCTGGTGAGTTCACTAGCCGATGTGACCCCGGAACGCTCCGCGCCCGCCCGCTGGCCAGGTCTCTTCATTTTGAATACTGAACTGATGTACAAGAAGGTAAGTGGCAGAATGCCGACCTGGTGCAAAAGAAGGGAAGCAGAAGGATAATAATTATTGCAAATAGTGAGCTGATACAAAGAAGTGGCAGAATAAGAACTTTGGGAAAAGACAAGAGAGGTATCATTGTACTTTTAAAGGTCAGAATAACTGCCCAAGTCAAGAGTGAGCAATGTTACAAGAAGTGAATACAAACTACTATTGCCAAAGCCAAAAGGAGGCAATAAAAAAGCAAGTAAATAAGAACCAACACTGCCAAAGCCAAGTGAGGGCAAGTTGTTTGTAGACCCTATTGACAGAGTGCAAAAGAAGCAATTGTGGGAACTGACCTAGTGAGAGAAAGCCATTATCAGCACTTGGTTAATACAAGAATGGGAAAACAAGAGTGGCAAGACAGCTGCCCTTCTGACAGAAAGTAATAAGGAGTAGAGGAGTGTGACCTGCATTGCATGTGGCAATCACAAGGGTGGAACAAACAGCACCAATGTGTTTCATGGGTGTCCAGACAAAGGTTTGAATACATTGTTTCGAAATGCAATAGTTTCGAAACAAAAGTATCGTAAAAAAAAATTTGAATGCCTTTTCTTAAATGTATTTTCTTTTTGGCTTTCGTATAGGAAAAAATACAGTTTTTTCCACAAAAAACAGGGGTTTGTGGGGGAACCACCCCCCCTCCAAAAAAAACATGCATTTGAATTTATTTTTTTCGGTCCTTTTGTTTCAAAACTATTGCATTTCGAAAGAATGTATTCGACCCTTTCACTATAAACCGTTTCATGTCTTCCCAGAAGAAGTAGTCAAAATGGTGTTTTGGAAAGTCAAGAGACTTTAGAAGTTGTTTGAAGCAACCTGCACAATAGAAGTACTTGCAGTAGTGTTAATAGTTTTGTTAATCTTGACAGGCTAGTATACCATGGAAGGGACCTTGTAGCGGTAGACCTGGCAGGTGAGTGGACCAGGTGGATGTCATTAAAGTACTGTGGTGTGGTACAAGTGTTGATGAAGAAGTGGCAAGGCCACTAAAGTGCATTGTGAACTGTTGTGAAACCATCCTGAAACATCAATATTGCTGATGCAATTATTGTGTGAACTGTTGTGGAATTATCCTGACTAAGGCATTTTGTTGATACTGATGAAGTGTGGAAGTATATTTGTTTTTTGAGAAGTTGTGTTAAACTCTCTGGGACAAGTGGAGAGATGAAAGACTTTTTGAATATTTTGAACTGTTGGTCAAGTCCAAGTGAGAGACTTACTGGAGCAAGAAGAACTTTATTAGAACCTTTTTGCAAGATGGAATATCCTTATTTTGAACTGCTGAGTGAGATCCTGTTTGAATCGGGGCAAGGGAAACTCACCCAGGTTACAAGGAGAAACAGTTATCAGGTCTTGAACATAACTGTTATTTCCGTTATATATGAATTGCCATATATTACCTTGTTAAATTGGATGTTGTGAGACAGGCATGGTATCAAGAGAGACACAAACCCAAAAGTAACAGTCTGAAAACCTTTATTATCAAACTTTGTGGGGCTGGTGTAATGCCTACCTGGCTCTAACTCTAAGAGGATTGTTCCATCAACTGATGCTTCTAAGGGCCATTGGTGTCCGTAAATCCAAAGCCAAAGTTCGTCTGTGTCCAAACCTATGCTTGCCCTCACTCTTAAACCAAATGTAAAAATGTAATAGGGGGTCTTCTTAAAGGAAACATGGTGATAATAAAAAGGTCATGTAAACCACAGCTGGTTTCAGGCAGTCTTACCAGCATGTGTAGTTCTGCCAGTTAAAAATAGTTCAACTCAAAAGGGTTGCTCTTGGTACCTTCCACGTAGGGCTCCTGCAGCAAGTCAATGGATTTCGCAATGTCTCTGGGTCTCCTGCGGTGTCCTTCCCCAAGCTTTGATCCTTCCAGTTCCAAACAAAAAAGGCAGTTCCTCTTAGGCCTGTCAGGGTTCCCTTCCCCCTAGTTTAGGACTCTCTTCACAAAGTTGAACAATGTCTTTAGTGGACCTCTTAGGGTTCCCTTCCCCAAGCCTAGGCCCCTCTTTATGAAGTTCAATAAATAAACTAAAAGTTCCTCTTGTCAGGATGTACCTTTCACTGTAAAGTTTGTTCATGGGGGTAGTACCAGAGACTTTAAAGAACGCCGGGATATTTGCTCCTCCCAGGCGCGACCACCATGGCCTCTAACCCCTCTCCTTATTCTCTGGCACCTCTTCCTCTTCTCTGCCTCTTTTACTCTGTCCTATTCCACATTACTATGCTTCCTGCACACCCTTTTCTGTCGTGCACACTTGAACATTCTTTCCACCTTTCTGTGCCTCTTGCACACTTCTTAATGTTCACTGTGCTCTCTCACACCTTCATTTTCCCAATAACGCGCCAATAGTCGCTTGCACCCTCTTTCTCACTTTCAGGCTGCTTGCACTGTCTCTTGGCTGTCCGGTTTCCTTCTCTCTGTCTCTTTACCGTCTTTCTCAGTTTTTGGGTCACTTGTACCCCTTTTCTTTACTTTCGGCTCTTGGCTGTTTCTGCGCTGCTGGCGCACTTGCTCTGTCTGTCTTTATTTTCGCGCCTCTAGCGCCCCTTTTTCTGTAATTCTGCTTTGCTTTCTTCCCGCTTTCCAGTTTTCGCTTGCTTTGCTTTTTCCTTTCTCTTACTTCACTTTGCTTTTTCCCTCTTTTGCTCACTTGGCTCACTTGGCTGTTCACTTTTCTCAACGCTCCTGGTCCTGCTTCAGCCAACCAAACGCTACAGAGTTTCATTCTGGCTCACGAAACCCACCAATAGTAGCGTAGCGCTGGCAAGCAGGTCAATGGGTTCTTGGGTCAAGGTGATGGTCTCACCACCTGCCCCTTGGACGCCCCTAGGACCGGCACACATCCCTGGGGAACGAGCACTGGTCTGAAAAAGGCCAATAGACTGCCTTCCGTCCCGCTCCGGCTTCCTGGAGACACGGCTCCCTCACCACGCTGCAACCTCTCAACCACCAGGCCAGCGTCTCAGCGTCCTGTACCTCACCGGTCCTTCTGGGCGTCTCTTCCTGCAGCCTTCTGCTCCTTGGCTCCTCTGGTCCAGTCAGCATCCCCAGCTCGCTCTCCAATTCTGGCAGAACCACCCATTTTATACTACAGGTGAGAATCAATTAGAGTCAGGTGTGCACAGTTGGAGAAATGTGCCTGACCTTGCCTGACTTTTAGTGGGACAATTCAAAGTTGTTAGATGGTAGGCCTCACTTTGTATCCCTATGTTGTTTCTATGGGTAATCCTTGTTGCTCCCGATTGCCTCTTCCTCATCCCAGTACTTATTGGAAATGGGATGGGGGAGACAGGGTGAGGATGGAAATACCCTATGAAGACTGAGGGAGAGTGGGTTGGTGTGCAATTAGGATAGGGGGAATACCATGTCTCACCCTTAGGTATTCTCCTCCCAATCCCTCG
This sequence comes from Ambystoma mexicanum, assembly GCF_040938575.1. Lineage (NCBI taxonomy): Eukaryota > Metazoa > Chordata > Amphibia > Caudata > Ambystomatidae > Ambystoma > Ambystoma mexicanum. Next base: position 132,642,128 of record NC_090927.1, read on the forward strand.
CTTGTCGACCCACCCGCCCCCCCCCCCCACTGTCCCCACAGGGTCGGAATCCTAAAGCAATGGCCCTTCCCTGGCCACCTGAATGGAAGATCCCGGGGGAGTAGGTGAGAGAATACTATTAGGTTTCTCACACTGTATGTATACATGTGAGGGCCAGATTCCTTTTGTTAGAGTGTTTCCTTTAGTTGATTTTGATAGGCAGGGAAATACTCATTATGGTAGGGATAGTGAGGTGTTTGTCCAACCCATTTAAATTAATAAACTGGCATCTTATGAATAAACTTTACAAAGTTGTCTGCCTCAAATTTCTGATCCCTCACACAAAACAGAAAGTTCTAGGACAAAGAAGAGTACAGAGGACATGGAGATGACTGACTGTGCTGGAACAAGGTGGCACAGAGGAGGCATAAAGATCAAGGTGCCAAAAGAAACAAAGGACTTTGACAATCTATCATGGAGGGACTGGCAACAATGTATACGAAGAGACAGTGGAATAAAGCAGTTGTCAAGCCCAGCCAGGAGAGGCAACAGGTGTGGAAACCATGCGGATGCAGAGCAGGAGTTAGAAATCCTACTGGCAGACCGGAGGAATAGAAGAGCAGAGGACGCCAGCTTATCGCTCAGGGAGTTCTTCAAGGGTACAGCTGGAGCGGACCAGAGCACAAAACTGAAAAAACTGAGCAGTACAGTAGAGCGTGGAGCTGCCTCTATGCGGTGGAAGCGGCAGGGAGCCTGAAGAGCTGGAGAGAGGGACCTCAGTCCCAGGAGCTCCAGGAGCCCCGGTAGATACAGAATTCCAAAGGAAGATAACGGGTGGTACGAGAGACCCAGAGAGGAAACAGGGGTGGAAGAGGGGCAGGCTCGAGCGGCTCTCCCCTCGCCAAGTAGTAACAACCAAACTATTGGGATAGTAGAGTGAGCATCCGAGAAGAACTTTCTTGTCACAGTGGCAGCAATAAACCCACTGACCACCAGAGACGGGTCGGGGGCCCTAGCAATATCGAATCAAGCATCCAAGGAGAACTTACTTGTTGCAGTGGCAGAAATAAGCCCGCTGACCACCATAGACGGGGACCATGCCAGTATCAAATCAAGCATCCGAGGAGAACTACCTTGCAACAGTGGCACACATTAGACCACTGACCTAAGTTGGAAGACAAGAGTACCACAGAGAAGAGTTTCCTCACCACAGTGGAAGTCCTGAAGAGACTTACCAAAACACCAACCAAGAGTATAAAGAACACATCAGATGAGTATCTCCTCTTCGCAGTGGTAGTCAAAAGTCCACTTGCTGAATCACAAGGGAACTGTTCATAGGGAATAATATTCCTTAGCATGAAGGCATTGGGAGAGAAGGCTGGACCAAGGAAGACTTTGGGGGCTGCGAGGAACTCATGTTGGCAACAGTAAAGAGAGCCACAAATGATCACAGTTCAAGGGTGTTCGTTGAAAAACGTTTGCAGGGTGTAAAAACGCCTAAACTAAACACTCAAGAAAAGAATGAAGTGTTCTTAAATAATATGTCAGGATGCAGTAGCTTTTTTCTTCCTTCCCCAGGTTTTGAGCACAGGGTAAGATGACATCTTGGAGCACAGCACACACTTGAGCTTTCCCAGCCGAGTCAACTGTATCCCTTGCAGCTATCAGGACCCTCGATGGCCAAGTCTTGTTTCCTTGACAGTCTCTTGCCTTCGAGGGCCTGAGGTGTTCAAATAACAAAACAAAAGTTCCTTCAACAAAATGAAATATTGTTTTCGGCTTTTGCATTGGGTGAGGATTCTTCACCCCTGTATCCCCCTCTTCTGGGGTTGACCCTTGTTCCTTGGTGTCTTGGGTGATCGGTTTCCACCCCTTGGGTCTCCCTCTTCCGGTTTAATATTCTATAATAATTCTTATCGATATCAAGGCCTTTGGGGTTGTGATTTCCTGAATCCATGGTCCTGATAGAATTCTCAAGAAAACAACATACAAACACCAGGTTCTGCTCTATGTATTTCTCGGGTGATAGATTCACCCGTTGGGTGCCCCTCTTCTGGGCGCTGACCCTTTCACTTTCCTTACTTTCTCAAGTTCGTAGATCAAAGACTTTCCACTCTACAGGGATTTTACTTGACCTCCTGTATGACCACTTTGACCTAACTTGGCGGTTCTCCTAAGGCCTTCTGATTTCTGGAGTTTCATTCACACACAGATCGACCAGAGTCTCTCAAGTTAGCACCCACGTGGTGCCGATTTCCCTCTGCAGCTGTTCTCACTTTAACACTTTTCATAGTTCAATGAACTTGGTACAAACGTGCCACTTTGCGATTTTCATTCAGCACAGCCCGGTTCTTATCAGCTCCCCCCTCGACTCACTGGCTGTGATGAACTACTTAGGTTTCTCCATAACTGGAGGCAAGGCCGATACCACGGTAGCAGGAGTTGCATTGCTACCGCTTATCAGCGTCGATACGCTTTGTGTACCGTTGACATCTGTTTCAGCCCACTTGTGCTACTGTCCTCGGTCTTACTATTCCCTCTGCGGAGGTTTCGCATGTCTGCGTCGGAAAGGGCAAGGTTGGGTCTCTCCTCGTCTGCCTCTCGATATTCGCTGCCTTTCTCCTCCTCTTGAACTGCCGGACCTGGATAGTTCTCTCGTCGTGCAGTCTGCCTTGCTCGTACTGTGCTCTCTTACTCCACCTTTTATCCCTGTGGGGAAGGGAAAGGGCTGCCAGGTGTGTGTGTGGTTCTGATCAATTGCCTGACTTTGCCTGACCCTTGTATTGGAACATGTCAGGTAAACGGCTCTGGGGTTAGTCCGTTCTCTGGTGTGTCATGTGAAAGCGTTCGTGTCAGAAAAGGGGGTGGGGGAGTATTCAGTGGTTTTGAATGTCCTACGTGGTAGGATGGGGAAAAGGTGTTCCAGGAAGGGGGATACTGCGTCTCACCCGTCGGTGTCCCACTTCCACTCCCAGAGAACCCCCCATCCAAGTGATCCTCCCACACTGGTCCACCTCCAGGAACTGGATCCAATAGCGATGGCCGTGTCCTTGCTACCTGGATGGCAGACCCCCAGAGACTAGTGAGTGAGACACCTTTAGGTTTCTCACAGGACCTAGTGAAGAAAGCTCGGCAGGAGCTGCAAGAGTTACAGAGACAGCTCTTTGACAAGAGGAGGAAACCCAGGAGAAGGGAAGCATTCTCCGGGTGAAAGGCCTTTTCTTTTGCTTTGAACATTCAGAGATTTTCAGGAGAAGGGAGGCAGTCTCAGCAGGATAGCTCAGGGGCAAAGTGCTCGCCTTGGAAGCAAGACGACACGGAGCAGCACAGGTTCGATCCCTGGGTCTGCGCTTAGAAACCTCTGGGTATTAAGCACGTTATAAATAACCTATCATATCATATCATTCTCCTGAACATTAGAGACAGCAGACACGAGGAGAAAGGAGGCATTCTCCTGGTGAGAGGCCTTTTCTTTTGCTTTGAACATTCAGAGCTTTCCAGGAGAAGAGAGGCATTCTCCTGGACGTTTACCCTACTGGATACCAGGAGATGTGAGGTACTGTCCTGGGGGAAGAACTTTGTTATTTAGAACTTCATTTAAGGGATAGAAGCATGGTTTTTGGACAAGGACGATTATCATTTGACAAGCATTTTGAAATTTCCTTATTTTCCGAGGTTGAGATAGGGAAACCCCTCATAGAGACAGGGACAGTTAGGTTTTGTGGTTTTAAAATAAAAGTCTATAACCCAAACCATGGCCTCTCCTTGTCGTACTCCTTCTTCAACGCCCTTATTACTGTTAACAATGTAACTGATAGTACCCCATATTCTTATTTACCATGGCCATGTAAATATTTTGAATTATTTTAGGCATGTTTCATCCTTACGGTGTCTATCCATCTCTATCACGAGATGTTTGTGACCGGTTATTGGAATCTGCTAAGTTTTCCCTTGTGGCGTATTGCTGGCTCCATGCTTAGAACTATACTCAATGAGGAAGGCTTAAATGGTTGCACCGCCAGGTTCAAGTCAGGCGGAAGCAGTGTAAGTAGAACATGGCTTCACAGCATGAGTGTGGATCCCACCACTGTGTGCGGAAATGCCCAGCGAGTGCTCTCGGAGATCACAGCCAGCTTCCTTCCTGATGTCATGAGTGGGTAGCCAATATTGGTTTTAAGTGAAAATATCTTTTTCACTTGACTGAAATAGAAAAAGATCAATTTAGAAAGACAACCTGGAAACTGCACCGAAAGAGGGAAGTTGTGGGTATCCCAGGTAAGGGTTTTTGGGTGTGTATCTGTCTGTGTGGGGTACTAGGCGAATGTTTGTGACAGGGAAAGGTGGGGGAGGGGGCATGGGAGTAGGTAAACGTGAGTACGTTTGTGATGTCTGTGTAAGTGTGACTGTGGTCGAGGGTTGCTGGGAATGCGTTTAGACGAGGAAGAGAGGTGGCCATGAAGGAAAGGGAGAGGTGAATCCTGCAAGCACAGGAGACAGTGGGAGTGGGGCGGCGGCGGAATTGTTTTTCTTGAGGATGGGGGTGAAACCTCCTCTCCCGCCAAGAGATGCAATATTTCCACATTTGAAGGTCGCACAGAAACAGCTGGAAAAATAAATAAATACATTTGTTCTTTTCTATATGCAGCCTTCAAAACACAGAAATAAAATATAGAACCCCATGGCTCACGGTTTCAGGCTATGTGTCCGCAGCTGTGCTAAAGTGTCTCTTCTGACTGTGACAAAAGCTCATTTGGGACACTATGGCCGCTTGTCAGTGTGGGGTTCTTGCTCTTGTGTACAGAGGTGGATGATTGTGGGGTTTTCTCACTAATGAAAAAGGCAGTGCTGCCAAGTTCGGGTCAGGCTAACATTGAGATCTGAGGGTTAGAAGAGTAGAAAAGACAGTGCAACACCAACCACTGTTTGAAGGAGTCACTATGACCCGAGACCTCTGAAGGTACCATTCCATAATGACTCCATAATTACCTAGATATACCACACATGGTCCAAAGAGCCGCCCCAGGACCTTCCATGAATGCAAAATCTGACTACGTCACAGTACGCATGGTGGATAGCTCATGGTAGGTCCATATTTATGCTAAAAAACCACAACAATTCCAGTTCTTCAGTGACATGTACTGCATATATTGCTTTTACTCGTAAATGGTCCAACATAAAAACTATTTTCAAATAGTGTTAAATGCACGGCAGGTACTTACATCTTAATTTGTCCAGTATTTTTCCACCACACATAGTTGCTAACATAGATTTCACAGAAAAGACGGTCAACTTCCCATGACCTTCACTGTAAAAATAAAATACATTGATGAATTCATATGAACTGAAAAAATGAAATGATATAAATAAATTGAAGGTTTGATGATTGCACAGAGCATTAAAGTAAAATCTCATCATGCTAATTCTCATTTGAAAATATTATTTTTTCTCACTAAAACACAATACAATAATAAAACACGCCACTGTGAGGAGCCAGGAATGAGACGCGGACACAGGGGATTCATGGTTTTAATCAAAGACTTTTATTTAAATAAAAGGGGGTTGGGAAATGCTGCTCTGTCCCTGCTCTAAGAGGTGATTCCCTACCTAAAATTAAAACAAAGGGTCTGTCAAATGTCAGAATGTCCGAAGCAAAACGTCCTGTGTCCAAAGTACTATTCTTGCCCTCACATTCTAAAAATCAACGGTAAGGTCAAAAGGGAAATTGTCTTTGGCCTTTAGTAGTGCACACATGTTCAAAAAAAGGAAATGCGGAACTCCAAAAAATAAAGTTCAGAAGGATAGAGTTCCTTGTTCCAGAGGGTGGTTCCCTTCCCCTGGATATCAGTTCCTTAAGTTTCTCTTCATCAACAACACAACTGGTTTGTCTGTATCTTGTAAGGATATCCGGTGTATTCTCCTGCCAGGTTTTCTCTCTTCTTTAATATGTTTCAACAGCCTTTTGCTAGTTCGGATATATCCTTATCAGGACTTCCTTGAGCAATGTATATTACACACTGTTCAACTTGACCACATCTGGTCTGGTATGCTTTCCTGACAGAGTTTTCTCACATGAACACACTTGAAACTTGCATCTGCCTGGTATACTCTCCTGCCAGGGCGCTACAGGTGGTAAATCTGTCACATCAACAGCTAACTCCTTTTGAGACCAATGTATTAGACAAAGTCTTACATTTCCTTTGTGCCCAGATGCTAGCTACAACTATGCACAGACAAGAATAGACTTGCATCAGTTTATACAAAAAATACAATAAATAAAATACTATGCTAATGAGACCTAAAAAGAAGCCGAATAAAGAAAAAACGTCTAGACTCACAATTGGGGATTTACCGGCAGTGATATCACTGTATGAATTGGAGAACTCTGAGGGTGATGATGTGAATGCAAGAGATGAAGATACTGAATGGAGAAGTGGAGACTTGATCCATATACCAATCAAGACTGCACTGACAGAAGAAAGTGGATTCAAACCCAAGTCAAAATTCTACCCGATAACAGAAAATTATGCCCATCTAGACAGGTTTGTAGACCTAGGTGAAAAAGAATATGTAGGAAAATCTAACCAGAATTCAAAACACTGGGAAGCCATAAAGGTATTAAGAAATGATGATACTATTGTCATAAAACCCTCAGATAAGGGTGAAAAATGAGCTAATAATGGATAAATCACACTATATGGCAGAAGCAATATGACAACTAAGAGATCCTAATCATTACCAACGACACAATAGAATCCGACACAATAATATCAAGCAACATATGAGGAAATAGCAAAAGGATGGCTAGAAAATGGCCTACTAGAATGGGAATAAAGAGTATCTGAGGGTTAAACATCCAGTGATCCCAACAATCCATTTTTTAACAAAGGTACATAAACGCTTACAGAAAACACCAGGGAAACCAATCATTTCAGCTATGGGATCACTCCTAGAAAAAACCTCCAGGTACATTGACAAATATTTGTTCCCCTTTGTATCCACATTACCATCATATATCAGAGACACAATGGACTTTCTCAGTAAGATACCAGACCTTTATTGTAAGGAAATGTACCTATTGGCCAGCATCGAACATGAAAACAGTATCGGAGCAACAACAATTTTTGCTAACCAAATCAGCAAGTTCAAGAAACCACTCAATTATGCTATTGTAAATGCTAAAATTATGTTTAGAACATAATGGCCCTCATTACAACCCCAGCGTTAACCAATGGCGCTATTAGCGCCATGGTTAACGCCGGTAATTTACCCGATCCGCCATGGTGACATGGGGAATTACTGTCCCATTCCAAGGTTGGCGGGGCGGTAATTCCCCATTTACCATTGGCCCTTCCCCATTCCCATTTTTGCCCCATAGGGCTCAATTGGAATGGGGAAGGCGGTTATTACGGTACCGCAAAATGCGGTACCGTAATCACCTTCAAGGTCCCTTTGCGGGTCCTTCCCTTAACGCTGGGTACAGACCAGCTGTTAAGGTCGGTACCCGCAAAAGGACCTCGTAATCAGGCGTTAAGGGATTACTGGTACCAGTACCCTTACCGGCACCGGTAATCCCTTAACGCCAGGGTTGTAATGAGGGCCAATGTGTTTCTATGCAATGGAACGTATTACAGACATTCATGTGGTGCAGCCATGGGTACGATCTTTGCGGCCTCATACACTAATTTATATATCGGAGTATGGGAAAAAGTAATCTGGCACACAGAAGATCTACAAAAGTACACAGAAAATAGAGCTTTGGACTCGGTACATAGATGAATTGTTCATTCTATGGGAAGGAACATCGAAAGAATGGTTAGAGTTTGTATTGATTATTAAACAATACAATTTAAAGATCACTTAGAAACCATCATATATTTGGATATATATATATATATTAAAATAGTGGACAAGAAGATACAAAGTGAAATGTACAGAAAGGAAACAAGTACAAATGCTGTATTACATGCAGATAGTAGCCATCCCAATAGCTTAAAGAAGTGCATACCTTATGGTGAGTTCATCCGCATCAAAAGAGACTGCTCATAGAGAAATAATGTATACAATTCTCTAGGGATGCAGCATGAAGATTAAAGGAAAGAAAATACTTAAAACAAATAATTGAAAAGGCGTATGAGAGGTCCAGGATCTTGAATAGAGAAGACTTATTGGTAATCAAAATTAAGAAACATGAAAAAGGTGAGAACAAGGATACACTACGGTTTATAAAAACATATAACTAATGGTCTGAAAAAATTCAGAAAATTCTTGATAAATAGAGAACTCTGAAGCAGGATAAAGACATTGAGACCAAAAAGGAGCAATGGTAACTTACAGGAAGCCACTAACAATAAGAAATGTATTAGTCCCGAGCTTCCTGGCATCCAAAAACAATAGGAAATATTGGCTGTCCACAAAGAAACTGGGATTCCTAAAATCTCAGAAATGTAAAGCTTCAGACATGACATGGAGTGAATACAACAAAATATAAACACCCACGTACAGGAAGTAAGCCGGTTGGCTCTACGGACCTCGCACCAGCCCCACGGTCTATCGGTCAGCACCGAGAGGAGTACCGTTCTCCAGCCAGCGTCTCCCTCTCAGCTGTAGTGATAGCGGACGTAAACTTCCCGCTTTCAACTGCAGTTCCCCAGTGAGGGAGCCTCCAGCCTCTCCCTGGCACAATCCTTTGGTGGCCAAAGCGGTTCCCAGGGCTCCCCAGTGGTCCCCAATTCTCCACAAGGTGTTGGGGTGCAAGGGTTCTCCCTTCTCTTCTCTGGAACAGCAGTTCAAGGCCCCTTCTTCTGACACAAACAAATCCTGCAGCCAGGTCCTCCAGGGAGGGCCTCTGTCATATTTCCTGAGTCTTTCCTCGCTTTTATACTGGCTCTGACCAATAGTATTTTGGGAAAGACTAGACCGCTGTATGTTGTTCTTGTATGTAATCCTCATTCCTCCATTCCTCTCCCTCGTCACAGTACCAATCTTATAACTCCCTTGTGAGTCATTGGAGACCTTCTTCATCGCAGTACTGGGAAAGGGATCTTCATTTAGGTTACTCGTATTCGTCCTCATCCCAGTACTTTTTAGGGCAATGGTAGGATAAGTACAAGCCACAAGTCCATTATGGAAGATATTATCCTTACGGTTGTAGGAAGGAGGTCTACAGTCTCTTAATTGGCAGGGATACAGTGTCACGCCGGATGTCTTGCCATTCCCCTAAGGATCGCCTCCCCTCATGTGATCCTCCCTCAACCTGCCAACCCCAGGGTCAGGATCAGGTAGCAGCTGCCGTCCCCTGGCCACATGAGGAGAGGTCACCGCGGGGAAAGAAATGATGACATCATCAGATTCATCACACCACATAAGGGTAACATAGCGAAGAAAAAATTTTGTACGAGTTGACCGCTTGAAAATGTTTTTCTCGTCATTTCAGAGCAGACCATTGATCCAGGGGCACCCAAATAGAGGTGCCATAACCCACACAGTGGGATGGTGGTTCCAAGGCCCCCAGTGCCATGTACCATGCTGCACCCTCAATACTCTCAGATCACTGGCCCAAAAGCTGCCTCCACCAGTGTGTGCAAGATACTAGACGTTGCGAAAGAGTGAAGGAGACACATAGGGTGAAGCACAGCATGATGACAGATGCATTAAAGTGACAGACATACGAGGAAGCAATTTTAAGGTTTCTATAGCAATCAATTTGAAGCATGTCCTAAGGAACACCGTACAGAGGATAGAGGCGAGTATGGGCAGGGTAATGAGAGAATCAATGGGTCTGCGATGGAATCCAAAAAGGACTGACTTGGTGTAAACAGCACCAGTACTGGTCTGTAGGGCTGGAATAAGGGTAGAGTCAGAATGAAAGCCCTGTTAATCTGGTAGCTAAACGTGGCAGGTTACATTAGGCTGGGGGGAAATGGATGTCTCAGTGGCCATCAAGGTTCTATTATACAGAAACCAATGAGGTTTCATCAACGTAGAGCTCCCTACCTATCCTCCACCCTCATGTCATGCCAAGGGCAACCATGGTCCCTGTGCTTGCACATTTAGCTTCAGGGTAAAGTGGTTGGTACTTGTTCTCAAATAATGCCACCTAAAACAATGCAGAGAATGGAAATCATTCATGGCGGTGAAGAGGAGACTCAGTGGGTATCAAATATGCCATGTTATTTCCTGCCAAGCTTAGAGTTGAACACTCAGACAAGGTCTACTTCTTCACGGTCCCTGATGAAGCGATGAAATTCTTGGACTAACAGTTCCATGGTTGATTCTGGTCACCCGTCTAGCTGCTAACGGTTGTCTCTATATTCCGCAGTTGGGGTGCTAACATATGAACTTATTGCACTCGGGCTGTACTGGCTTTAGTGCTAGTCACCTCGATCTCCCCTGCGACAGCTCCAACTGTAAACGGCTTTGCTCTTACACTGGCTACTACTGCCCTGCAGCTGTGTGGACCGATCTGCACGAAGCAAACAGCCCCCCTATGCTGAGTTACAAATGTTTTTTTTTCCGGTACAGGGTATTCACCCCTTTGTTTAGGAGGGTGGTGGGTTATGTTAAATTTAAAATGCTCGACATGTGTGACTGGGCTGTCAGATGCCTACAATTCTCTGTGCTGGTTCTGAAGATGTGCTTTCCATGGGTCTGTCATGGTCCCAAAGCTCGCCTCTCACTAAGTTGGTATGGCAGCTGATACCTTGGGGTGCATGAGCTGGAATGTTAGGGGTCTGGGTAATTACGGCAAGATGCGGAAGCTTCAGCTTTACGCTGAACATAAGGACCAAATCCTTTTTCTGCGAGAAACTCACGCCCTAGCCCCGGGTTGCACTAGATTCGCCAGAAGCTGGGGTCCACAGCGCATTTGTACACAATACTGGGCATTGAGGATTTTCCTTCGGTTAGGGCCCTGGGTCTGATGGCCTAACCCTAGATTTCTACAAATGCTTTAAATTTGCCCTGGCGCCCCGTTTATCTGCACTATGGGATGAGTCTTGCGTTGCCAGAGTGCACCCCCTCTACACTTAGGGAGGCGGTTATCACTGTGCTCCTCAAGCCTGATAAACCTGCCACCCTCTGTGGCTCATACTGTCCCTTATCGCTTATTAACAGTGATGTTAAAATCTTTGCGAAGGTACTCGCTTGTCGACTTGCCCCATACTTGACCTACCTGGTGCACCCTGATCAGTCTGGCATTGTACGCAGTCGCTCCACTGCCCTCAAACGTAGGCGTTTGTTAATATATTGGCACAGGTTGGCCCTAGCACTGATGCGGTTGCCGCTGTGCTTGATGTGCAGAAGGCTTTTGATTCGGTGTCCTGGCGCTTCCTCTGGGCAGTGCTTACAAAGGGTAATTGTAGGCCCTGCTTTATCTCATGGGTTCGGTTGCTTTACACAGTACCGGCTGCCAGGTTCAGTACTAACGGACGGCTCTCCCGGCCGCTTGATATCTGCAGAGGCACCAGACAGGGCTGCCCACTTTCCCAGCTTATTTTTGCCATAGTTATTGAACCCCTAGCAGATTTTGTGCAGCAGAGACATGTGTGTAGGGGGTGCGACTATCTGGCCCCCCGAAAATATTTCACTGTACGCAGATGACGCTTTGCTTTACATCAGGGACCCAGATAAGAAACTTGCCCCCATTATGCAAAATGTCCTTCGCTTTTGGGTGCCTGTCCGGGCTTAGAGTCAACTGTGCCAAATCGGACCTCTTCCCCGGATGTTGTTAAGGCTCTGACGGACCTCATGGGGTTCTCCTGGCCCCCAACGAAATCAAATATCTCGGGGTAGTGGTCACTAGGAAGCAGGTCTCGCTGTACGACCGGAACTTCGGATCCTACTTGCAACAACTCAAGCCGAAACTGTCCGCCTGGGCCATACTACCCATAACTCTTGCCGGTAGGGTTTCACTCCTTAAAATGATAATCCTGCCACAACTGCTTTACCGCTTCTTAAATGTCCCGATATGGCCTGGTTGTTGTGAATCGGGGCTCCTGTGCCCGCTCTGACCCTCATCGCCCCTAACCCCAGAGGCCTCCATCATTGCATTTTCGGAATATGACATCCCCTTTTCTGCAACACTGGCATTTGCCCTGGCGACAGACCGCAGCCACATTACATCTTGGGCGCTCACGTGATCATGTCAGCTGTTGCACACAACAAGTTAGGCCTTAAGCGGATGCATAAATAACATTCTGGCCCACTGCCAGGTGCTTCTGATTGGCTCCGTTCTCTCTAGTAGCGCTACTTTCTCTCTTGTACTTTTTTATCTCCTTCCTGACGAACCCAGCCTGTTACACAGACTCACCCAATGCCTACCGATTGATACCATGGCTTACCAGCACGTTACCGGACACTGCCTGCTATTGGATTGCCTCTTGCCTGCTGATTTTGTTCCTCGGATTACTAGCACATTGCCAAACCCTGCCTCCTATCGGACTGCGTCTTGCCTCACCTCGGAGCTTTGCACATTTCTTCATTGCAGCAGAACGCTCGGATCCTTCAGCGTTCATTCAGGTACTTTTTCCCTGCATAGTGTGACTTGCCCATACTCCACCTCACGGCTCTTTGTATGCCCATACTTACTTACCAGTGAGCTTCTTCTTGCTTACCAGTGGTTTCCATCCAACTTCAGTGAACTGCCTTGTCCGTATGTGCACTTGGGACGCCCCGCAGTTAAGAAGTGCACCAACCCGGCTCAAGAGCGGCCCTCGTTCTGACCGGGTTAGCTTCCTCTCCTAACCTTCCTGTTTGTTATTTTACCCTAATGTTTTCTTCCAATCCACTCTCTTGCTCTTCCTGGTTACCCTGCTACTTGACTGCTCTCATACCATGTTGCCTGGTAAGAAGGGTTTTTGTTCCTTTATTTCAGTATAGGATAGGGACTTGATACAAGGGTATTAATTGTTTATATCTTAACTTTAGGTACTAAAGAACAGCTCACCTGGTCCTTATTCCCTATTTCACCAAGCTCCATCAAATCAGGTTAATAAACACACCAAGAGTTGCATTCTCTGTTTTACCATTGGCAATAACCTTGTTCTTTCTTTCCTTGCAGCTTGGGTCATTAGCAGTGTTACTACCCGCTCTTTCGCTTGATCAACTCTTCTGTCTGGTTGTCTTCGACTACAGCAGAGGAGTGTATCGAGAGGAAGAGCTCCCTCAAGTGAGGAGGCCTGAGTTAAGGAATAACCCAGGCTCTTCAATCAAGCTGAACGGGTCAGGAAGACTTCTAGCTGCCCCCGATTTTGAGAAATACTGGCTGGTTGCACAGGCCTAATACGCGGCGTACTGGTTTGCTGATGGTCTCCCCACGCAACACATGTTAGAATTGAGCGGCACGCAGTGGGGCATAGGGTTTTCCGCGCCTTGATACTTCCCCCACTGTGGCTGGATCCAGAGGTGTCCAGCCCTGCTGCCGCTACTGCGCTGGCCTGTGACAAAATTAGAAAACTGATCAACAACCCTCACCCATTTCATATGGACCTCCCGATGAGGGACTTCTATCCGGGGTTTCCCAGAATAAACAAAACTGCCGCTGACAGGTGAGCGGCTTCGGGCTACTCTACCTTCGCCGATATGTTTGAGATGGGTTCCCTTATATCTTGGTTCGATCTACCTAAACTCCAAGTTGAGCGTTCCTCTGTGTGGTTACAGTACAATGGGTTACATTGTGCTTTTAAGAAACTGTAGAGGGAGTTCCTAGCAATCCCCGGACGAACCACTACTTGCATTCATTGCATGTGCAGTTGTGCCGACTGGGGTGGTGTCTTCACTGAATAGGCAATTCCAGGCTCGAATCAATAAACCACTTACCAAACTCCATGAGACGTGGGGTAGAGATTTAGAGACTGCTATCACATTTGACGGTTGGGAAGCCATGTGTAGGCGGACCCGCAAGGTCTCCCTTAATGCCATGTTCCATCTCATTCAATTCAAGGTGTTGCATAGATTTCATTACACCCCTGTCCGGTTGCACATAATATCACGTAATCACTCCTCCCACTGCCCCAGATGCCACACTGATGGCTCAGGCTACCTCCACTTGGTTTGGACCTTTCCCAAAATAGCTGGGTATTGGGAAGGGGTTTGCTCTACTGTATCCACGATGCTTGACTGTACCATCAACCCGAACCCAATTAACTTTGTTCATGAATTCTCGTCACTCAGCGGTATCTGCCGCAAGCTGGCCAGCCTATTCATGGTTCTTGCCGTGCACTGTATCCTACTGCTATGGTTGAGGCCTACCAGTCCCACTGTTCCCCAATGGCTCAGTGATGTCACCTGGGCATCTGAAGTGGAGGAACTCTGGATCTCTTTGCAACCTGTCTCGTGTGACCCTCTGGATATTTGGCCCCCATATCTTCGTGGCCTCACCGCAGATAGTGGTGGCGACACAGCCTCTCCTGTCCCCCTGCACCCCTAGTTAATCCAGATAATTGTATGTGTCTGAGATGGTCTCACACCTTACCTTGAACTGTTCTTAGATTGTGATGTGTTGTATGTGACTGTGGGTTTCTGCCTTTATCATGCTAATACGGTTACTGTTATTTTATGCATTTGGTTGTCTGTGTCTCTTGTCGAGCAGGTAATAAATAACGTTTTCTTTTTTAAAAAAAGGAAGCTGAAGAAACACCTTTATTTTTGCTAGTTGCATCACAGATCTCTCTACATTTGAATTCTTCATTTTAGGGCCTTCCCAAATACATGATCAACAGGCTGCTTTGCTCCTTCTCGAACTCCCAAACAGAGCTCATATTAACCCTACCCTGAGACATCTTCACTGCATTCCGTTCTGGAACTGAATCCTTCTTCAAACCTTGTGCATTGCTCTCAAGGTTCTACTCTACACCTATTGTCTTTGTCCCCAAACTCAAACCCCATGTCCCAAATCAATCTCTTCATTCTTCCTTACTCCACCTTCTCCGTCAACCCTTTAATCGCATCAAATGGGCTGAAAGGTCCTTTTCAGTGAAGGTCCCTACTTTATCGAACAATCCCCCATTGAAACTAAGACGTACAAATTCCTTCTCAAATTCAGGAGCAGCTCCAAACCTCTAGCCTGTAACTGGCATAGCCATTCCTCTCGTCTATTTAGTACTGCTCAGAAACATAATGCCCTTTATGAGGCGTACATTTATGCTCAATAAATAGAAATAACAGAAGTGTGTGCCCATTCCACGCTGGTCTACAGGGACACAACAGATATTCTTCCTGTATTTGACCCACTTTCCTCTTTGTTTTGTTTTTTGTAGAGAGTACATGCATGACAAAGTCACTTCAAAGCACCAAAAGTGAGACAGGGTGGGAAAAGAGATGGAAGGAGATCAGGGAAAGAGGGTACGATTAAGTTAATCTGCTTCACAATAAAATGCAGAGAGAATGATAAACCCTGACCATCGAGTAATGGCTAGTGCCAACCACACTTCAACTGATACCTCCCTGGGACAGGGATAGTAATACGGTTCTAGCCAGTTCTTAAGTATTGTGTCCACCGCCTTCATTCAGTAAGGCTGAAAGGGCCCCCCATGAACATTTGCAGGCAAGCCCTCCCCACACCTAGCCCCATCTCACAGGAATGTTACTTTTATGATCTTGGGCCTAAGCACAGGCTTGTCATAGGAGCATGCAGAATGCTGTTGACTCCATTCATAACTCTCGCTCATGCCTTCAGTGATAAGTTATGTCATGCCAGGCACATCAAATACTATTCAAGCCTCACCTTGTCCAAGTCCATTATTCTAATCTATTCACACACAATATTGAAGAATCTAGTCTGGTTACATGTTTGAACTACATTTTAGAATCACATTCAATTCAAGGAAATATGAAGATTGGTGAGTAAAGTTCCGTTTATGAAAGTGGGCTCTTGGGCTGTCAGGGAGCATGAGAGCAGCTGCTGGGGTCGCACAATACAGGAACGAGGACTGTTTAAACACTCCAGGGTAACCACTGCCATGAACTGGAAGCACATGGCCAGTGGCTCCATGCTACCTACATATTAAACAACAGCATTAAAGTTCCAATTCTACAGGTCTTCAGAGTCAGGAGTTGTCATTTTCTAACGGAACACATACAACAACGACCTAGGCTTCCAAGTGGAGTTCGGCAAGCATGCAAACATTTACCCCCAAGATGCTGAAATCCTGGGGAAACACAGATGGCAGATGGAATCGCACACACACCTTCGATATTGCCTTCAATTCTGGTACTACTGAGGATCAAACAAAGCCCTTAACATTGGGGTTGTTGAGGCCAAGAAATTCTGAAGCTCTCAATGTTACAGGTAGATAAATACCTTTAGTAGTACACTGAGACGTTGCTAGGGTGGGGGGGGGGCTGAGGGGGATATAGACCCGGGTCTTTTGAATGTAGCCCCAGATAGAAGCTCAGGGGCTACAACCAAAAGGCTAGCAAGCCCTGAGTCCTGACAGTCTTGACATTAATGTAGCCACAGATCTTTTTCAGACCTAACAACACCCCTAGAGTACATCCATATAGCACAGTTGACAGGGTGTGTTGTGTTAATGTGTATTTATATAGTGAGAAATCCCTTAAGTGCCCAAGGTTACTATAGGGGAACAGAGCTGAACGCTAAAGAGCGCAGACTAAAATCATTTTCCCTGGCTTTCTAAAGCAACCAACACTTACCCCAATTTTGTGGTTGGACCATTTTGCCAGAACCTTTGTTATTCTACACCCCCGAGCACGGTACTTCTAATATATACCAAAAACTCAACCTAATCTAGTTAGGAGTAAAATCAAACTGCTGGATTCATGTCAGAGCGGTCTCAGATCTATATGGAGCGCAGAGCCCCAAATCTGGTACAATGTTCATTCATCAACTGTGTTTTTTTGATGGGTTTTTTGCCGACATATTTTTGATTTAAAAGCTAATATCGAAAAATATGAGGGGTTATGGGTATGGGTATATAAGGGGTGAGGTGGTCGGGAATATTTAATTTGGAAGGTCCGTTCGGGGGAACCCCTCAAAAACAAAAATAAACATTTTCAAATTGTTTTTTCAAAAAAAATAATTTCGGCAAAAAAAACATTGAAAAAAACACTGTTGATGAACGAACATAGAACCGCAAATCTACAAAGTTAACACAGCCATTTATTTATTTATTTATTACATTTGAATAGCGCACAGCAGACCCTGGGCATCGAGGCGCTGTTACTTGCAAGGAGCTTAGTTACAGGGTTAGAGCAGCAGAGAAAAGTAGTTACAAGTTGTACTATTATACATTAGGGTACATATATACATGGTACATTTATGGGGTTTATCAGGTTAGCTGGTGGTCGTGGCCATGATTTTCACCATTTCTCAAAAGTAAAAAAATGGACAATCAGAGGATGGAGAAAATCTGGAAAGGCTAAATAATCCTGATGCCTTGACTAGATGCAGAGATATTCTGATACCTTACAGTGAGGCTATCTTTAAAGTAAGTGTTTGTTCCTACATGAACAAATAACCGAAGTCAATAACAAACCCAAAGAACGTTTTGCTATTGTTGATTTCTTCCTGAATCCTTATTGTGCCCAGAATTCCATTATGCTTTTCCTGGCCAAAGACAAGAATATCAATACTTTTTTCCGAATATCTGTAAGGGTGCAGAAGTAAGGCTCGGACACAACACTTACAGACTTTTGCATATGGACTTTTATTAATAATAAATGGGTTGGAAAATGCCTCTCTATCCCCAAGGCTAAGAGGGGTTTCTCAGCCTCATAGGAAACAAATGATATTGTCAAAAAGTCTGAAACTAAAGATTCTGTCACTGTTGTGTCCCATAAACTTACTTCTGTCGCTAATACCAACTATTTAACATAAGTGTGTAGGGCTGATCTCCTCTCAAAGGAAATTATTTATTTATTTGTATTTATTCATTTATATACGGGATGAACAATGCTCTTTTGATCATAAAAGAACGGACAATAAATATGAAATCAGATTTGATGGGAAGCAGTGAGCTTCTTACAATGGGGTGAGTTTCAGGTACATTCTGACCAGGCTGTGGAAGTGAGTAAATGGACCAGTCATCGAGAACAATACATGCACGAAATAAAAGTGCTCTTCGTGTTTTCAAACAAATGCAAAGTTCCCAGTTTTACTAGTAGAAGAAAGTGTTGAAAAATAATGTTCCAAATGGTAAAGTTCTAAATTTAGGGATGTACTTCTTTCCCCTAGCTTCTTTCTTATTTTGTGTCTCTGAATATTTGGCGAGGAGCTGTTTGTTTTCACAGTTCCTAGTTGTTATTTGTGTGGTATGCTTTGCTCCGCAAGCAAAGCTCCTTAAAGGGATGGTCTAGTAAAAATTTTTATTTAAAAAATAGATAGGCCACATAAAAAAAAAAATACTAGCATCCTCCGTTTTAAAACTTCCTATGTAAAATTTTGAGCTATTCA
This sequence comes from Ambystoma mexicanum, assembly GCF_040938575.1. Classification (NCBI taxonomy): domain Eukaryota; kingdom Metazoa; phylum Chordata; class Amphibia; order Caudata; family Ambystomatidae; genus Ambystoma; species Ambystoma mexicanum. The sequence goes on from NC_090927.1 coordinate 132,660,516, forward strand.
AGCTCAAAATTCAAAAAAACAAGCACAGGGGCGCAGCCATTTTGTGAAATGGAGGCCCTCCTGTGCTGGCTTTTGCTTTTGCGGCACTAATGAAGGAAAAGCCAGCCAGCTGTAGTAAACAAAGTCTACCGCTGGGTGGCTTTCCCTTCATTAGTGCCGGGACTCGGAGGACGCGGACCGGAGACCAGAACAGGAAAGCTGCAGCTGAATCTCGGTAAGTGCTATTTATTTTTTTTACAAAAAATAAGCACTAGCTGCGGTTTCTTTTCTAAGTTTTCCGGGCTGGAGGAGCCCGGTAAACTTAGAAATAAAACCGCAGCTTTAAAAACGTTGTATTTATGTTTGCGGTCGCTTTTGAAGCGACCGCAAACATAAATACAACGTTATTGTGTTGGAAAACGCTGCGGTTTTTCTTTCCAGGTTTCTCAGGCTCCTCCGGCTCGGAGGAGCCTGAGAAACTCGGAAAGAAAAACCGCAGCGTTTTCCAACACAACCGCGTTGTGTCTGCCTGAATCTGCTTTACCATTTGGCCCCAAATGGAAAAGCAGATTCAGGCAGACACAACGCGGCATTGCGGAAAACAACCGCGTTGTGTCTGCCTGAATCTGCTTTTCCATTTGGGGCTCTCGGGCTCCCCACAAATGCTTGAACCAGGTCAATGAAGGCCATATATACGCCGGATTTTCCTTCCTTGGTCCTGCTCTTCAAGATGTTTATCAAAAATATATTGGCCAAAGTTCCTGTGTTCTTTACAAAACCCGCTTGGAACGGGTCCGTTAGATCGTTTTCTGTTGCCCATTCCTGAAACGTCTCCAATAGGATTGAACCGTATACTTTGCCAATAAGGTCTACCAATGCTATTGGTCTGTAATTCTTTGGGTTTTGCCTTGGTCCGTTTTTGTAGACTCGGACTATTATAGCTTTTTTCCAGGATCTAGGTATGGATTTTGTTTCTATGATGGTATCGAATACTTTGCTAATAAATAGTGCCCAGTTTTGTGGAGATTCTTTTAGATGGGTGTTAGTCAGGCCGTCGGGACCGGGTGCCCTAGAGGTGTTCAGCCGTTTCATTTTTGTTACAATTGATGTTATATCAGTAGGAAGGTCCCATTTTGTTTCCGTTCTGTGATTAGAGGTCCTCGTCTCTTTGTTGGGGTTTCTGTAGGGGTTAGTGAAATGATCGATCCACTTGTCTTCTCCTACGTTGTTATGGATTACATTTCGAGGAGTGTTCGTTGTTGACTTAATCAGTGACCAAAAGTCCCTTGATTTGCACCCGTTCATTAGACTGAACATGTGCTCTGCATCTGCTTGAAGCATAGCAGCTCTGCGTGATCTCAGCCAGTTCTTATAGGATTCTTTTGCCTCAAGTGCTGCTTCCGTATCCTTTTTATCCTTAGTCTTGTTTGCTAGTCTCTGTGCTTTTCTTAGCTTTTTCCGTTCATCGACCAAGATTTTATCGCAGATGTGAATATGTTTGCGACCCTTATTTGTAGAGTGGTGACTCTATGTTTATAAATGTTTAAACATTGGTCGTAGTCAGCCTCTTTCTCTTTTTAGTGAGCATTTCTTTCCGTATATTTTCTGGTTAGCGTGGTTATATCTTCTGGTTTAACTTTTAATCTTATTCTTCCGCTTGATTCTTCAATCTCCACTTCCATTATTTCCCTTATTTCATGTTGAGATTTCCATTCGAACTCAAGCAGGTTATGGTCGCTGTTCTTGGTACGGATAACCCGGAAGTTAGTGATATAAATGAGAAATTCGGGACTGACAAAAATATGGTCTAAGGTGGCTGAGGAGAAGTCTTTTTCCCATGTTGGTATCGGGATTGCATCTTCCTCTATCAGTAGGTGAAGATTTTGTAAGGACCTTGCTTTCATAAATTTGGCCCATTTTGTTCCTCTTTTTATTGCTTGAGTTTTTGTGGATTGATTTCGGTTGAGCCGTTGTAGTTTTGGATATTCCAAATTCAGATCTCCGCACATAATCAGATGACTAGGATGATATTCAGAGTCAGTCTTATCCAAGATGCTATTCACTTGTTTTAGGAACTGATCATCACTTATTGCTAAGGGATTCCAGTAAGTGTTGATTATTAGGATGTCTTCTGATTTCAATGCTGATGTTTTCTGGTTCTTTCCTTCCCATTTTAATTGTAACACTTGAAAGTAGTGATGATTCTATCACTTTTGTTACTCTTAGCTCTTTGTTTGAACGCAGCATTGTCAAAAGGCCCGATGAGGGTCTACCTGAGGGTCCTTTCGCGGCTGGGGAAAGGTATATTTCATAGCCATCCATTGTTGGTTGATCTCTTAACCATGTCTCTTGGAGACCGAGAACGTCGAAGTCTCCTAAGTGTACATCACTTTGTTTTAACAGATGTGTAAAGCCTCTCATGTTCCAGCAGGCAAACTTCAGGGAGACGACCTTCTTCCTGGTCTCCTTTTTTGAAGAGTCTTCTGGTCCCTTGCTCTTGGTTTGCTAACTGCAGTCACTCTGATTGAGCACCTTGGAGATCCACCTCCACTTCTGGCCTTCTTTCAGTTTGCTCCATTCTTTTTCCAGGTTTGCCGGTGATAGTTCTTCCTTTTCGCTTTCTTCCGGGTTGAATGTTATGTTTATTTTAGATAATGGGCCTTTGGGAAAACGACCCGCCCCCGTGGGATCTTTAAGAGTTTCTGTTGATTGATTATGCGGTGGTGCAGGTTCCCCCCTGTTTCGCTGTATTTCACCGGTCAGTTATTTTTTCCTCCTGCACGCGTAGTTGGTGTTGGTTGGATCTGAGAGTTTTTCCCCGGCGTGGGCCTCTCGTCTTCTTTTTCCTTTTGGCGATGTTTCTGCCGCTCCCCTGTTAGATTTTAAGTACTCGTATCCCCTAGGTTTGCCCCTTGTTCGGGTTTGTGATCTTGCTCGAGGTGTTTTCTCGCGATTTTGTTTGGCTTCGTTGTAGTTTGTTAGCTCATAGCCCAGGATCAAGAAGTTTTCGATTGCTTGCGCAATCATTGCTCTCACCACGGGCGAGGGGATGTGTAAGTACACACTGTCCAGTTTGCCTCTTGTTGTAAATTCTACGATCTTGATATCCACTGAGATGATTGTTCTTAAAGCCGGTATACATTGGAACAGTGTCATTATGTTCTTTCTGTTCAGTATTGTGCTATCTGATTTTCCTATACTTTCGAGGGAAAAATTTCAGACACTTTTATTTTGTCCTTGTAAATTACTCTGACAGCCTTGGCAGCGGTGTGGCTCGTGTTTCTATTTCTCAAGGGTGATGGGTGATCCCTGTGTCCTCTTGGACTTTGTCTCTGCTTTTCCCTTAATGATCTCCTGTCTATGGTCTCTCTTGAGGGCTTTTTTCTTTTTTTTATCGTCTTGTATTCTTTGGTGTCTGTCCGACGTATGGTTATTTCTTGACTTTCTTGGACTAAATTTTTCCTGTGGTATCATACTGTCCCGTTTTTCTTCTATCGTCGTTATCGATTTTTTTCCTATTGTCCTCTAACGACATGAACGGTGGCGATTGTCCATTTGTGTTGCCGTTTCTGGGATTGCTCGACGTCTTTTGTAGTTGCTGAGAGTGTTCTTTTGTACGTTGTATCTCAGTGTCTGCCTTCTCTGCAGAATTTTGAGATACATCCGAGAGGTTAATTGTTTCCTCTAGGTCAATAATCACACTCCTCTTAGTCGGTAAATACGTGCTAGGTTCACCATGTTCCAGTTTAGTTTAGTTATTTTGGGGAAGGTTGTTTTTCGGTGTCCGTTGTGCTAGCACGGAAAGTGCCGCTTCTTCCTCCGTTTCTTTCTCGACTACTATAAAAGTCTTAGCCTGAGGAACTGATGGTTCAAATATTACTCGCCTTCTCTCTGTGGTTTTCTTTCCCTGAACCTGTAAGAACACAGGGTATGTGTCACCCTTTGAGTTTTGTGATGTCTGCCGACACTTTTGCTTCCCGGACGACACATCCGTTGGTGGTTTTCCTGGTTGTTGCCGTTTGATTTTGTTTTAGTTGGGGGTTTTCTTTGCTTTCTGAGTTTTTATGTTGGGCCCCATCTTGGTGTGGCATTTGTAGAGATACTTCTGTTTACCGACTCGCAGCCGGTCTCTTTCCACCGTTCTGGTATTCATGTTTTTTTGTGGCACTTGTCTCCCGTTGCGGGCCCTCCAATGTATGGAGTTTGTCATTTTGTCCTTCTTTCCATTGAGGTGTTTGCATACTTTGGCTCCTTGTTTCTATTATAGTTGTTTCAGTTTTTTGATCTTTTAGATGTTTTTTCCTTTCAAGGTCTTCACCAGGTTTTTGAGGGACACTAGATTTGTATAGATCCTTTAAGTTTGGTGCTGCTGTAATGAACCCTTCTAGAATGGTCATCTTAGTGTGCATCATAGCTAATAGTGTTGTATGATCCTTGAGCGTATCATTGAGCGACTCATACAATTTTGAAAAAGGTGTTAACGCAATTGTGAAAGTAGACATTTTTGCCATTAAGTCTGTTTTTTTGTAGGGGTTTCTTTTTGCGGGCATTCCATGAACCATGTAGAGGTTTGCCTTCTTGTCGGTGACTTAAAAGGGGGCTGTGTGAATTTGCTTTGATTTACACCCACTATAATAGAGTCATTTGAGTCATGATCTGCGGTTGTGTTCTTGTTCAGGGGCGCTGGTGTCGGCATTTTTACACCCATTGGGCTCGTAGATTTCGAGGCTTTTTTCTTTCTCAGAGGTGTTTGCTCTTTACAGGGGATTTCCGCTGGAATTATAGGTGCCACTGTTTTTTTCTGGACCTCGAGTGGTGATAGTGCCAACTCGCCACCCTGGTTTCCTACTGTAGAGGTCGTTTTACCCATTATCGGTCTAGTTTCTCCCGTTGTGGCGGTCTCCTTTGGTTGACTTATCTGCTTTGATTTATTCGATTTTTCTTTGTCTCGGGCTTCAGGCAGTCTTGATGGAGTAGGTAAACACTCCTCGTGTGGTTTCGTTATGTTAATGGCGGTATCCTCTTGTTGTTGTGGACTGAGGTCTTCGCCTGTTATCTCCACCACAAGTAGAGGGGGAGGTCCCATTCCTTCAGGGATCATGTGTTCTATCTGGTTTGTGGGGCCATGTCCGGAGCTTTGTTTTATTAGTTCGTTTGACAAACCGGACCATGAGAAAACTTGCAGCCCTGGTAATTGTATCCTCGGATCTATATCTGCCCCTTGTAGAATTTCCGCATCTGAAAGCTCACACAAGTTTTGGTTCTTTTTGTGTTGTTTTTTCAGAAAGAAATGTGAGACTGTAGGTTGACCTGTCATAACTGTTTTGCTTATCGGGTTGATCTTTATACATGTCCGTTTATCTTTCGTTTCAGATTCCGTTTGGTTCTGTCGTTTCCCTTTTTTCCTTGTAAAGATCAGCAGATTTATTATGCTGCTCTTTATCTTAGGTTTTGTCGGTTTCAGCTCCTTGGGTTTCAGCTTTTTCTGATGTTTCTTCAGGGTAGCTTTGTTTTTTGACTTCCTTGTGATCTCTTGCCTCTCCTTGTTGTTCGTGGAGCTTAGGGGGTTTTCTGTTAGTTGTGACAGATCCTGTTCCTCCCCCAAGCTCACAACATTGTCCGTTGTGATCAGTGAATCCGATAAAGCTTGGAGTTGGATAACTGCTGCATCCTCGGGTGTTGGGTGAATGGTAATTTCCCTTCCATTTTGTCCGGCTGTGGCGTGGCTCCAATCTTTGCAAAGGGAATAGACGCTATGTGGACGTCTCCCTCCTTTTCCCGGTTCTAAGCCGTCTCCCTCTCTAAGTCGGGGATGGTCTTGTCTATCTGGCTCTCCTCTTTGTCCCCTGCGGGGGGGTCCGTAATACCTCCTGGGACGGGCAGCCTTAGGTCCACCCCTGCTAAGCACGCCTTACCAGCAGAGTCTGAGTCGGGGGAGCACAAGAAAATGTTTGCTTTAGAATGCGCTGAACAGTTTTTAATCTTGCCCGGGGGGGACGACGGCCGCTGCCCTTGTTTACCTTGCGTCATAGTATTATCCTCAGGCGGGGTCTTACCTCTTTTTGAGGGCCCCGATCTTAAAGGGCTGCGGTGATCCAATTCAGCTTCTTTGGTCTGCTGGTGATAGCTGCGGAGACGTCTTCCGGGTTTTTCTTCGGGATTCTGACCCGACGCCATCTCCCGCCGCGGACTTCCGCAGACTGCCAAACTCTCCTGCCGAACTCTGCGGCCGCTCCGTGGCCGGTGGCAGGTTTTGAAGGCTAACTCCTCCTCAGTTAGTAAACAGTGAAAACAGACCTCAGCAGGATACAAGGTGTTTTCTGCAGCGTGGACTGCCGCAGAGTGCCGAACTCCACCGCCGCTCCGCCGCCGGTGGCAGGTTTTGAAGGCTAACTCCTCCTCAGTTAGTAAACAGTGAAAACAGACCTCAGCAGGATACAAGGTATTTTCTGCAGCGTGGACTGCCGCAGACTGCCAAACTCTCCTGCCGAACTCCGCGGCTGCTCTGTGGCCGGTGCCAGGTTTTGAAGGCTAACTCCTCCTCAGTTAGTAAACAGTGAAAACAGACCTCAGCAGGATACGAGGTGTTTTCTGCAGCGTGGACTGCCGCAGACTGCCAAACTCTCCTGCCGAACTCCACGGCCGCGGATGTGTATTGGCAAGAGCCAGAAGAATACAGAAAGTGTAACAAAGTGCATGGTGGCCAATCAAGCCACGGTAAAGTGTTAGAAATGTGTAACACTGATGACAGAAACAAGCTTCACTGTCAAAGGAAAGAGGCCAATTTTTGATGGAAAGCAGTCAAGAAGGGATATCGGTTACGTGACCTGTAATGGGTGGACTGTGTGGTCTGATAACTGCGCCTAGGTCGAGTGCCCCCTTTTATGGAAAAGCCAAAAAAAGAATTCATAAAGAAGCCTGTGTTTTGCAACAACCGCTTATGTGATTTTGCAGTCAAGAAACACAACTACCTATGTGAACCAGTGAAAAGTACCGATGTAAAAAGAGTTGAGATGAGTCCCAAGGAATTGTGTTGTTTCGAAAAGCTGGAAGATTTGAACTCTTAGGGAAGGTAACCCTATTTTCTTGTGAACTGTTTTGGACTTGGGGAAGGGGAAGCTGAGTCCAAGCCAAGAGCCGGAAGAAGCTCAGAACTTTGTTGAACACTATTCATTTTGATGCTGACATCCCTACACATTGTATACAGTTAGTTGTGAGGGCAAGTATAGGTTTTGGACACAGACAGTCATTTGATTTGGACTTCCTGACACAGACTATCCTTAGTTTTCTTTAGGTAGGGAAATCCAACCTTAGCATATGGCAAGTTAGGCCTTACTGCCTTACTACATACTGCCTTTTAAGTTAATAAAACTATTGAGAACCAATCTTGAACCTGTTGTCTGTGTCTACTGCGAAGGCATCAAGAGGATGGACAGAGACAGCAGATTCCAAATTCAAAACAACCTGTTTTATTAACTTAAATGGCAGGATGGAAAATGGCCTAGAGTCAAAGAGTTCAATTTAGGAACCTGTCTGTGTCCAAACCCTATACTTGCCCTCACAACTATATCTGTACACTGTGAAGTGTAAGGAAGGCATGGTATCAAACAGTAAACCAAACACAAGTGATCACAGTTCAAGGGGGTTTATTGAACTTCAATTGGGTTTGAAAAACGCCCATCTAATCCTAAATCTAAAAATGGGAGCAAGCTACGACCATCAAATAATATTAATGCAGTCCAAGTGGTGTCTTGTCAATATAGAAGGGCCTAGACTAATAAAGCTATTGCCAATCCTTACGTCTAAATACAAATAGTGTGAGAAACAATGTTTATGCAAAAGAAAAGTGTTCAAGAAATGATATGTCAGGATATTCAAGCCGTAGGCTTCCCTGCCCCATGTTTTCAGCACGGGATAAGGCAGCACATTCGAGCTTAGCCGTCTCTGGCTTCTCTAGCACGAGGATGCAATTAAAAACTTCAACATCAGTGCCTTCTGTGTCAAAGTCTCTTCCGCGAGGATCCGACAGCAATCAGGCATCCAGCAGGGTCAGCAGCCTGACTGCAAAATAAGGTTTCTCCCAGGTTGCATGTTTCCTTACGCGCTTCGTCTCTCATCTTGTGTGGCTTCCCAATTGTCCTCTTTGGGGGATGGCTCTCCCGTTCTCCTGTCTCTCCGACGCTCTCGTTTGAGCCTAAGCTCGAACTGCAGCTTGAACCGCTGTGCAACTACCGTGTTGGATGGATATCCTCCTTCAAGCCATTCGCAGGCCTTTGAACACTAGACCGCCCATGATCTTTGTACTCTTGCCCATCTTCCTCGTCACAGTACCATCTGACAAACTACCTGAACAATATGTTCTACTATCAGTAGTGTTATGCATGCTAGTTTGACTATATGCATTTTCAGTGTTGTTATGCATGTCAATCTAGTTATGTGTCAGGGTTGCTATATTTAGGCTATGCTATTTAATACTGTGGTTGGTTAGTTGGGAATGGGTTTTGATTAATTTGTCTAAGAATTTCTTCATATAATGCAGTTGGGCCTTAACTTGGTTAATTAGAGCATTGACAGATGTCCAAACCAAGATGGAAGATCGGGCCAGTGATCTGATTGGTTGAGAATTCCTTTTGTCCAGTTGGAAGGAGTTCTCAACTGCCTTTCATCGTTAGCCATCAGCTGAGTCCAGTGGTCTAGTCTGGATAAAGAGTGTCAGGAGAAAAGCCTTTAAGAAGATTTGTAAAGCTGGACATTAAGTGAGCTGTGGACAAGCGGTTTTCTGAGATAAGTGAAAATCAGTCTTTATTTTCTTCATCTGCAAACGTGTGGAGAGAGACTAAGAACCATACACTTTATTCAATGCTGCGTAAACCCTGTTTAGGACTGTTAATTCGTGCATCTAGGAGTGAAGCGCCTGAAAGAAAACTTGTGAACATTTGTTTTTCTAGCATAACGCTTTACCGAACATGCGCAAGCTTTAGTGCCAGATCTTTTCTAATGAGCTCGCAGATCTTTATTTGCTCCGTTAAATTCCCATGGGTTTTTTTCTTGGTATCGCTTAAAGAAAACAACGCGATTATGTGTTTTCCTGCGATCGCAACGCAGGGAGCAAGTCAGGCTTTTTGGTAGCAATCAGCTGTTCCCCGGCGAGCGCGGAGTGTTAGAAGCAACAGGCTTCTTTGATTTAATAGTTGGGTTGCGGCCGCCGACCACGTCGATTGTTTTCTCTTCCCCCCACGTAATACTAGCGGGGAATACTTCAGCTGTTTCTTTGCGAACGGACGCAAGAGACACAGCAGACTTTGTGAATTTGTATTTTTTTGGTTGCAGTCTCCTCCTTCCTCTCCTAAAGAGAGGGAAGGAGACTATTTAAGCAACCCATTACATTACATTAAGCAACCCATGTAGATCGTTTTATTTTTTGTTGAAAATTCACCATCTCTGTTCAAATTAAGGTTAGGAACTGAGGGAAGAAACAATTTCTTGTTTGCCAGATTTTTGGAAGGAAACACATGGCTACATTTGGCGCTGTGACAATTTTCCTAGCGCTGGAGACAGGAGCGCGGGAACTGTGAAAGACAAAAGTGCCAGACTCAGTTGAGAATCTAATGAACTCAATTAAAACTACTTTCTGAAAGCGTAATTTCCTGAGTAATATGCTGAAAATCTTTCTCATGAGTAGTAGTGCCAAACATACAAGACAAGCAGCAATACATGAACACAATTGGTGTAAGAGCCTTCAAGTAGTTAAGGTTTGGTGTGAAGCAGCCAAAGCATGGTCGAACAAGTACTAACTCACAAAGAACTAACCATTTGCATGTAACGCAATTAACATTGAAAGAATTCTTACACTCATCTCTACACCAAGGGTTATTTCATCCTCTAAGCAAGGAGCAGAGGATAAACAGGTGCTTAGAAACTGGGAATGTTAGTCATTATTAGAAATGCAATAAATGAGGTGTTCGATGTTTGTCATAACCTTTGCTTCCCTCCTCTACTGCAGATCATCCTGAGGGTCCAGAGGTCCGGAAGGAGTATGTTCTTTATTATTTTCTCCAATTCCCCTTTCCCCCAGGGGTGAGGAATGCTTAGCTGTTGTAAACTTAGTTGAATGTTCCATGCCCTTGAGGGTCTGTTGGATTTCAGCAGCTTCCGCAGATTAACAGACAAGACTCAGCCTGACATTATGTGGATAATACACTATAGTGTCTAGGTCTTCAGCATCATCATGGAGGTTAGTTGTACTGACTTGACAGTTATACATGTTAGCTGTATCGAGGATGGAAATAGTAGGGCTTATTCTTGGACGAGGGTTTGGGTGAGGTAAAGAGGGGCGATACTGTATTCCCTGGTAATGATCGTCCCCAATCCCATAGGTGGATTCCTTCCCCCATGTGATCCTCCCTCTGTGCACCACCGCCTGTGGACTATTGTATTGTGGACTCACCCTCCTATCCTCATGAGCAAGGTCTCCCCCCCAGGGAAAAAGGGACGACATCCCTAGATTCGTCACATATCTCTGATATACAGTCAGATATTAAGTCGATTCCATGTTATCTCCCTGTTGAGCTCCATTCTGACTTGTGCCTGTTTAGATTTTAAATCTGCTAGTACAAACGAGGTGCCCCAACTCCCTACTGACAACCTTGAAGCCCATCTATCGGCCAGAAGATGTTCTACTGGCCTTAGTAGCAGTACAACAGGCTGGCATTTGCCATATGTTTTTGTATGGTTTTTAATCACTACTTTAAAGGGCGCGTTCTGTGCCCCTCAAATAGGTCTGTATCACTGAAAGGGCCAAATGTGGATCCTTCCATTATGAAGACCTACCGTCCTATTGTCGCCTTTCCTTGGCCACAAAAACGTACCGACAAAGTAACTCCTCAGCTGCAATCACACAGGGAAAATGATCAATTACTGGATAGCTTACAATACGGTTAACGCTTCCTGAATGGAACAGAATCATCCCTCATTGCTGTCTTGGACATTTGTCCAATGCAGACAATGGGTGTCTCATTTTGGGGATGCTGGACCTTTGGGCAGCATTTGACATGGTGGACCATACTGATCTCTCATCTCACTTTCTGGGAGATCCCAGGAGGTGAGTTTGGGTATCTTTGTGTCAGTCTGCTCCGGTCACATGTGGGCTACTGCTACGGCATCCTCTTCCCCCAATATTGTTCAATATTTACATTAATTGCCTGTTGCTCTTTTCGAGAGGTTTTACTGGATTACCACCCATATGCTGACACTCAGATCTATTTAAAAATGTCTGTACTCAGATGATATTTCCCGGCTGACAAAGGCTCCGAGTGAAGTTAACGATTGGATTGAACAATCAATCCATAAGTTTCTAACTCTCTGCTCTCTACTCGTTACACTAAGCAATCTTCTATACTGATTCTACTTGATCTCTCAGGTGTCTTTGATACAATGGGTCATTCTCTTCTTGTATCATCTATGTCCTCCTTTCTTGCTCTGTTTTTAGCTGGTTTCAGTCCTATCTCTCGGAACATACATTTTCTATCACTTGGTGTGGAAATTCCTCTCCTACTTTTCCTTTACATCCTGTGTACCTCAAGGATTGATTCTTGGTCCTCTTCTTTTCTCCCCTTCTTCAGTTGCTGACACACTTCTTCATTTGCTGATATTATCAAACCATTTGGACTGTCCTGTCATTTCTATGTTAATGTTAAAGGATATTTGTACTGCGCACTATCACCACCGAAATGGTCCCTTGGCGCTCTATGCTGATGATTCTATGCTCTTTCTATCCTTCTCTTCTTTCTCAGATGGTATCCATGCTAGGATGGCAGCATGCATACTCTACACAATTCTGGATGCACGCTTGTGTTCTCCATTTTAACCCCTCCAAAACTGAAACTCTATTCTTTCCCTCCTCCTTTATTTCCTCCTTTCTTCCCCCTTCTGCTCTCTCATTTATTCCTTTTCTTATTCCCTTATCCCTATATACCCATAATCTTGGTGTTACCTTTCCCTCTTCATGATCTTTTTCCCCCAACAATGCTTACTCTTGTCGTCTACAGCTTTTCAATTCCTCAACTCGATTACTGTTCTGGTCTTTTATTTGGCCTCCCTGCATACCGTCTAGGCCCTCTAAGTTTGATGTGCAACTCGGCCATCCATACACTCTTCCTTCTTTCAGCCCGTACATCTTTATCAAGTTCTCTTCATTCTATATCCTGGCTCCCTTTTGAATCATGCCTCCTCCTGTATGCATTATCTTTAAAAGCATACATGGTCTTGCTCCCACCCCCACGCATCTCCCTTCTCTTGTCTCCTGTGTTCCTGCACATTCACTACGTTCCCGATCTCTTTTTCTTTTTTTTTTTTTTATTTATTATTTATTTGTTTATGGCTTTCCGAAGAGAACCTTTACAAAATCAAATACGAAAAAGAGAAAAAAAGCATTAGGAGCTTTAAAAACATTGCCTTGCAGATCGATCGAGAAAAGCTCACCCCTTGTTCGGCACTTTAACTGTACTTTGTGAGTATCAAGCAGTTTTCTAAAACCTTTACAATTGCCGTGGTGAGCATGACTTCCTGACCGGAGATTAGTCTATCCCAGAAGGAGTCTTGTGATAGGGTCTCTTCTCTAGCAACAAATCTTCCCAGCAGCTGCCGTCTTGCGGGCCAAGTCCCCTCACACTCTAACAACAGGTGTCTCAATGATTGTAGGTTCGGTGGGTCGCAAAACCTGCAGAGCTTTATGGTTTTATCGCCCTGTTGTCTTTTGGCCAAAATTTCTCCGGTGTGAGCCAGATTTAGTCTAAGTCTTAGAAAGTTGTTTCGAATGCTCTTGTCGGGGAATTTTTGGAGATAACGTGGTAGTGTGCCCACTTTTCTCTCCGCTGTCAGGAAGAGGTTCGGTGGGTTTAAGAGCCTGACTCCTTCAATCGTACAGATCCAATCATGTATTTCAAGTTGTTTTTTTATTTTCACAGGATTGACGATCAATAGTTCTAATGTTGAATTCAGCCTGAGTAGAATGTCCCCCACTTTTCTTTCGAGGGTGAGAAGATGTTTCGATTTTTTCTTTTTATGGTGTCCAATTGCATCGAAAAGTAGAGTAGAGGATCTAGCGGTGATAATATCCCGGTATAACGACAGAAGCTTCCAGTCCGCTCGACAGCCTAAGGAGATCAGACCCAGTTCATATCGCAGGCTACTAAGGGGTGTACATATAGGCAAGTTTAGTGCTGCTCTCCATAGCCGACCCTCTATTTTACTCCAATTATAGTTCCAAAGCATAGGTTTCACTTCTAGGCCGTACAAAAGGATTGGTACAGCTTTACCAATGTAGAATTTGAGAAGCGGCACTATTGAAAATTTGCAGAACTTCCCCGTCAGGTTCTTCATCTGGGCCGTAATTTTTGCAGTCTTGCCAAAGATGATTGGTAGCATCTTGCTCATGGACGGAGATGCGAAAATTTCATAGCCCAGGTAAGTGAGTTCTTCAACTCTGGGAATTTCCGTTTCTTCGAGAATCCATTTCCTGGATGGTAGATTTTTTCTCGGATGTTTGAATACCAGGATTCTAGATTTCGAGGGATTAATTATTAGACCGTTGAGCTTGACATAGTCACTTAGTTTGAGAAGGAGCTGTTGCAACCCCCGGGCCGAGCCATCCAGGAGGACAATGTCATCTGCGTAGGCCAGCCAATGTATCCTTCTCCCATTTATCCTAGGTGCTATCATGGAGGCCGATTCAAGGAAATTCCCCAGGTCTGCTAGAAAAAGATTGAAAAATAACGGAGCGCCTAAACAGCCTTGCCGGACTCCCCTGAAAACCTCTATAGCTTCTGATAGATTGCCGGCATCATCCAGTCTTACCCTGATGGTGGTATTCCTGTGCAGCTCTATGAGCATGGCCAAAAGGGGTGCTGGAATCCCCCAGTTTTGAAGTTTGCGCCAAAGGTGAGCCCTGTCCACCAAATCGAATGCTTTGGATAGATCCACCCATGCACCGAAGAGTGGGGAGCCATCCTTCTCGTTGGAACCTTCGCTGAGTAGGTTTAGGATGAGGCCATTTGAACTAGTAGATAGACCTTTCCTGAAACCCGTTTGGTGCCGGGAAAGAATTTCGTTGGTATCAGCCCAGTGAGTGAGTTCTTTCAGGAGAAGTCGCATAAACAATTTGCTGTCGATATCCAGCAGGGCGATTGGTCGATAACTCGCAGGCTTGAGTCTATTGCCCCCCTTGAAAAATGGAATGATGAGTGCATTCTTCCAGGACGGTGGAAAGGAGCCCGACTTTACGATTTCCCGAAAAAAGTGATATAGTAGCTTTGCCCACATTGTAGGGTGATTTTTTAAGACTTGATAGGTTAGGCCGTTGGGTCCTGCAGCCTTTGATGCAGATGCTGAGAGAATGAGGTCAAAAATGTCTTGTTGATTAAATGACAATGACCAGATCGTTGGGGGTCCAGTAAAATCTCTGGTGCCTGGATGTTCAAAATTCTTGGTAAATAGTCGATCCAGGATTGCTCTGGAACTAAATTGCAGAGGGAGCTATTATGGCCTGTCTCAAGTTGGTTGAGTGCGGCCCAGAAGCTTCTGCAATTATTGGCGTTGAGTAAGTGGAGCATCTTTTCCCCATCCTCTTGCTGTATTTGGTGTTTGTGGTTGCGAGACCAGTTTCTGTAAAATTGCTTAGCTTTCCTGATTTTTTGTGAGGTTTCTCGTTGGTCTCCTCCCCCCTTTTTCTTTAGACTACGAATGAGACGGCGAAGAGACCTTTTTTGCTTGTGTGTTTCCTCATCGAAATGATGAAAGTGTGTTTGATTCCCTACCACTTTCATCTCCTGTGGTGGACAAATTGACCAAATGAAATTCCCAAATTTTTCGGGGTGGAATTCCTCGATCCATAACGGTCCCGGTATTGTTTCTAGGAGTTGATTTAGTTTTTCCCCACCAGATTTGTATTTTGCCACTCTCAATTTGCCCTTGAGTCCGACTAAATCCTGCGGACGTGGTGGGTTGAGGGCTCTCTGTAATGCCGAGAATCAAGTTCGAGGCTTGCGTGGTCGCTGCCTCCTTCCCAATTAAGGGTTAGGATCGGGCAGTAGGATGCAAGACCTGGGGTTACAAAAATATGATCCAACGTGGATTTCAAAGAACCCCGGCGCCAGGTGTGATTTCCTGTCTCGTTGGCCCCATTTTGCTTGGTGATCCTTTCCAGGTCCCAGGAGGAGAAAAAGTCCCACCATAATTTACCATTTCGTAATGTAGTCGGCTTGAGGTGTGTAGGCCGGCTGCTTTTTGAGGTAATATAGTCGGCATTAAGATCGCCTGCTATTATAATGTGTGCTCCCTGGAAGTTGGTCTTCACTCCTATAAGAATGGTCTGTAGGAGTTCCAAATAATCTTGCAGCTCTATGGTGGCTGGGTTCCAGTATATGTTAATGAGAACTAAATTAACTCTTATGTTGTCTGAGACCAGCTCTACTTTGCAGGCCTGAATGCCTGCAACATTATTGCAGAGGGAGATGATTTGATGGATGCTTGAGTTTTTGAGGACCATTAAGAGTCCGCCCGCCGGTCTCCCTTTAGATTTTTGTGAGGCCCCAAGATTTATGACTGTGAAACCCTCGATCTCTATGGGGTTTACGAGCCATGTCTCCTGGAATAATAGAATATCGAATTCTTTTAGTAGTTTGTTTTTTAGTAGCTTTTTTTTTAGAAAACTAGAGCCTCTTGTATTCCAGGAGACGAGACCGAGACTATTTTGTTTAAAGGCTCATTTGCTCCTCACCAAGATTCAGAAGAACCTGCGATATGATCTCAGGTAATTTCATGATGAGGTTCTCGCTTAGTTTGGGGCCGGAGATAGAGTTCCTTAAGTGTTCAGTCGGTGGACCGACTGGTCCTCTCAATCTTGATGTATCCTCTTTATTTGTATATGTGCTAGAGTAGTTCCTGAAACCATCTTCCTCCTCCTGCTCAAATATCAACAGGCCTGCTCTTGCTAGTTCGTTTTTGTTCCCGATTAATGCCTGAAAGGCTCTTCTTGAGCTAAGGCCGACCTCCACAAACAATTTGTCATTAGCGGCTGGAAATTCGACGTATTCGATGTCTTCTGATGAAAAAAGAAACAACTTATAGTTTTTTCTGATTTCTGTTAGGAGGACTGATCTGCAGAGGGACGTGTACCCGATTGGTCTTTCCAGTCTTAGCCAAATCCTTGGAATTGTGAAGTCAGCAATTTCCTGCTCTATCTCCCACTCCGGGGGAGTGTGGTAAGGGCCATCTACCTCCTCTTCCGCTAAGCCGATTTGTGGACAGAACTCTAAATTTCTCGATTTTCCCAGACCATTCCGACAGTCTGCTTCGCAGGCCAAGGACCCAGTTGGAGCATTGTTGTTGGTCAGTTGAAGCTCGAGGGGAGAGGCCATTGGGGTTACTGCCGCAGGTTTTGGAATGGTTTTTAAGAAGATGGGTGCCAGTCTGGTGTTACTTGTACTTGTTTGGTGGGCCGTGCTGCTGGTAGCATTTTTTTTGGGACCCTTTTTTAGAAAAATGGGAGCTATTTTGATATTCAAGTTAGGCATGATTGGGTTTGAATTATTAGAGGCTCCATTCACAGGATTCATAGGCTCAGTTTGCATGCCCGTGTTTGTGGTTTGAAGCGTTGTATCGCTCTGGGCTTTCCTTGGCTTCGCGGGATCCGCTATGTGTCCGTTTGGGCCCTTTCCTCTTTTGAAGGATCTTGAGGCCTTCTGGCTTTTATTCTGAGAGGAACCAGCGACTGGAGATGCATCAACTTCTAAGTCTGAGGACTTTTCCTCAGTCAGAGATAGTTTTTTAATGAAGGCATTTGTTCCTGATTTATTTGGGGCTCTTTTTTTTTTATTTTTTTTTTTTTTTTTAGTTTTCTCCAATTGTGGGTGGGCCGGAAGCCTCTCTTTCTGCTTCTTTCCTCTTCTTCTTTTCAGATGACTTGGAGTAACCAGATCTAAATTAACTTCATTGTGCGGAGAATCTTGAACGTTTACAACTGTGATTTTATTAGGGCTCTCCGAGATCTCTACCAAAGGCTCTATTTCAACGTTCGCGAGTCTGCGGAATTCTTCTAGGACTGAGTTTGATAATGGTGTATCATCAAAGCAGTCCACAGGATCCTCTTCTAACTGCAGATGATTCTTGTTTGTAGTATCTCGAGTTTCCATGGAAAGGTTTCTTATCAGATCTTGTGTTATAAGATTGTTCCTTGCTTCTTCTTTCAGCATTGAGTAAATTTGAGTGAGATCCAAGCCTTGTTTTACTCCCTCAATTTGTGAATCTTTTATTGTTGGAATCAAGATCGTGTTCATGATATTATTGAGTGCCGTTGTCGTCGACTCATTCTTTGATACTTCGTTTGCAAGTTCTAAAAGAACGCCTGCTTGTGTTTGGACCTCTGATTTCAGAAGTTCAAATACAGAGACCAGAGAGTTCAAAACAAAGCTCAATGCTGTCAGCGTGTTCTCACTGGTTGTGGGAAGCACTTCCTGTGATTCATGTTCGTCCTGTGAACCTGCTGGAGCTGGGCCATTTTTAGAATGAAAAAGACAGTCGATAGGCGAGGGTGATGGAAGGATGACATCACTCTCCTGGGTTGTACTGGTAGTCTGGCCAGATGTGGCCCTTAAGTCAGCTAGGTCGTTGGTACTCTTATTTCTTTTTCTTGCAAAATGGTCGTTGATTCTTTGTATTTTTTTGGTTGTTAGAGTGTATTCTAGTCCTCTTTTCCACCCTTCCTGAATAAGTGGAAGAGAGACTTGTGGCTCAGGGGCCGAGTGGCAGACCACATGGGTAATATCTTGACTGGCCTGATTAGATAGGTAAGATGTTCCTGGGAGGGTAGGGGGCAAGACATCATGTGTAGTGCTGCCCTCCCCCCCAGGTATGATCCTTCTTGATCAACCATCTCTTCCAATGGCGGTGAGCTTCGGAGCCTCATTTACTAGCTTTCTTTCTAGATTGATGGTTGCAAAGTTTGATGAGGTCCCCCCACCGCGAAGAAGAAAATGGATTAAGGATTACCTGTATTGTGCTTTGTGCGCCTCTGCGCCTAACAGCCGCTTAACAGTCAGACTCCGGACTTTACCCTGCAGGGCTTAACGCCGCAAGGGTACACTGTGAGTGCTTTTGTGTCCGTCGGATGTCACGTGGGCGATCACGTGAGCGGCCCGAAGCTCCGCCTCCTCCAGGAAGCGAGCGGCCGTGCGGGTAGCGCGAGTTCAAGCAAACTCCCAGCGCTGACACACAGCAAGGCACACAGCAAGGCCACGAGTGGGGATATTCTTTAGATAAACTGCAGCAGTGGCAGTGGCGATCTCTTTTTCTTATAGCAGTCCATCAACCCTGTTATGAGTCTTGTGAGTCTTTCGCTCCTTTTCTTTACTGGCCCCTAAACACTGGAACTCTTTCCTGCTCCCTATCCGCTCTTACCCACCTTTGTTCTCATTCTGATCTTCTCTGAAAACTCATTTACTGTCCATATGTTACTTTGTATTTAATTACATTTTTCTCATATTATTGTACCGTTATTTTTTTGTTCAGAACTTTGGCAAAAGCACTTTATAAATTCCATAAATACAAAATAATCCTTTCGGGGCCTACATATCTGTTTTTTGGTCCCGCCAGGCATCCTGTTACGCTCACCTGGCTCCCACAGAGGCGTCGATCTGAACTGGACAGCTGCGGTCTCCAACAATGTGACACGTAGGGCCGAGATGACGGACTGGACTGGCCCACCTAACTTGGTTTGCTTGGCCCGTAGGAATATTCTTCTGTAAATGGAGAAAGGGAATTAACCACCCGTGGGGTTAAGCGTAAATCCCCCCACCCCCGCTGTTCTCCCCACAGATCACCTTTGATGTCCCCTCTTATAGTCTCACCTGATGGTTTGAAAAGATGAGCTCTCCATCCTGCATTGAGCGCAGGGGCGCGTTGATAACCAGTTGCTTCACTGGCTCGAAGGAATTGGTGAGTTCCAGAACAATATTGACTCCGAAAAGTATGTAGTTCGTAAGAGTTCACATGTCTGACTTTCACTCTAGTCCGATTCCTTGCAGTTTGCAGCTTGACCCCAGCAAAGAGTTCCTCGTGGTAGCTGACGAAGTTCAGGTAAGGATTTGGCTTATCCTACACAGTTCAATAAAATAAGGCCAGAATGTAACCTGTGGCTTGCTCCCTTATTCAGGTGTGGAGAGAAAATATGAAGTTCGGGGAATAATGCCTCCGGCGGTAAAATTAGGTAAGTCTATTGTGGTGAGAAGAGTTCCCCTTGTTTGTCCCTTCGTCTCACCTTGTTGTCCTTTTGTTCCCCTTAGAGGCCGGGGTACGGCGAGGATGCAATGGAGACTGCGCCGACCCGTGAAGAGGAATAGTACCCCCGGCGGTAATCAGGTAAGTCTATGGGGGTAGTTACTATTGCCTCTGTTTATTCCCTTGGCTCATCTTTGCTGTTCTTGTGTTCCCCTTAGGTGCCAGAGTGCGGCGGGAACGTGCAGAAGGATGCGGTGGATCGTGAGGATGCTGCGAAGGCCGGTGAGTTCAGCACGGCGCTGCAGCAGGCGAGGCGGCGCGCGTAAAATGCTTCTTTCTTCCAGCTCGAAGGCGCGGTGGATCCGGAATTCAGGTAAGGATCGAAGGTTTTGCTCTTATTCTAACCTCTTCTCCTTCTGTTCCTCCCTTTTTCTAGGAGCTGCAGACTCGAGGCGGGCGTGGCAGAAGACTGGATGCAGGCTTGCAGACACGGTGAGCGTTACACTGCTGAATGCAGAATAACGCGAAGCGTGTGCTGCTCTTCGGGCGTGGTTTAAATAGCCTCCAAAGTAGTCCCAGGTAAGTATTCTTCCCCAGCCCCATCCGAGTAAAAAATAGTCCCTAGGAAAAATAGTCCCTTCCAAGCCTCATTTGGCTTAGAGCTCTGCAGCATGGTCTGCATCAGGTAAGCTTGCAGCATGGTCTGCATCAGGTAAGTTCTACTCTATGAGCCTGGTGCCTATGGCGCCAGGGCTGACTCTCCATATGAGCCTGGCGCCATATGCGGCAGGACCGCACCCAAACAGCCCCTAGCAGGGGTTTTTGGGCTTGCTCAAAATAACTTGATGCCTGCTTCCGGGGTTGCTGGACCTCGTCTGGTTCCCCGGGGGTAGGCATCATGACGCATCCTTTCTACTTACTCTCTCTTGCGTTTATATACGTCATATGCCAAATCAATGAAGAATCTGGGTATCCATTGGGAAGGTGATCTTTCTGCAGTAGACAGGTAGCTGAGATGGTAAAAGAGCCTCTTCTTCCAGAACCGGAATTAGCCACGGTAGCCGTGCATTAATGAACTCCAAACTGGCATATGTACACTCCTTTGGTTCTCTTCCCCCATCTTTCCTTCCCATTTCTACTACTGCTCGCGATCTTGGTGGTTACCTTGATGCTGATCTATCTTTTTCTCATCACATCTCTATGTCTTGCTCATGTCGTTATTATCAGTACAATATTCGTAAAGCTAGCCCTTTTCTTACGTTTAATGCCACTAAACCCTTGGTTCCTTCACTATTTTTTCATGTCTCTTCTATTCCTCCGTTTTACCTTTTGGTTGTCCTGTCTCATCTGGCTCCTTTAAAGTCTGTTTTTAATGCCTCTATTCACCTTTTACATTTACTTTCTCCTCGAGATTCTATCTCTTTGTCTTTATCCCCTCTTGGTTGGCTATCATTTCTCATCTTATATTTAACTTTCTCTGTATTGTTTTTAAATCACTTTATGGTCTTGCCCCCCTTCTCTTCCATCTCATTTCTTTTTCTGTACCTTCTCGTTCTCTCCGTTCTCAGTCTCAATTCTTATTATCAGTTCATAGTCCCCCTTGTGCCCATTCACAATTTTGTTCCGTCTCACTGTTGGCGCCTTTTCGTTGGACTGCTTTACCTCTTTCTCTTAGTTCAATATCTTCCTCCTTTTGTTCTACACTTAAGAACCATCTCCTCCAGTTCTGATGTAGAATCTGCTAATTGTTTTTCTTTTATCCTGTTTCTATTGTACTGTAAGTTTGATCTGTGCAGAACTTTGGTGTAAAGCGCTATAGAAATGACAAATAAAATACAAAGAAATACACTTTATGTGGGCGAGTACAATTTGGATCACTGACAGTTGACTCAGAATGCTGGGGTATATCTTTAATTATGGTCTAAATCTGATCTAAATGTTACTTTGTTTCTAGCCCAAGACAGGTTCACCATTGGATGCCAGCCCAGTTTAAATTCCTCTTTCTAGTTTTCAAATGTCTTGATGGCCTTGCCCCCTCGTATTTAGCAAAGGTTTGTTACAAGACCATCTAGTCACCCTGGTTCCAAGACAGCTAGAGAGAAAACAAGGTTGAATAGACCGGGAGAGGAGCGGGGAGAGCAAAGGAGGTAGAATACGCCTGTAGAGACAAATAAATATGAGGTGAGAAGAGAGAGGTAGACAGGGGTGTAGAGAGTAGCAAAGAGATCAAAGAACAGAAAGAGCAATGAAGAATTGAAAATCAGTTTGGAGCTAAGAGAGTGAAGGAGGGATGCCACAGGGGTTAATAGAATAATCTAGGGGACTAGAAGAGACGCTAGGAGGTGAGATGAATAATGCTCGGCTGTTGCAGGTTATCAAGGAGGAGGAGGAAAGCAGAGGAAGCACAGAAATTGAGCTAGCACATGAGGTTGAGAAGAGAAATAGAGAAGCCCTGCAATAGTAGCACCTGTTCATACTGTGCTGGCAAAGACTGGCAGAGTTGATCACTAGTATTCTGGGGGGGACACAAAAAGCTCCCTGGAACCAGTGAGCTCTTGAGAAACATGAGCTGAGCTAGGGCCCCACATGTCTGAAAGTGGCAAGGACCAATTTAGAGCCCTCAACATTCTGACAAAATCGACAACAGCAGAAAGACTCAATCAAACAAAGAAGTACAAGGAACACTTAAAATCCCATTGACTGCGATGGACTTGTTTGACCACCAGGAAGCAGATCTGCAGGATACGTGTGCATGCACCTGTGCTTCGGTGATGGCGACTGCTGTGGAGCTGGCGAGATTGGACTACATCTCCTAAGATGTATAGCACATGCACGCTGTATGGACACATTTTGCTCATGCATACCGCTGAGCCAGGATGATGAAATAGTATCACAGCTCGACAACACTGGTGAGTCTCTGTGTTTGGGCTAGCGTCTGTTCTGCAATTTCTTCTGTATGTTTACTCCATGTATCGACCCATCATTCTTCCTCGACCGTCCCTTGTCTTCTGATTTAGCACTTTGCAAGAACTTGATTGGACCATTGGTTACTGAACCCTGGCTGATGATTAAACTGTCCTTGTTCACTGATTTGTGTTCTGTCCGGACCTTATTAGTATTTCTTATTCTCTACCTTGGCTGCCATATTCCTTGATCTGAAAAATCTGCTCTTTAGTGGGAACCCAAGTGTTGGCAACAATTATCTTAGACCTAAATGGGTCAGGGCTGGGATTCCCAGGTATGCATTTCCTTCTGTTTTATGACTACTGCCTGAAGTTGTTCAGCCCATATTTTCTGGAAGGTTGAACTTGCAAGGCTTGTTCTGGACCACAGCTAGAACTAGCCTTGGGCCATTGCCACCCCTAGATATGCCCTATGCCTTGTGAGAAGGTTCTGCATCATTTCTTTTCTGTGTCCTCATTCCACTGGGGGCTGGGTGTCTGCCCTATGGACTGTAGCTTCAAATCCAAATTCTACTCCAGACCTGAAAATGACTGCTCTTCTTCCACAAGGTAGGGAACATTTCTGGGGAAGGAAGTGTATGGGTGACTTCTTGCCAGATTGTAATTAGTTACTTTCTATTTCAGCATGGAGGCTTTGAGGACCAGAAATGTGGCTAACCATACCTGCTTATTTGCCCAGCTGGTCCCCCTGTTTTCATTGCTATCTGACTAATCCAAGGGGTGGCCAGCTTGGCAGGTCTGTGAGGGCCATCCAAAGGCAAAATCCATCAGAAGGGTGACCCCAGCGAAGCAAGCGACAGACTGAATGACTTCAGTCCTCTTGAAAGCTGGAATTGCTCTTTTTCATTTCGTTTTAAGACCCCTTGCTCATTTACCGAGTCCTTCCCACGCTCTGTGCCAATTTGTGTTGCGAAAGAAATCTGTTTGAACCTTGTAGCTTTAGTCCTTAGTTATCGGTTGATCTCCGTCGGCAAACCAGGCAGATTATTTCAAAAGGGAGACAACGAAATCTTGGATCAAACCAATTGCTAGTAATCAGCAAAAAGCCAGATTTCTGGCAGATTTTCGTGGCCTCTGCCAGAACTTAATTTTGCAAACTAACACCTGATCTGCCAAATCCTCTGTTGGCTGAGATGCCTGAGAGAATGCAGATTTCTATTTGGAGTAGAAATTACAGGAACTCCGTAGGCTGCTCATCCAGTCTTGGAAGCCCTTCACAGAGGACTACTGTGGAGATTTCAAGGATCAGACTGATTAGAAGAGTAGAAGCAAGTACATACCTGTCTAGTCAGGCAGGGTTCAGGGGCGAAGTGGAGGAATGGCTGGTAAAACTTAAGCCTTGGCCACCAGAAGTCGCATCCATAATAGCCAGAGGCACTCGCAGAGAAGCCTATACAACGGACATAGCGAGGCTGGCGAGTGAGGTCCCTGAAGGTGGAATCTACACCTCCTCAAGACATCACTATCCGCTGAAATCTGCAAAAGAAGCTGTCCTTTGCAGAGGTCTACTGCTGCTGTGACAGGCTTCTCTGGTTCCAACCTCCTGTAACAGGCTGCCATGGTTGACCAGAGGAGCACTGCAAGCCCAAAATTCA